>NW_008825073.1:1392091-1504248 GCF_000699105.1 Pygoscelis adeliae | reverse complement strand
GGAGGGAGTTCTGGTGGTTCCCCCACATGGGGAGCCACATGCAGCCTCACCTCTTCCACAACCAGTCGGTTCTCGCCGAGCAGATGACATTAAACAAGAAATTCGCTGTCGTGAGTAAGATGCTGCCGGCAGGGGTGCTGGTGGGGGGGGGGGGGGGGGGGGAAGGGATGGGCTGGCAGCATATTGTTGCTGGGGGATTTACTATAGCTCTTTTTTCTTCTTGTACTGCTGGACATATATTTATTGAAATTACCTGAGAGAGTGACTGGCACTTTTTCAGAAATGTCAATATCTGATTTGGGATAGAGAGAAAAATTTATTTTATTTAAAAAAAAACCCAAACCTAAGAAAATTCAAAGAGGGATACAGATGTAAGGAAATGATTGGTGCCATTTGTCAGCAGTCACCAGCAGCCTGCAAGTATTCAGCTCCTATAGATCACCAAACACTTTTTGCTATTTGAATGACATCCAAAACAGAATAGCTATGATTTCTCTTTCCTGAATATAGCATTAACACAGGGTTAACACTGCCTGATGAAATAAATAGTTATCTAAAGGGAAATTTAAAAATGCACACATTTTAAAAATAATCTAAACTAATTCTCATATTGTTCAGTTATTTTGTTGGAATTTTTAAGGTTTTCAAGAAACAAACAAAAAAAACATTTAACATTTTTAGTCTTCCTCTTTACCTGTTTCTTTCTATCACAATGATTTGCCAGAAAAGAGAGACAATTCGGTGAAAGCAAGGGCAACACATCAGAAGGTTTTGTATCTCATTGTTAATCATTACAACAATAGTAGTAATAACCCCATAGACCATTTTGATGAAAACAGTAGTTGAAAAATGTTATTAGCTTGCCCAGCTGTAATTGCCTACTGGCACTCATTGATATTAATTTTTTGATTCATTTTTATGACTATTTCTACCTGTCCATTTATAGGGCAGTTTTAGAATGCTCAGAGCAAGGCTGCCAGGTTGCCATTTCATCCAGTATCACATCCTGGGTTTTTACGGGCTTTATTTTTCCTTCAGCAAGTATTTGCTCTTGATGCTTAATTCAGAAGCTTCTTGCTTCTGTGCTGGGAATAAAAATACAGAATTGGTTCCCCAATTAGCAAACATTTTCAGCTGCAAAACTATCAAATCAATACCATATCCTCAGCAATCATTTTAGTTACAAAAGTGTGAATTTTTTTTCCCCCAAGAGCTCTCAATGCCCATTTTTTGGCTAATTAGCTGCCTATCTGCCTTGTCCAAGTGGCAGGGTTTAATTCCAAAATGAAAGACTTGAAAAACCCAAGAAAGTTCTCCAGAAGCAAATGACTTCCATTCAAACAAAAAAATTCTGTGCTGTCCTTTTTCTTATGAAAGATTTCATATGCAAACAGAAATTCAACGACTAAGAAAAATTTGGAAGACATTGCTCTGGTGATATTATGGTCTTTCATGAGTTTCTTCCCACTTTGTCTCCCCTGAACCACCTGTAATAAAGACAATGAATAGCAGCAATTAGATTAATATATCATTATTGTGGTTATTTATGGTTACATAAAAACGCTGTTAAGTCACATCTGTCTCAGCAAACTTTCTTACAGGTTTTGATAGAGCTTTTATTTTTTCCATCAGTTATAATGCAACTTGTTTCACTTGAATGAGAAAGTACTATCTTTTTGTTATTTGATAGTCTTGATGTACTGGCTGGTTGTTATTTTCATTCTATAAATAGCACAATATAGCAAGAAAAGTGGCTAAGCCTTTTGCTGATGGTTTAATTAATTGGTACTAATGTCGCATTTTGCAGTTTCCGGATCAGTTTGATTAAAATAACGGTGCTAACCCTGCATTTTCATACTGACTGTGCACTGGTTCAGGATAGACTGCACAAATTCATGTAAGGGAAATCCATTAAAGATTACTAAATGCATGGATATGCATAGAAATGCAACTAACTCAGGGAAGAGTAACCAAGCTACAGTCTGGAAGAGTAATAGAGAGAATGGACACAGACAGATTGCTCTCTGTCTACTGATAGCATATCACAGAACAGGCTTAACAGATTGTGCTGTCTGGTCAAGAAGTTCCTGAGGCTTTTTAGATAACTTAGTGCACTACTATGTGTTTCTGGCAGAATGATCTCCTCTACAGTAACGAGCTATGTTTGGAAAGTAGCCTGTGCTTTTTTCAAGGATAAAATAAACCAGTAGCTCTTTCTATCATTATATTCTGTAAATTTTGCGGTGTTCTTCCTCAGTCTTGGACAACCAATAAGAGTAGTTTGGGCCAGATTTACAGTGGCATTTAAGCATCCAGCTTGGCGATGGATGATACTTTCAGAAGTGAATTACATGGATAATGCACATAATTCTGAATAAACTCACTGGCCTAAACATGGGATTGCTGATGATCCTGTCAGTGTTTATCTGCATCTTTACATGCCTAAACATCTTTATAGAGCTAATCTTTCATCTATACTTTACTAGAGGAAGAAAATTCATCCCTCTGCAACTCATCTATGTTATCAAAGGATGCAGTGATATGTCCAGCACTATCTGAGAAACACATACACATATACTGAGCAGCAGAGTATTCAATAAAGCTTCCTATTCTATAGCTAGTTGCCTATCTCATTTAGGCACATTATTAACTCTGAGCTAAAAACTATTTTGTAGCTCAGGCATCGTTTGCTTCTGCTGTCTTTCCTTCCTCAGGAATACACCAGCAGTCAGGAAAATGTAGGGAAGTGAAGATCTCGTAGCTAAATAATATTGCTGGAAAAAAAATTCTGGATTAACTCAAAAGATGTAGCTGCAACGTTCTTGGCACTTGGAAGAAACGTCTTTCCCCAAATGACAGAACTGCACAGAACACAGCAGTTATGCTGTGTTAACTGAACTGCAGGCATAACAGCATTTGGGGATGAAAACCAAATAGTTAGAAGCACAGCAGAAGATAACTCTATTGTATTTTTATAACAAAAAAATTAATATTTTACCTTCTTGGAAAATGAACAGGAATGTCTGCTTCTAGTGAACTTACAGCTGTAAGAATCTCTAACTACACATTATTTTAGGATGAATTTAAGTATTTGTGCATCATTAGTCATTCCAGTTTCTGTCTTCGTTGACAGCCACCATTCAACACATCAGCCAATTGTAGTCCATCATCATAATCACTATTAAGATTCCATCACAGGATAAATAATTTTACCTGCTTTCACTCCAAGGGCATCTGAAGGGAATTCCTGAAGTTCTGAATGTATATTTTACTTAAAGAACAGCATTTTGAAAAAAATGGGTAGAAACTGCAGAGCCACAATCAGCACTTTCTTAGATGTCTGAACTGGGGTTGGGGGGTGCAGTTGCTTTTTTGTAGGAAGATGATTAATGAATTGTTGATAGCAATAAAGAAGCAGACATCTTGGAGATATTATTATGGATCACATATCACTTGAAACAGCAAGTCTGCCTCCGTAAAATATTTTATTTGTTATATTGTGCAAATCGATTGTAATTTGCTACTGGCTTCTTTTCAAATACATTTCTTCATTGCTGCCTTGGTAAATAATAAATCACGCTAACTATTATTTCAAAATTGAGTGTTCCAATTTAGTTATGAATGGAGAAAGTAGAGGTGCTTCAGGATATAAAATCTTCTAGCAGTTCACAGAATAATAGCTTCTTAAGGATAACCACATCAAAAATCATTAGAGACGGACTACACGGTACTAGCATGCATGCCTTCGTGACTGAAGGCAGCCTAACAAAACACTGACAAGGTCACGCTAAATCGAGTATTTTGTTCTCCTGCCCTTTCCAAGAAAAAAAAAAAAAAGGCAAACAATAGTTCCAGTAGTGCTGTATTAATATGGCACTAATACAAGCACCAATAGTAAATCCAGTTTTCTAAATTTAACATCCTTATGTCCCTAGATTTGTCTTGAGACATAAATCAGAAATGCCCTTGAAGAACCAATATATTTGCTTCTTCCATATCACCAATTTGTGCTGTGTATAATAAAGCAGATCTGTTTCTCA
Organism: Pygoscelis adeliae; assembly: GCF_000699105.1. NCBI lineage: Eukaryota > Metazoa > Chordata > Aves > Sphenisciformes > Spheniscidae > Pygoscelis > Pygoscelis adeliae. Next base: position 1,500,208 of record NW_008825073.1, on the reverse strand, counting down.
TGCTCAGTATGGATGAGTCATGCTTTTAATATATGAAATAAACCTGAAGGAATAAAAATGATTCTACAAAGTTATGAGATTTGGATGGGTCAAGTACACTTTAAGATCTAATGGATAATCTGCATTAAGCCGATCTATTCATTTTTATTTGCTTGCCTGGTTTTACATGATGTTAACTTTAAGACTCAATGGGCATTTATGCATCCAGAACACTCAGCCATTGAGAATTTTTGTATGGATTTCAAGAGAAAATATGTAATCTTCTTTAAGCTTTAGGTTTCTATTTTGAGCTACTTATCCTTTTTTTGTGGGTTTTTTGTTTGTTTATTTGTTTTGAATACTTCCAAGTACCACAAATTTCTTAACTGAAATCTTTTTGACAAATACCACCTATAAGAAAACCAAAAATCTCTTATAACTGTTGCACTCGGACTGCTATCTACTGACTAACATTTCTATCAGGTGTAGTATTTCTTCCTAAATTATACCAAGTCTGCTCTGGGCTTTTCCATTATTTCTCGAAACCTCTCAATTCCTCTTTTATTCAAAATAAAGCTTGCCTATGTCCTGGGTTTCCTGCGGGATTTCATAATATCTCAGCTTATGCATGTTGGATGACAGTTCCAGACGATTTGGATATGTTAACGTCTAACTGCCACACTGAGCCACAGACTTTACTAAATATAAATAATTGATTACAATGAGTCAGCCACCTGGCTCTACTCTCTATGCAGCCTAATGAATCCTGCTGCCCCATTACACAAACTATTCACAACCCTGTTATCAACACAATAAGAACCTACATACTTTTCCTTCCAGTGGATTATGCAGTTAAAGATGGCCTCTGGACAACTTCTGGTGTGTCTGTCTTCATCGAAGCTGCTAAATTTTCAACATAATTACTCACTAACTCAACTAACTTGAGTTAGTTTCACACCAATTAGTTCAAGAACTCACAAGCCTGGAAAAGTTCATGCTTACTTCATATAATAAAACAAATCTTCCTCTGTTTTTTCTCTGATCTTTTCTCTGTTTTGTTTTTGGGTTTTTTCCCCTGACCTTTCTCTATACAGGCTTAGTATCAAATGACTGTGATTTTGTGTAAAATGAGAGTAAATATGACCTCGGTTTTAACAAAATGTGTTTAGCATATCACTTCAAGATATGAGAAATAATTATGCCAAATGGAGGTTTCATTACAGTCATTCCTAAATGAGAATGAGAACCAGTATTTCTAAATAATCTAAGAAAGACCTACTTGGAGTTGGAGAACCTCCACCAGAACTGTTTACAGCCCATGATTGCCAAACCATTACTTTTAGAGGCATGCACTTTGCAGTGGATAAATTTAGAATAGAGTTTCAGGAGTGTTACTAGACCCCTTCCTTCTGTAGTTCAGACTGCCTACTTGATGGAATTCTGCAATTAGAGATATACATTTAAAAAGGTATTTCCATAAAACAAGGAATAATGTAAGTCATACTACATGGCTGCTCATCAGTTTCAGTTTTTAAGCAAATAGGAACATATTCCTGGGGGTTTTTTCCATGTCTCCACCTTTACCTTTTTTCCTATGAAGAGGCAGCTTGATAACAAGAACTTCCTATTAAACCTCTGTATTCAGTTTAGAAATGTTCAAGAAGAAAATATGGAAACAGCAGTTTGGGGCGGGGGGGGGAATAGAACTACAGGTCCATTTCATAATCACTAGTCTGTGATCTGTTGTGCTCCTGACATACATCAAGAAGATCCCTTGGAGAATTCTGTCTCCATTCATTATGTCCTAAAAGAGTCTGGTTTCATTGACCTTGCTCTCAGTACAGTGCCTTATGTCCCACTGATTTAAGGAGTTTTATATAGTGAGTAGCTGGAAAGGGGTGAAATTAGCCCAGAGAGCCATAATATATAAAATGTTCTTTGCTCAACGCTAATTAGTTTATTTGATTTTCATCCGGTAGGTCTTGTCTCCAAGGTACAGAAAATGAATTTGTTTTCAACATGCCATAACATCAGACACTTCAGTTCTTTAGTTTCATGTCCGGTTCTGGGGTTGGTAATTTTGTTTGAAAAAAATCTTACTTCAGCAAATAAAAATGATTTTTTGTCAGACTTTAAAAAAATGTCTCTTTTTATTGAGGACTTGGGGGAAATAGATTATGAATTAGACTTTTTGATAACTGAAGATTAATATTAGTCTGCTTCTAATCAAAAACTTCAGCACTTGAATACTGAATACTTGAATACGGAGGCTCATTGACATAGCCTCCAAGACAATACACCAAAATAGATACAGCTGCTAAAGTGGAAGTTGCTTTCAGCCAATGAATTTACTGCTTGTCAGATTTGTATGCATGTTTGAATGTGAGGGTAATGATATAACATTATAGACTTCAGAACCAGGGCAGCCTTTATTCAGATAAGTTTATAAGCAAGTATGTTTTAGAATAAGTGCCTGTTGAAGTAACATAATCCATTCCCCACTTATTCTCGGGAGTTTAACTGTTTGGTGCAACATTTAAACATACACAGCAATGCACTCTGGGATCATATGCAAAGAGCTTTGCACCTTGGGCAAATGTACAGTACTAAGATCGCAGGGGCCATATTCAGATAGTTTAGCTTGAGTCTATACAGAATTAACTCTTTACTCCCAGTCTTTCCTTTCAGCTAGGTATCTTTCACACCTTAAAGCCAGACAGTAGTAAACAAAATTAAGGAAAATTTAATTGTCAAATCACTGTGAGACCCAAAGGTTGTATCTCAGGATAAAGAGCATACAACACTGAGGCCAGACTATCAGGCAAATAAAAACTGATAGATCGACACTACATGTTTACAACTCAAAACTGAACATTTCTAATGCAAAGTAGGTAAAATTTTCAATATCACTTCACTGTGATGCAGATTTTAAATAATTAAAATTACATTAAATAATAAATTGGAGTTTTGAAATTTATTCAGTTGCAAAACCCTCCAGAGGGTTAATGTTAATCCCACTCTTTAAGGCTAACACCCCTCGTCTGGAGGAAATATTCCCACAGCAGCATTTGTGGGATATACTTTTCGAAAACCCTTTAGACACATCAGCCTAGAAATGCAGAAATGGCAGCACATTGCTCCCAAACTTTACATCAAATTGTCTACAACCAGTATCACCATACTATTCAACACAAATGTAATAAAAGTAGTAAGTGGAGAGAGGTGGACAATAGCAATGAACTGTTCCCGTTCACACCAGGCACAAACTGAGCAAGGAGGACAGGGACTGTGCCTGAAAGAAATGGGGCAGTATCTTGCATTGGATCTGATGAAAATTCTCCAGTTGCAAATGTAAACTATAATGGGTTATTAAAATATTAAGGATAAAAGTGACCTTCAGCTATTGGGGTTTGTAAGTTTAGCTTTCTTTCCTTTCAAATCAGGAAGAAAGGATTTTGAGCAATTCAAAAGAAATGGGTTGGCAGTAGAGATTAAATTAAAATGAATAGCACGACCATGACAGAATTAAAAATATGTTCTACAGAGCTACTGAAGATATTTATTCCATTACCATTTCATTCTTCTAAGGTAGTCTTTTAGCTTACTTTCAAAGGACTGAGTTTGTGACCAATATATTCAAGGCAAGGACCAGAACTGCCCTAAAGAGTATTTAAGTCGTGGGATAATTTTTCTGAAGAACACAAGTAAATAGGCAAAGTGGAACAGACACATTCTGGGAATAATTACTGCCTCTAGTATGTTAAGTTATTCAGCATTAGGCTATTCAGCAGTAATTATACTACCCCTGGGCAAGGATGATTTAGTACTGCATACTGGTGAAAGCCGCATAATTAAGAGAGAATGGGATCTGGCTTCTATTTAACACACCTTTCCAAATGTTCATTTGATCCAGTTGGCAACAGCCACAATGGACTATATACGATGGGAAGGTTAGCAATGTGTCTTGTATTACATTGTCTTGAGCGCTACAGCATTTAGCACTCTATAGTCAGAGAAGGTCAAACTCTGTTCTCATTTAACTCTGTGTAAGCCAACCAGCTTACACCGAATTGCATGTGTCTAATTAAAAGCTGCATGTGGTCTGCTGGGCCACCCTCTGATGTTAATACTTAATGCATTTTAGCACATTTTGTTCCATTTATTTTGAAATCAGGCAGAATACAGCCATGTATAGGTTCTAAAATCAGCCATAATGCCTCATATGCTTGAATAGGAGAAAAAAAAAATTGTTTAACAGAAAGAGGAAATATTTTGGTGTTTCAGATTACTTCCCTCCCCTGAAATGTGAAAGGTTTACATGGTATTGAGTATTGCCCCTTTTTTTCTGTTGCTTACATCATGGTATTCATAGCAACGGGGAAAAAGAACTTCTGGAATGGGCAATGTCACGAAACCATTAAGCTTCCTTTCTTACCCTTTCTATCCATATATCTGTTATAGCATAGAAAATAAGGACATAAACAGATATTAATCTGTTCCATAAGACTTAGAAAGTACTACAATATAAACAGCCAATTTAGTCATATCTGAGTTGCTGAGTTTACGTGTATCTCAGAATCCATGCATAGTAATACTCGGCAATGGGACTTCTACATCGTCCCTCTGCTTCAGTCTGCTATGAGAGCACTTTATAAGAACATGGGATTTGAAAGGCATCTAACACAAGGCGATATTCTAAAACATCATACTTGGGTATCTTTGCTAAGGCTTCTTGAAGCCTTATATCCACACATGGAAGATTATCAGTAAACATCTGACAGAGATAGCAAAATCTGGACTGCCTCCAGCGTCTGAATCTGGCTTTCTGCCTCGGTTATTTGGCTTGCTCTCTGACAGATCCCACGACTTGCTTTACAAGCAGTAGCAGTGGCAGTTTGGAAACAGCCTCTAGGGGAGGTCATGGGGGGACTGGCTTGGCTCCTCAATATCATTTGTCTTGCCTGAAATTAATTTTGAAGAAGCCGTTCAGCATTGTTTAAGAATAAGATTATGTATTAGCAATAGCCATTCATTTTCCTGCTTAGTGTAAGGTAACAGAATATAGCATTCAAATGTGAGGATTTACGTCACTCTGGGGAAACATGTTCTAACCAATTTGATTTTTTTAACATTTCTCAGTTACCCTGTTTGATACAGACATCACAAATAGTGAAAAACTACAGCACAGTAGAGAAAAAAAAATCTGGGTTTTAGGAATTTAGGAAAAAAACATAGGAAATCTTAATATTTCTTGTTCCTCTGTCTTAAAAGGAAAAAAATCGATAAAATGTTAATTTCAATTTTTTTACATTCTTTTGCTACTTACTTCTCAGAACTTACTAAATCCTTCAGTAAGAAGGGTTGGCATTAGTATTATTTTTCCATCTCTTGCTATTTCACAGCAATATATCTATGACTTTCATTTGAAAAAGACTGAAGATATATTGACTAAGCTTATTTAGAAAGTCATTGACTTCAATGAAATTCTTCAAGGTTAAGCCAGGTCCAAAGATGACCCATTAATTCTATAGCCCTTCAGACGTCATCTTCTATGACTCATTTTGTTAATAAGACCCACTCAGAATTAAACTGGCATTTTACCCATCTTTCACCATTACCTTACCTCACTGTTACCAATTATTTATTGTGTATTTCTTCCTTTTGTCCTGTTTTTTCAGTTGCTTATCTCTTCTGGCCCTAGGCAATTGCTGATAGACTACTTTCTATTTTTTTTTCTAGTAAAGAAAATATATTTTCCTGGGGAAAAAAATAATTAAAAAAAATATTCCAATGTCCAAATCATGACTGTTAAATATTGGGAGCCTGGTTCAACTAGGAAATCTTCCATTCACATGCTGCTTTTCCAAATAACTATTTTTCACACATTCTGATTCAGGACAGAATTAAGAGCTTTGAAATTTTCTGAAAAGAAATGAAACCAACTACACAGAAAAGGAGAACGATGTTCTGTCCATCCTATGGGATGCTAGAACAGTTCCCAGCTCTCAGATGATGTTCCAGTCACATCCCAGTTCCATGTCACAGCAAGACCAAGCCCTTCATAATTTCCTTCCCTCCTGCCCCCTGCCCATCCCACATTCCTCTTCTTCTATGAAGGACACCAAGCAGAGGGACTCCTAAGAAGCCAGAGTGCACATAAGCCAAGTCCCCAAATTGGGCTAGCAATGGACTAGAACTGCAGGATGTTGCGGATTGTGCCTGTCCTTTGCGTTAAACACAAGCCTTAAACCAGGATGATCAATAGTCAGATGGTGAGGACACTTACCAAGACTGCAGTAAGCCCAGTAACAGGAACTTGTTCTGTCTGATTCTAATACTTGAACCAGAAAGGTATCATGACATAGAATTGTCCAAAGAGCCACGCACCAAACCAGGGTACACACGGACAACATATACCGTGTTGAAAGCACTCTCTGGTGTAAAGGAAAGGCAGATGAGGATGGAGAGGCAGACTGTACTTGCTTTGGTCTCTATTTACCACTCATGGATATGCTCAGAACAAATAGAAAAGCATGATATGTTGACTGAAAAAGTCAGAAGTCACTTAAGGACAGTAACTCTATGCAGCGAACAAAATAACAGAGACTTGGTTCTTTTATCACTCATTGACTTTCACTGATGAGACAAAAATCAAGCTCACATTTTTAGCTAGTTGAAAACAAACTGTATAAGATACTGAAAAAGCTTCCAGAATTTACATCTGATACAGATTAGATTCTGCGTCTGGGTGACCAGCCATAGCTTCTTCATGAATTACTATACATGGGAGAATTTCAGCATCAGTCCACACACCTAGTCTCTACATCTTGATAACATTTTGAGATTTTTCTAAGTCTGCACATGCTTCTCAACAAGCATCTGTTAATTTGATAAGCTGCAGAACAACAACAACAAAAAAGAAGACAGCTGCTTATAGTATTGGGGACCATCACAAGGCTGAGATGAAGAGGCAATCTGAAATAGGGAAAAGCAAAAGTACTTTCAGCACACGCATCAGCAGTGGTTTGCTGTAACGCATGCTTTGATCTGGCTCTTTTCTCATTCTCATTTTTAGCTTAGAGGCTAATGATCCTTGTTGCTAAGTCACATCAGTGAAATGCTACGAAAGGACAAGTTCCATTTAAACGAATGAGTCTATATTGGCACATACAATTTTCATCCATGTTCCAAGGAATTATTTTGATCTGCAAACTTAAATTAAAGCTCATTCCTGGTCTTTTAGCAAGGCACATTGCCCTGGGAGCTTATACTCTAAGTAACACTTAGTGTCATTGCTCTCTCCTCTTTTGGAAAACAATGGATGCTTAGAAATTATTCTAAAAGCTTTGAGAATGTACAATATACACAAAACTTCAGCCTGTCATATGTAGTAGCACCAGGTATTCAAGTACCGGCTATAATCAATATCTGTGATTTATATGCTGGAATTTAATAACCTATTACATACTTATCCTCAAAGATTAATATAATTTCCACTCAAAACTCCCAACAGCCTATGTGCATAGCAGTCTGTAACACGATGGCTTTTCTTGCCACAAGTTTTGTATGGCGAATCTGATTTTTTTTTTTTCCTCATCACTATGGTACAGATTGTTGCAATAGTTCCCACACTGGAAATGAGAGCACTTGCTGGAACAGAGCTGGGGCAGGAACAACTGAGAGGTGCGGTATATCCTTTCACAAAGCCTCAAAGTTGCAGATTTAGTTGGTATAAAGCATCACTGTCCCACAAGCATACAGGAAAAGAAGGTAGCAAGTACAAGCAGAGAAGGTAGCAGGTACCATTTCTGCTTTGTGTGCAGCAGAATACTAATGCGGTTTCCGTGCTACCTCCTGAAAGAAGCAAGTGAAAATAGAAAGGGCAAAGTGACGCAAAGAACTGGTCCTTTCATGCTAAAGCCTACCCAGACGGAAGACTCTCAGATGTACAGGTCAAAGATTAAAAGCAATAGGAGTACACTCAATCTCTAGCAAGCACCATGGAGAAACTTCTCCAAGAACTTCACATTCCACAAAGATCTCTGCTTTAATAGGTATCTACAATTTCCTTTCAACCTACAAGTCTCCAGCACATTTTCACCACTTCCGGTTGAACTTTTACATATTTGTTCTATCATTTTTTCTCTGAATAACAAGGACAAATGTCAAACTATCCTACAAGAATGTCAAAGCTCCTGCCTTAAAATTAAATCCTATCCTATCCAAATGTGAACTAGAGTATTCCCTGAAATCTCAGTAGACACAGTCTAAATTAAGTGTTCACTCAGGAAAAAAGAAGTATCCAGGCACCTGACTTTGTAATGGCTTTAAATTATAACGACGACTACCAAATTTGAATACCACACGTTCTGGTTTTTACCAGTGAACTATGTTTTGGTTTACAAAAGAAACTTAATACTGTTGTGGAGAGAGAGAGAGAGAGGAAGAGGTGTAAATACTAAAGATAGAAGAATAAAAATCTTTTGAAGGGGAATCGAGTGCTTGCCTACTGCTTAAGAAAAATGCACTATAAAGCATCTATTGATTTTTCATTCAACAGCATTGAATGTTTTATTGAAAAGCAGCAATGCTCAGTAATTTGAATTTTCAATTAAGGTAGCACGTTCCTTGGACACATTTACTACTGCACTCCAGTGACATTTATTTGACTTTTAAAATCCCTCTACTATTGTATTTGTGTTTGTATAGATCAAACTACCAATACAGAAAGCGTTAGGCTTATAACACTGCCGATTATAGACACATGTTTGGAAGGCTCCGTGGACAATCTAATGACTTTATTTATAGGTAGGACAATGTGTAGTCAGACATAGCTGAACTAAAATATGCCGCTGAGATAAATGAAGCAGTTCAGTATTTCAGCTTACAAATATTTACATTTTCCTTGCCTTTATGGACAGTATATAAGTGCTGTGAAGTTCAACTAGTTATTAAAAAATATTTAAATTATAAGTTTACATTTTAGAGGATTGGGGGGGACTTTACTGAAATTCACACTTCTCAAACTGATTAGCTACTTACATGTATAAAAATTGCAACTGTAAGATAGGATGCAATATTTCTGGACTACAAATAGATAACAATGGCTCAAATTGCATTCCCTTCTAGAGAAAAATGGCTGGTAACCTGCCAGTTTTCATAGCCCCATGTAGAAGTAGGGTAGCTTGACCTCCATGTGGTCAACTGACAAACTTTATACTTCTAGAAATAGATTTAGTCTTTGCCAGTGATAGGTGCTTCCTTGTTCAAAAACCATATCAGCTACTTCTGCTAAGGGAAGAACTTGGGTAATCCTTGGGAATTTTACTAACGGTGAGAGGCACAGCGTGGAGTCACTGTTGCACCAGGTTGTGCACACTGCTGTGCAACAAAGTGCTAGCAATGTATTTCATCGAAATTACAGTGTAGGTGGCACAAATTCCCACCAGTTTGTAATGTGTTGTGCTTAAAATCTTGCTGTTTCTTGCACTTAAAATCTAGATATGAGCAAAAGGAACACGCCTTATATGCAAAGCCAAGAAATTACTGTTACTTTAACAGTCTAAAGAATTAGTCCAGTTGCAATGATACTAGCACTCATATCTCAAAATACATTAGGCTAAAATATCCACGCAAATGATCTAAAATCAATGCTTTTCTATGGTGTTGTGCTTACCCTTACACCTATTTTAAATTTATCACCCCTAGAACCACTTGAGCTCATTTTTACATGCTTGCTCACATGCTCATTCTTCACTGGTTTGCAAGTACATGTTACATTCAAATGTACTGTATGTGGTGTGTTTTCTGCATGTTAGACATCTGTTCTTTCTTCTCTTTGTTACCTACCCCTAAAACTGGTTTTACTCAGGTCCCAAGCTTGTTTCCTTTAACAATAATCATCTACTGGTGAGTTATTTATAGTTCTCAGGCCTTTGATATCATCCTGTGCCTCTAGATTCAAAACCCCTGCTGTTATCTCTTGCCTAAACTCTTTTATGCTGCATTTTTGTTCCAGGGTCATAGGTAGTTCATTCTGCACAGGCAAACTACTTGCTTTTTCTACCTACCGGTTACAGAAATATATATAACTGTGTATAAGCGTGTATATATGTATATTTATATACACATACCAGACAACTGTACAAAAGCTAAAACAAATTAGGTAGTAGCACCTGATTAAGACAATTATTGTTACAGCTAAGCAAGCTAAAACAGAGCACACACAGGCCAAGTCAAGTCCAGACAAAGCCTGAGAGGTCCTAAGGCCTATGTTGTTATCTTAAGGCAAAGCCTGTGCCTGTTGCAAGCAATAGCAACACCATATTTACAGGGCTACAAGGCTACAAAAGAATAATTTCACAGAAATGGTGCAAGAAAAAAATGACAGTGAATTAACAACATCTTCAATAGCTCCTAATTTGCTTCTGCTACTATGGAATTGAATAGCACTGAATTTAATACCTTCTGCACATGCAGTGAGTAGTGTTCAGATAGCACTAACCTTTTCTGCAACCCAACTCTTCTTCCCCTACTTACAACTAACTTCTCTTGGGGTTTTTTGGTAGGTTTAAATTTCAGTAATGGCTGTCTTTGTTTTGGTGCTTTAAAGGTTTTCAATAAATATCAGTTCAAATTTGGCCAAGGCAAGAAGGGATAACGTAAAAAAATTTCTCTCTCTTACTTCTGGCAGGAGTTAACCCTTTTTATAATGGGTGATGTAGTTATATCACAACCATGAGAGCGATTGGCTAAATTGGCACTCTGCCCCTTGGAAACCTCAGTCCAGAGCGCTGCAGTAGAAAATAGTTGGCTTGCTTCAACTTACTCCTACTCCTTTTCTTTAGCTATTCATCAGCATTATAGGTGGGGCACTTTTGTTACAGCCTTTCACTCCCCTTCATCTTGGGCAAGGACCTGGCTGGACCCTGCAGGCTGAAACTGCCCACACAGCAAATTGTTAGGGAAAGCACAGCTTCCCAAGAGGAATGCAAAGGCTGTCCACACACGACCCTGGAGTAAACAGCTGAGGTAAGAAACAAAATGTAGTGAGAAGCTGGAAGAGGATAAAATTAAAAATGGGGGGGGGGAGGCAGGTGTGAAGATGAGGATACTTGTCTACTACCAAATCCAGAGAGGCCACTAAGGTTGTTTCACACAGAGGTTATTCTCTTGAGCAGTCTGGGTTCATCCTGGACAAATAATTTCTTCTAATCTTTTAAACATTAGGTATTTTCAAGTCAGACAGGCAAACGGGTTCTTGGAGGATAGGAGGAGCTCTCTAGTCCCTCTACAAGGCTCTGAGCCAACCCAATATATTGTAGTACTTAAGGTGCCTTGTTCCTCTACATGACCCTTTAATAAGGATGGACTATACAGATGTACTTAGTGAAGTGCTCCCAGCCCTGCTATCATCTGACTGAGATTTCCTGTTAGAGCTAATGAGGTTCTGCTCCCACTTAATCTCTAAATATGGCACAGTTAACGCTTTTTAGTTTGCTTAATGACATGCTATTAATAAAGACATGACCTGAACAGCTACTTGCATTTATTGTCTTTTTTTGTCCATTTTTTACAATTATGCTGAGGCAATTTAATTTAAGATCATAAACTATTTTTTTGTTTGACAAGTTGTATATAATCATCCTACATTCCCATGAACGCACTCACCAAGGTCAATGCATAAGCTAGCAATTTATCTGAAACATTTATCATGATATTGAAATTGCTTTGCTACTTTTTCAAGTTATTATCATTATCGCCTTATTGACAGAGTACTATGCTAACCCATACTAAAGAGGGGTTGAGTCCTCTGTACTTATGTGTTTTTTTCCACGCAGTTTCAAGTTATTGAAAGCATCGAACTATGCTTAACAGTAATTTTGTTGAACGGTAACTATGCTGAACAGAACAATTCAATATCTTCTTTGTTTTTCCAGTGAGAAATAGCCCTAAAAAAGGTACAGCAACCTACACCTTTATCTAAACAAACTATAATTGGTGTAAGCAAAAGAACCAAAAGTTTTTGCTGGAGTTAATGAAACCATAACGTAATTCTCTGATCGGAGTCATTACCAGACCATCTCGGTCCAAATGAGATTTTTTGTGTGTTTGTGTGTGTAAGGCTCAAACATTAGACAGTGGAGAATTAACGTCTACATCATTATTTTAAATTGAAAACAAACAAGCAAACAAATGTTAATTACTTTTAATTTTAAGAACAAGAAACCTTGTTTGCGTGAGTGAAATAAGAGTGCATTGAATTTTAATGGGATTTGAGTGTTTTATCTCTTTAGGTTTGATTTGGGTCTATAATTTTTCAAATATGGGTTAGTATTTTTGCTTCTAAACGATATCAAATTGCCCAAAGGCTATTGTAGTTCTCTGTTTACAAATCTCTGTTACTTATTTTGAACAAGATATTACAAAAGAGCAAAACACCTAAATTATGATGGCACAGATATTCTCCTTAGCTTCTTCTCTTAAGGCTGACCAAACCCAGTTAGCCCAGCCTCCTCTTATGCATCATGTGCTTCAAGCCCCTGACCACCTTGATGGTTTCTGCTGAACTCACTCCAGTATGCCCATGTCTCTCATGTACTGGGGAGCCCACAAGTGCACACAGCACTCCAGAATTGCTCTTACCCCAGCCGAGCAGAGGAAAAGAAACACCTCCCTCGACCTTCTCTGATACCCTCGCTAATGCAGCATGCAGTTGGCCACCTCTGCTGCAAGGGCACACTGCTGACTCATGTTCAACTTGTCCACTAAGACCCCCAGGTACTTTTCTGGTTTTCGTCTACAGCTTCTAGCCTATACCACTGCATGGGGTTATTCCATCCCTGAGGCAGGACTTTGCATTTTCCCTCGCTGAAATTTATGAGACTCTTGTCAATCCTTTTCTCCAGCTTACCATGGTCCTTCTGAATCGCAGTCCTGCCTGCCAGCATATCAACCACTCCCTCTAAGCGGATATCATCCACAAAGTTGCCGAGACGGCACTCTGTCCCAACACTCACGCTTTTACCAATGTCAAGCAGTACTGGCCCCAGTATGAATTCTTAAGGGATACAACAAGTAACCAGCTAGCAGCTGGAGTTGGCACTCCTGGTCATAACCTTTGGAGCCCAGTGGTCCAGCCAATTTTCTACTCACCTCATCCATCAGAGAGTGAAACAAATTTCAAACAAATTTTTAGCTATTCACAACCATTTTTCAACCTCCTTACAAAACACCCAGATACTTTTGTTTTCTACTATCTTAAAAGCAGGAAGGAAATACAGCATTCAAACATACCAATGCAAAACAGAGGAAAATAAAAATTAGTAGAACAGAACACTGTCAAGCTTTAGAAATCAAACTTAAGAATTATATGCATGCTGTATGCTTACAAATGATCTTCATTAGCATCTAATTACAATTTAGTTCAGCTAATCAGATGATCAACTGCATTGATTCTTATCAGCTGATTAACCCTAATATAAAATACTATGAAATTTACAAGATTGCAGTAGACAATTCAAGTTATTTTCAAGAACTTTTTTCTTGGGGGTGGGGGGGGGGGGGGGGGGGTTTGGAATAATGAGAAGTAAATTTTGCTTTCCTGCTTAGGAAAAAAAGTTTTCACTGAAGGAAGGAATACAGACAGTATATAATGGCATGGTTTGGCCCACGTACATTTAAGTGTGAATTTGGGACTACAAAGAGCCTCCCTAAGTTTCTGTCTTAAATAAATTCATACTTTCAGAGATTTTAAATGGGATTCTACAAATGTATGATGTGAGCTATTTCAAAACAGAACTTGAACCATTGCTGCATAAAACTGTAATGATCATAAATGACGAATGACTAAAGACAATGACAAATGAGGACATACAGGGAGCTCTGAATTTCTGTATGTCATGGTTGAATACTTCTCATCCTGATAAATCATCTCTTCATCAATTTTAATGCTGGGAGGATTTGAGAACAAGAGATGAACCTGGCCTGAAGTTTACTTTTCTGAAGCACTACAAGTTTTACAGAATTCCTTTGTAACTTTTCTTGCTTGAAAGTTATAAGATCAAGTCAGAGATATTGGCTCATAAGTAAGCTAAGTGTCAAAATAGACATTAAAGATCAAAACTTTATCGTTATGAAGAATAATATCAGGAAATTATTCAGTGCAACTAAGAGTCTCTTCTTTGTACATACATGGACAGTTAATAAATGGGTCTTGAATTTGTGTTAAAGAAACTTTAAATATTGACGGAGACTGATAGAGACTCTCCTCGTGAACTTTTCTAATATATAAACTATATATATACAGACACCCCTATATATACACATATATATATGAATTAAGACATAACCTCCCTTTGATGTTCATTCTTACCTCCCAATAACACTAGTGAGTTTTTCACCCGATCTGCAGACACTGAAAAAAAGTTAAAAATTCATTACTTCTATGGCACCATAAAAAAGTGGATGCTAGGAGTTAATACAAGTGAATACTGTTGGTATCCTGATCTGAATATTAATCCTGATCTATTCCTGATCCGTCTACTGTATTTACATTATTCTCTCTGGAATGAAACTACTGATATTGAACATGCAGAATGGAATAAATCAAAATATTGTAATCCTCCTTTAAATTCCACATTTGTTTACAACTTCACTTGTAAGACAACTGAATCAAACCCAGATACTTATTCTTTTCCTGCTTGTCACTTGCTCATTCTTTCTGAATGTCTCCCAAGTCCACAAGCAAATGTGGTACGGTTGTCACTGAATACAAAACACTAAGGAAAGGAGATGCTTTGAACTTCAGGAAAAAAACAATTTTTTTCTGTGAGAATAAGATTATTCACATACCTATTAGAAGGACATGGTCAGATGTACCAAGATAACGTATTACACTTCTGCTTTTCAAACAATAAAACAAATTCACTCTCCCCAGTGACACAAAGCAACACTAAACACTTAATGAGGATCTATTTTATAGCTGTAAGATGGAAGAGAGCAAGAGGACAGCACTGGGTCAGCACAAAAACTAATGTAGCAACATGATTAAAATATTAAAAGGGTTATTGGAAATAAAAATTTTCTTGCAACTGTGTCCACACTGCGAGACAGACTTTAGTATAAAGTTAAACATGTCACCCTTTATAGGGGATCTTTTAGAAAATATGAACAATTACACATTGGGGGTCAACTGGTTGGAAAATGGCTTGGCAGAAAAGGCCCTGGGGGTCCTGGTAGACACCAAATTGACCATGAGCCAGCAACATGCCCTTGCAGCAAAAAATGCCAATGGCATCCCAATCTGAGCTACAACAGCATTGCCAGAAGGTCAAGGGTGGTGTTCCTTCCCATCTGCTCAGGCCTGGCGAGGCCACATCTGGTGTGCTGTGTGCAGTTGTGGGCTTCCAAGTAGAAAAGAGACATGGGCATACTGGAGAGAGTCCAGCAAAGGGCCATGAAGATGATTAGGTGCTTGGAGCATCTCTCATACAAGAAACTGAAATACAAGAAATTCTGTTTAAACATAAAAAAAACCCACCCTTATTTATGGCGAGAGTGGTCTAACACTGGAGCAGGTTGCCCAGAGAGGCCATGAAGTCTCTGTCCTCGGAGATATTCAAAACCCAGCTGGACAACGTCCAGTAACGTGCTCAAGCTGCCCCTGCTCTGAGCAGGGATATTAGACTATACAACCTGCAGAGGTCTATGCCAACCTCAGTCATTCTGTGATATAACTTTTACTGCCATGTGAATGTCCTATGTAAAAACCCAGGAAACATTACCTTAAATTCTCTGCTGCTTTTGTGGCTAAGCTTCATCTTGAAATTTTATTTCCAATAGTGTGCTAATGAGAAAACCACCAGTGGGAAGCAGTACTTGCTGTTAGATGTATTAAATATGATTAAAAGAAAGAGGCTGAAGTGCAATTAAGGTAAATATTTCATTGAGTTTTATTAATCTGCAGAGATCGTATCCAAAGCATACATACTGATGTCTGAGAGTCATTGTGTTAAAACTCATGAGGCTATAGCTTCTGCTCAGTATGTGTGCTGTGGATGTAAGATGTGATAGGGCATTATTTAGTAAGACTTCAACATACATAATTATTTTAACATTTTTCAGTCTTTTTGATGTTACCATTAAACACAAAATTCTCCAAGTTTCAAAAAAAAAACCCCCAACCTGTTAATAATTAGTATTCTGATTCATGAAGAATAGAATTAGCAATACAGATACTGAAAGCATGAAACTGATTCTATTCTGATCTGTTTAAAAAAGACAGAAGATGGAATAATAATATACAGTCACTAAAGTGTTAAATTCTTTTGGAGACAGTAGGAAACTGTTACTAATTTTTGAAAGTGGCAAAAACTGAATGCTTAAAAAATGAAAAACTGTTTTCAGTAACTCAAGAGATTTTAATTCAGATCATATGTCAATAACCTCCTGTTTTTCCATTTTGGTATACTTTTATTTACCTGCTTTCTTGGTTCTGTCTTATCTAGCAGCTTGTGGAAATCGCAATTGGTGTCACTGATTTACCTTTCAGTCTCTCTGACCATTTTCTCATTCAGATGGGAGTCTTTTCATCACCTTGCCTCCAATTCACTATAATAGAATGGAAATACACAAGAAGTGATATTCAAAAATCAAAATATTATATACTATATACATTTTTTTGTATCTTAATGACAAGGTAAACTGCAGTAGCAAGCTAAATACACTTCTTTTCTCATCGTCTCTTATGTAAAAAATATAAGAGCTGAAATTCTTAATCAAGTGCCTCCAGAAAACAGGGTGTTTCAAGTATTACACCACCTCCCATTCAAGTCATGAGAAAAAAAAAAATCAAAAGAATTGGCAACAGATGTAAAAACGTTGACAGTTACTGAAAAAAAAATTAGGGTCTTGCATCCACTGCTCTAGCGTCTTCAACATTTGTGATTTTAGGAATTGATCATCACTGGCCATTCCTGTTGTCTCTTTACAAACCTGAGGAAGCATGTTAATTCCTGTGGAATAGCAAAAAAAATAGATTCTAGAAACAGGAGATAAATGTGAAGTACAAAATACAGTATTAATTCTAATGTCAACTTAGAAAAGTGAATTTTTGGAAAATGTCCTCTAATGTTCCACTGGAAAAAATCTACATAGGATAATACATGCATAAAGATGTAGATCAAATTGCAGCCTGTCAGTACTTAAAGGGGGCTTATAAAAAAGATGTTGGCAGACTTTTTAGCAGGGCCTGTTATGACAAGAGAAGGGGGAATGTTTTTAAACTAAAGGGGGGTAAATTTAGACTAGATCTAAGGAAGAAATTTTTTATACCGAGGGTGGTGAAGCACTGGCAGAAGTTGCCCAGAGAGGTGGTGGATGCCCCATCCCTGGAAACATTCCAGGTCAGGTTGGACGGGGCTCTGAGCACCCTGGTCTAGCTGAAGATGTCCCTGCTCATTGTAGGGGGGTTGGACTAGATGACCTTTAGAGGTCCCTTCCAACCCAAACTATTCTATGATTCTGTGATTCTATAAATCAATCTGTACATCTCAGTCGTGCATTTTTCAAAATTGAGGCCAGTTTCAAGAAACCACATTGATCTTAGGACCTCATAATCAAATGCATTGTCTGACACTGGAATGAAGCCAAACCACTTTAAAAGGCCTTTGCTTTATCCCTCCAAGAGCACTAGAAAAAAATATACAAGGAAAAAAGTCTGATCTGATCTTCATTTCTAAGTTCAGAACAAAGACATTATAAAGAAAGTCACTTGTACCTTGCTGTGTGCTGACAGAGAACTTACTTATAAGCAGTTATAAAAAATACAGAAAAGATTTTAAATTAAAAATAAAAGCAATAACCTTTGTGTGTCTGAAGGAAACAGTATATGTGACAGAGGAAAATCTGAGTTCTTGAATTTCAGATATTAACTGCAACGCTGGTTATATAGATGGTTGATGATTTGGTGGCATTATCACCCATGACTGGTGTCCACAGTACACCACAGTAGTCCACAGAGTACGAATCTCAAATGTTTCACCTTCTTTTTTAAGTATATACAAGGAGGATCCAAAAATAAGCACTAATGAAGACTATGGGATTCCCAAGCACTACAGCAGAAGAAAGGGCTGCTCAGATCAAGGCAGTTCAGAACTGCAAGAACTTTAAAGGTCAGCAGGGATATATCTCGTCACTTAGAGGGCTTCATAAACACAGGCTTGAAACCTTCATTCATATTCCTCAGCAGCTCAGCCTGTTTTCAGATGTTTACTGCTGAAACAGCTACTAGACTTCGTCCTGCTACTGGACTTGCTCATTCACAGCCATTTTAAGGGCACAGGCCCAGTTCAGGTGGTTTTCTTTAACAGCCTATAATTACATCAGAACAAAAGATGCAGAATCAACCTTTCTAAAACAAAACATTACTCATTAATTTCCTCTGATGTAAAAAATAAAAAATGAAAGGACTTATACACAGTAATGGGACATTATTTAAATAAAATCTGAATGAACTCATCCATTAACGTCATGATGACGTTTCTCCACTTTCTCTGTCAGTCTTCTGCATCCATTTATTACGCAATCAGCATTACACTGCTGCTTAGAAAACCTCTTCTAGCTCTCCTACACTCTTTTTCAGCCATGCTAGAATGTCTTAACAGTTTAATGATCTCTTTTATATCTTTATTCGTGACTGAGGTACCAAGACCAGTGCTGAGGATTTAATCTGCCTAGTGTTCTTGAGGAGACCCTTGTATGGGACCTTTTCTTAACTTCATATATCATTATTTTAATGAATTTATTAGAGTAACCAATATATAATAGGCAGAAAGGTACTCACTGACCTTTACATCATTTCCCATTGGCCCTTTCTCTGGAGCCTATCAACCTTCATAAATATAATTCCAATTAAATCTTAGAAAAATTGTACACACTAACTTCTGTAAGTCTTCAAAAATTAAAACAGCAGGTCACAGGAGTTAGTTGTCTGCTTATACCTCTCTTTAGTGTTCAATCCATAGAGATGAAAGATCTACACATGAAACAGCTATGGAAATAAAAGCACTTCTCTTGTAATTTAAGTATAGCAAAAGACGTTCAGAAAAAAAATGCACTTAGTGATGAGCACAGCCTTCAGTTCTCTTTGTATTCAATACTTCATTCCCCAAACTCAACTTTCAACTGAATGGGAGACTTTTGACATGCACTTCTTTGGGGACCACTCATGCTGGTGGTTGGATGAATTTTCTACTTCTTTTAGAGTGCAATTAGGCATTTTAAAAAGAAGAAAGACCTGATCTCTAAAAAACAAAACAAAACAAAACAGTGATAGTCACTGAAGTATAACTTATAACTGCTCTATTAAGTCTTACCGTTTTTTTCCCCCCCACTGACACTCCTCTTGATTAAACAACTTGTTTAAGAATCAGATTTAATAGTTGAATATAACACATTATTGCTGCTAATACATTAAAATAGTGATAGTAGTAATAACAATGAGTTTGCTTGAGCTGTGACATGCTCAACTCCAAGTACCTGTTCTGCCTTTTTCTCCTGTAATTATACTTATCAATTAAAGTGCTGACCACTAGGGCCTTGCTGGATAAAATGTTGTGATTTTATAGCATTATTAAGATCTTTAGGATCAGAACCATGAAGCTCAGTCTCCTGTATTTTAGAGCTACTCTCCCCAATTTATTAAAAATGGAAACTCCAGCTGTGGGCTTGCTTTTATAATCCACTCTTAGGGCACCACCCGGAGTACAGAAAGACGGCATGGCAGAGATTTCAAACTGTATGTTCCCCAAATAAAACACACTTCAATTACCAGCCTAATCTCTTCCAACCACCTTTCCTCTATCTCTCTTCTACTGATTTTTTGTAACATCTTTGTTATAATCTAATAGAAGAGGAACATCTTTGAAATGTCAACTTTTCTTCTTTTTTTTTTTTTTTCCAGAGGAAGACATTTTTTTCCCCAAGTAGTCCTAGCCTAACTTCTTTTTACTGCAATCTGTGCATGATCCAATCAGAAAATGAGAAACAACATGCAGTACTTCTTTGAAAGAGAAGGTACAGTCCCGCATTTGCAAAACGGGTATCCAAGTCCATTCCACTGTTCAAAAATGGAACAATGAAACCTCCTCTCTGATGGTTGGATTTTTTATACAAAACCACATCCACCAGCTGGCCAAACCAGATATCAAACACATCTACCATACGTGAAATTATAAAACCATTTAATTGCAAAGATTCAAACAGAAAAGGAAGTGGATGGAAAAAAAATTGAGTGAAACACCTATGGCATGAAAACAAACATCTCTCTTGATACAAAAATCTATATATTATCAATATTACTACCATGGTGCTTACTTTAAATAGCTCACCACCATGCATAAGTAGAACACCTTTTCTACTTACTAATACAATGACAGTTAACAATCTTTTTGTTCATTCAGTGTCTCATTTTTAAATCCCCAGAAAAACATTATTTTCAAAAAAACAGTAAATACTCCATAAAGTCTGATCCAAAACTCAGTGAAAGAAGCAGATAGGAGAAGTCTCCAGCTATACCGCAGTGAGTTTTGAATAGGTGGCTAGTAGCCCTCTAAAATCCATATAAGCACTTTACATATATACAGAAGTGATATGCCAGTGGTCAGCAGGCAAAATCTTAACCAGCATGGGGTAAATACTCCATAAAGTCTGATCCAAAACTCAGTGAAAGAAGCAGATAGGAGAAGTCTCCAGCTATACCGCAGTGAGTTTTGAATAGGTGGCTAGTAGCCCTCTAAAATCCATATAAGCACTTTACATATATACAGGAGAAGTGATATGCCAGTGGTCAGCAGAAAAAATCTTAAGCAGCATGGGAGGCAAGAGATCTTCTTCAAGAGTGAAAATATAGGTAAATTATAAAATTAAAGCATCTTGTACACAAATACATGAGGTACTAGCCAGAAATTACATTCAACAACAGTAATTTGGCATACAGATGATACAATAAAACTAAAAGCTACAAGAGTGTATAGCTGGGTTTCTGGAGACACTGTATCTCCAGATTATCCAGGTCCAAAGTATAAGCAAATCCTTAAAAGCACTCTAATGGCTGTGCCAAGTGGATTTTCTAATGTTCTATGCTATGGTTGAGCTCAGACTACAGCTTTTCTTCCACAGTGCTATTTTGATGTCAGTCTATGTGTTGGTAATATATTTTCAGTAAACCAGTGGAAACTTACTCACTTTGAGTTTCTAACACTGTTAAATTAGCTTGAAACTGCCCAATAAATTATAAGCATTATCAGGGAGGAGATGGATAGACAGCAAAAAATCTTATAACCTTTGTTTCCATAAGAAAGTAAGCTGAAAGCCCCCTCTTCCCCCAATTCTTCAACACCACCAAAAATCAGTTTTGTTCTGTGGGTGAAATAAATATGATGTTCCATCCTTGCCAGTGTCAGTACATGAGTCTGCCACTCACCATACTTCTGCTGGATTAACAATAAAGATGCATTTCAACTGATAGGCTTTACTTCCCAAAGACATTTTAGTGAAAAAAAAACCCAAAAAACCCAAAAAAACAAACCTCAAGATCAAAGTGTACATGAAGGAAACTCAAATACATCTGAACAGCAAGAGCTAGCATTCTAAATAAACAACATATGTTCTATAATCAATAATATTTTTTTTTTTAAAGAAAAGAAGCAGTCTTCAGTTTACATGTTTAATTAAAAACAGCTAAAGCATTTCACATTCTGATCTAGAAAATCATGGAAATAAATTAAGGATACAAACAGTGCTAGTTTCTCATCTAAATTGTTCTTCCACTGCATGTATTTGTGTTTTATCATCACAGATGATTTTCTATATAATTGTACCTTTCCTTTCCTTTATGCACTTTCTAGAATGGAGTTAGAGCGACCTGTCTTTAACTTAAAACAAACAAACGTCTTGTCAATAATTTCACATGATTCTCTTAATGCCTACTTAAAGCATCATAAAAAAAAGTGGTAACCTAGGGTCAGAAATTGTATCTTTTCTTATGTTGGAGTGTATAATACAATTCAGTCTAGAGACAGAGAACATACTATTTGTGAGAGGTACAAATTTGAGTGGCTTCTCTTATTCATACTTTAGTGTCTACAGAACTACTTAAGAAATTTTTATTTTTAAAGATCTTTGCAACCTAGACTTTGTTATTACAGAGCTACATTAGTCCTTTTTTTATTCTATACACCTCTGAAACAACCACTCTTCTTTCCTTGGAAAATGGTATAGAAAACCATTTGGATGTTTATACCCTCATTGTTTATTCCTCTAAAAAGAGGAATTACTACTTGCATCTTTAAATTAATTTTAAGTAAGCGTGTATAAATATGTGGAAAAGGCTAAGTTGTAGAATCGCGGCAATTACATGAAATTGCTGAATTATTGCTAGAAAGATTTCTAAGCGTAGCCCATTCATTTCTAATATGCTGTGGTACTTCTTCGAGCCCTTGTTTTAGCTCACCTACCTTGCAGTAGCCTACTGAAGCCTGGGCATTAGGCCCTTATTGCCTGTAAGCTTCCTTCTGTAATAAATGGAAACAGCCTCACAGGCTAATTCAGCGTACCTAGGGTCTAAACACTTTATGATATCTTCTCTCAATATATTTTTCATCTCTACAGAGGACAAAAAGATTCATAGGGTACCTCAGTTTGACGCCTGAAAATAAGCAGGATGAATGCAGCCTTATTTTGCACCTTGACCGCTGGGCACAGGGAGCCAGTGAGTCCTCAGCATTGCCCGGCATCAGATCTTTGGTTTGTTTTTGCTGGGCTGTAGCATTAGCTTTAGAGACTCTACAACACGACCTGCGTGCGTCACACAGTAACAAACCCTTAAGGGAGTTGCATAGCAGTGGTGGTAGTACACTAGTACGGAGTTTCATTGTTTACTCTCTTATTCTCCCCTTTTAAGCCAAAACCCTTTAGGTAATTAAACTTTTTTATTTAAAATACAGAAGTTGAAAAACACATAAAGAAATACAGTGAGTATAAATCTGTATAGAAGACAGAAAGTTAACTTTAAATAGCTTAGTTTGCCAAACTTAAGTACTGGAATAAACTTACCATGTAAATATGATAATGAGTAAGTTCTAACATATTCAGTCAAACACGTCTACGGAATTTTTTGTGTCTTGCTTAATTAGTTACAGTTTCATGTAACTGCTGTCTTTCATTAACTTTGTAATTCCTGGGCATGCATAGGTGGGTGCCTCACTAAATATTATTTGATTAACGCACAGTACTCATATAATATATGCTAATTCTTATTTGCTAGGAAGTTAATTATAAAGCTTTGATAATCTGTTTTGATAAATGTAATTCAGTGGAAAATATGTGTTCCTAGCACAGAATTATATTAATTTACGTTTCTTTTTTCTTTGTTTTAGACACTTACCTACCCTATTATTGAGATGAATCATTTGCCTGTGGTATAGGCAAGCCAACTCTGGAGCAAGCATCAGGTTACCCTTTCTTTTTAATAACTCTTCCCATATTGAAGGTTTTGCTAAACGCTATTTGCACATAGAAAAATACATTAAGATACATGACCAAGAAGGAAATAAAGTGAAATCAGTGTGACTTGCTTTAAAAATAACTAATAGATTAGTGAACAAGAACTTATAATAAAGTTACAAGTCTATATGGAAAGATTACAGCAGCGCTCTCTGACATATTAAAAATGTCATCATGAAAGACCAGCACTTAAATGCTACCTGCTGGGGAAGGGTCTCAGCATGTTAAAGACCGAACATGCAACAAAGGCTCCAAAGGAGCATCAACTCCAGTGAGAAAAGGAGAAATCTGGAGTAACTCAGCATTCCCTCACTTTGGCACGTATCAAGTTGTAACAAGTATGGAAGCCAAGTCGATAATTCATGAAATGACAGTAAGATCCTGGCTGCGGGAGACAGACACGGGGACATGCTGAGAGGACTGCGCGCCAGGGAACTGACTGCTGGCTGTAATTCTATACGGGCCTCCTGCTGTGTCCAAAGTGAATGCATGTTCAGATCGTCTTAAAGATTGAAGTCATTTT
The DNA here is from genome assembly GCF_000699105.1 of Pygoscelis adeliae. Classification (NCBI taxonomy): domain Eukaryota; kingdom Metazoa; phylum Chordata; class Aves; order Sphenisciformes; family Spheniscidae; genus Pygoscelis; species Pygoscelis adeliae. The sequence goes on along the minus strand of NW_008825073.1, from coordinate 1,476,141 downwards.
TGCATGGAAACAGTGGCAGCATTCTCCTGTTGGGACAAAGGTCTTTTGGAATTCTTCTTTTTGTGAAATTTAAGTTCCCATATTCCTTTCTTTCTCGGCATGTCTGATTTCCCTCCCTGTCTCCAAATCATAGTTGCTGGTAAGTAAGTACATGTAATGTTTGCCTGCTGCAATCTATCTTCTACTCTCTTGTCTCTGGGAGTCCCATGAGTAATAACACTATTCCAAAATTATCATGAAAATACCATTATTTGTTAAGAAATTAAAAATATATTTGACTTCAACTCACACAGCAATGCACTGTGAATTGTAAAACTCATCATAGATATAAAATTAATTTTTACATGGACATATGGAAAAATAATTGTCACTAGATATCAATGTGATTCAAAACCTATATTTAACATAGTTAATCTCTTGTATAAACAAAACACCACTTATTTATTCAGTTTCCTTTAGCTTAATTCCTAAACTTCTAAAGACTTCAAAGAACTATACAGGAGCTAGATAAAGATCTTATCTGCATAATTCTTATGCTAATTCACAGAAGGTGTCTTGACTAAAAGGATGTCTACATGCACACTAAGGGCTCACTGTTACTAATTCTTTTCCTCTAAAAGCTAAAATATTATACACGTATTTAGTCGCAGTATATCTTACTCTGCTTCTTTAAGAGAGTACATGGTTCTGGATCCAAATGTGAGCCTGGTTATTCACGGGCTGACCTTTCATTTCTCTGGAATATCTAGAGATATTTTTAAGCCAGGTTACTACACAGTGCATGTGTGCAAACAGAGCATGAAGTACAAATGCTCACACACTTTTTAAAGAAAAAATAGCTCGGTGTCCTGCATAGCAGCAAAAGAGAGATTAGTGTGTGAAATACTATTAACTGCTGCTCATCAGAAATTTGTAGTCATCCTAAAAGCTGGAACTATTAATTTTCTCACAGAGTTCTCCCTTCCCCAGCCCTATGCTCCCACATCTCCAAGCATGCTGGATATTAATCGCTTTACTCTTAGGATAAAAACAATTTACTGTCCCAACATTACACATGTCTGATAATACAATTTCCACATAATATTTATAACTTTGTAAACCTTTTAGTTCATAGAGTTCAAAGACAAACTGAAATGATTTACATTTACATAAGAGGTAGTTTTCCCAGAGAATCTGGATAGTTTTTAATAGTATGCTTTTATTATCGATTTGAAAATATTTATTATTTTTAATACTGTTTCTGTTCAGTAGAAAAAGCACCAGTTATTCTTTTTTATGCAACCAACTGCAGACTAAATTTTTTTTGAATAAAAGGTCTAAAAGTATATTCTGCTAACATAATGAGAGATCAGGATTTGTATTTTAGAAAATTAATATTTACCAACTACTTAATAAAACAATGAGAAAAAGACTTAAAAGGGAATGGTTCAGTTGTTTTCTCCATGTGCATACTTTTATTATACACCAATTTTTTTCATATTCTGTTTCTGACTTAGATACTCTTTTGACATGAGGAAGTATTCAGTCAGAACTGCTTTCAGACACAGTAAAAACAGAGGGACGACTGGCTCCAAGCCTCTAAGGAGAAGAAACTATCTTGCTGAAACACCCAGTGTATACACAAGCCCTGTATACATAACAAATATGGAAGCGTGACATCATGTGATATTAAAAATCTGTATTTTCTTATGCATATTAAATATATATCTATATCAGCCTGTGTATGTATATACATTTTCCAAGTATCTACCAAACCCCGTAATCAAAAAAGATCATTCATTTCTTATAAACTATCATCACAATGATTTTATGACAGAATTGTCAGCTGATGTAACTGATGCAGCTCCAGGTAATCCTGCTGGCCTCACATGCATCACACCTGCAGACCATTCTTAACCTAATCCAAGAAAATAGTACTACCATTTAAAATGCTTTTAAGCAAATTGCATGTTGCAGCCTTTAGAAATTATAGGGGGTTTTCTAAAGGTTTTTCTACCCTGTGCTTTTTATTGTGCATACAATGGTTAGGGGTTTTTTGTTTTTAACTTCTTACACTGTGTGCTGGCTTGTTAATCATGAGTGTGCACATACGTTTTCATTACTAGATAACTGAATGTTTGCAATAGTATTTCAGATAAAAAACACAAAACATTGTTGCCCACAAAGCAATTCCCTGAAACTATCTTCACAGACATTTTATATAAAAATGATTTAACTAGGTTTACTTACTTGATGAAAACAGTACAGTTCCGATTCACATCCACAACCGAAAGAGGCTTTTCATTTTAAAAAAGGGAAGGCACACAATATGAAAGAAACACAATTCTCTTAGAAGCATAAAAAAAAATCCTGAAGGATCACTGCTTTCTACATAATGCTTAATTCTCCCTGGAATGACACTGATTTATATGTATAGTGAATAACTCATTATGATAGCATCACTAGGCCAACCACTAAGATATCATGATATACTATACTGCTAATGATTTCCTTCCGTTTCATGAAAGACTTTCTTCTTTTTCCATTTTCTCTCTTCTCCAGAAATATATACAGCCAAATTTTCCAGGATTCAGTTTGAACCAGTCTACCAAAACCAGGAATGGTTTTAACAGAGTGATGGTCTATAGGCTTCTTAGTAGATCTGACGGAGAAATCGCTGAATCAAACTTGGATGTAGATTCTGGCTAAGTCAAGCATGATGTGTAGGTTGGTAAGAATGTATGCATCAGTGGTAAATGAATATGTTCACGCAGGTCTAGCATAATATATTAGAAGTGAATAATTCATATCATATGGGAATGGACAATTATAATGCATATGCACCTAGAAAAGCAAGGTATGGGAAATATGCTTTGTTTTATTCTCAGTTTCTTTCATTTTTCTGCTTTTTAACAGTAACTCCCTTTTTTCCCTTTGTAAATTGTGTTCATTTCACTTTGTGTCAATTTACACAATTACAGAAATTTGAGCATCTAGTGAATGCAATTTGTTACGTGTTATTTTAATCCACGATCCAATTGGGCGTGGATGAATGGGCATTACGTTTCCCCTGTTTATCTTGGCACTACTATTTCTATTCCTGCTAAATCTGGTGTGTGTAAACTGGGTGCTTCTAGCTAAGAAATTGTACTTCTACTGACAGCCCCACAGCCTGAATCTCCCATGGGAGATACTCTTACAAAAGGAAAGATTGAATCTTAGAAGAATAAAACTTTTGGTAGAGTCCTGTCAAGGCCATTGGATCTTTAAATAAACCTAACATGATCAGCAGCTTCTATTCATTACCTGGTTAATCAGTCCCAAGATATTATTTTCACATGTATCAACTTGTTTTTAATGAATTGAATTCTTCAATTCTTTTTCAAGAGCATCTAGATGTAACTGCTCCTTGTACTGAGCACTATGTTTTGATATGTCTCCTTTAAGAAAATAAATAATATATTTTAATCTTGCAGATATAGTGGTAGAAATACAGCTGTTGTCTTCTGAGTACATTAGTGTGACTTCTAATGGGAAGAAAACACCTAGCATTCTTATGAACTTTTCAAAATTTTCTCTATTCTTAGCACACTCAAATGGAACACAATTTTTCTTCATGTGGAAACAGGGGTAACTGGAATTGCAGAAGCCAAAGTGAAGGAGCCGAAGGCAGTAGTTCTTTTTGGTAGAAAATATTCCACTTATGTCCAACTTGATCCAAAGCAGAAGCCATTGAAGGAATGTAATTTTATAGTTTCATAATCTGTTAAGATATGGAATTTAAAACATTCCAATTCCAATCTGCAGCACGGCTCAGTACTGACACTGGCAATAACAGATTCTTAAAATATTTGCAAATACTTTCCAGGGTTTGTTTCAGAATAGAACACAAAGTCACATTAATCAATCAGCCCAGTGATATACTATGCTGTATCAGGGCACAGACGCTCTCATTCATAGCTAAATTACATGCTTGCTTTGGAGCCTTTTTCTAGATCTCTGGCACACGTAATCGACTGCAACTGATGAATTTTGTTCTGAGTTTATCCTTTAGCATTAACACTGCATTTCTTAATCATATGCGAAGCGAGGTGGAGTGCTGATACCATTCTTTTGCGAGTCAATGGGAGGTTTAGCAGTGCTTTCAACAGGATTCTAGCCTTAGTTTTCTATTTGCCACTGCACATAGAAGCAATGACTAAAGTTTCAGATGCAGGAAAAATTCTAACACACCACCCAATGGAAGTAGTAATATAACTATGTTTTAGTGATGACCTCTAAAAAATAATTACAAATCTGGTATGTAAATGATAAGCACTCACTATACTTTACCTCTTCATTGTAAGAATAAAGAATGAAAAACGTATTTAGAACTGCCTAAGATTCTTTTACCTTAAACAGCCTAGTCTGACGTGTAGTTCCAAAGTGATTTTGCAGAAAGAATATCTTAGCAGACTCTGGTATAAAACCAATGTAAATAGGAGTTAGTAACAGGTGATAAGATCTATCCAGCAATGAACTGAGTGATTTTACCCTTATTCTCAGCAAACAACAATTCTTTTTTTGACTAATAAGCTACAAAAATACACCAAACATATCCTTACTCCTCAGTTCTTAATATGCATTAAGAAAGTCTATATTGTTTTTGCCAAATTTCAGACTTCACTAACATTCCTTTTTATATACTATATTTTCCTAATGTGCCACTTGAAATAACAGGATAACTTGTCAAACAAAAGAAACATCTCTGCTTGCAAGTTGAAGTAGTGTCTTTGAAAGAGCTCTGCAGGATAAAGAGACTTTCATAATGTTACAATATTAGGTACAGAAACCCGCTTAGTTACGCTGGACTTACACTACTCAAATTTCATTGACTTCAGTGCTACTAATGATCTACGGCTCACTGTCACAAAGGGGGGAAATAATTACATGCTAAACACGTAGAGATTCTTTTCTAAAGTTGTATTTCCTTACAGGGGATTATGGTATTGACTAGACTGATGGAGCCATTCACCTCTTGGTAAGCACTGAAACAGGAGATATGACCACAGAAATGAGCATCTGATTAGGCCTGATAAATTCTTTCTGAGGGCTTGGAAGTTAGTTTGATGGTATCATCCAATTTCCAATGAACACTGTCTACACTGCAGAAATTCTAGGTGATAGCTAAGTCCTGTGTTTAGTACTCTCAGCCAAAGAGAACTGATCAGGGAATAGTCATGGGAATAAAATAGTCTCTTACCTCCAGAGTAAAGTCAGGCACATAACATTTTTCTTAGTTTGCTGACAGACCAGAAAGGAAAACAAATATACATATATATACACATATATTTCTTTTTTTTTTTTTTGAGCGAAGAAAAACGCAATTTATTTTTTCTGCTAAAAGAAATAAACAGCACAAAATGTCTTAACCAATTAAATAGTGAAATCTTCATTGTCCTTTTGATAATTAACCTTTTCTAAATCCTAAATTACTCAATTGTCTAACTAAAGACTAAGCATTCTGACTGCAACTATTTACTGAATTTAACTTACAGATCTAAAATTATTAATCTCCATAATAAATCTATTTAGGGACCAATTTCCTGAAATGTGTTGAAAAATTACTGTCTTGAATTTTACCTTAGAGATGTTTAATCTTCACAAATTTTTTTTTTTCCTGCGCGAGCTGGATGAATTGGAAAAGCCTGTAGAGCTGCCAACCTTGTTCTGTGTTATTTGAATAAAGAACACTTCACTCCTGAGTCTTTCAACCAAACACGCAAAGCAGCATACAAAATCCAAATGAAACTCATGTTTCTAATAATCACCACAGTATCCTGGGACAATGAGAGATGATGCTAGAAAAGCATCCATGAGCAACAGAGAGATTAAAACTCATTGTTAATGATTTAACTGATGGCAAAATAAGCACACAGATGATTGTACCACAGGATGTACACATAAGTCCATGGTGTGCACTTTAAATCCCAAAGTCCAAAGAAGAAAATAAAACAAAGGAAATCACTCCTCCCCCTTTATTCTTAATATTGTAATTGTCTATATTCTTATTTCCTCTACCTGCTCTTTCAAATACCTTCATGACAATTTGACAGGAGCTTTTGGCACGTATTTCATCACACACACAAATACATGCAAGTTCCTAAAAGGGAAATGAGGCCGAATAGTGATTCAATGATGCAGAACTGGAGGGACTGACATCCAAAGGAAGATGCAGCTTTCAGGGCCATTATATGAGCATCCCCCACCTGTGACTATCGACCCAGAGACTGGCTTGTCAGCAAAGCAACACTGCTGCAAGACAAAAGAAAGCAATGCTGTATTTGTGCAAAACCCCCCCTGGGGGGGGGGGGGGGGGGCAGGTGCATGGAGCGGAGAGAAATACGGTTACCTGCAATGCCAGGTGGAGAGGCTAATTCTGCTTTCCCCCAGTACATTATTGCAAACCGAGACTTCTCTTCATAGGTAGCAGATCTTAATCCACAAGAGAGAGGGAAATATCTAGAGGAGAAAGTCAGTACAAGTAACTGATTTATCTTGGTAGCAGCTTTCTCACAATGTTTTGATTGAAGAGTTCTCAGAAACTTCTATTTTTAGTTACACATTCTGCAATCAATTTCTTTGTAAAATAAATAAGAATCAAGAAATTGCATAGATACCACAGGAAAATGAGGACACAAAGCCAAAGAATTATTTCTCTGCCTGGGGGAAGCAGTAGTATTTTAAAGTTCAAAGTGTGTTATAATGTTAATCATTTGACTATCAAATACCAGTAGTCCCAATGCAGAAAAATGCAGGGGATTTGTTTTTTTAAAAGTAACTGCTATATTGGAGAAAGTATTTTCAGGAAGTTTATCTCATACCTTCTTGTCTGTGGAGGATGGTCTTAGCCCAACTACTTCCTCTGCACCAGCAAGCGCCAAAAGGATATAGAGGCCTCTAAATGACAAAAGAGAATCTCCGTAGGCAGAAATATAAGAAAGACTAAAAATTTTCTTACACCACCTATGGTTCAGTTTAAGAGGCCCATACTGAAGTAAAAACATAGCATATAATATATATGAGTTTCTGGTAATATGTTATTTGTACAGCAGCCCTGAGGCACAGCTATAACAGATTCCCAAGGACCTTTAATTTAAATTCCGTGTTTTTTCTAAAAGTGCTCAGTTGAGACAATCAAATCATTGTAAGCTGAAAACCCCATTTTTGTTTCCATCTTCCCTCAGCTGCTAATTTTATGCTGCAGTTTAGACTACACAAATAATACAATTACATGACTTCGTTGTTACATTACTTTAAAATCACTTCAGATTTTAAAATATTTCTTTAAAACAATAGAAAGACATCAATAAATCTTATATCTCTTTTTCTCAAGTTAGTTTATTCCCTAATAAATATTTTTCCTCCTTTTAAAAATAGGTTCTCATATTGGCAATATGAAACATACAGCTTTGAGCAATTAGGAGACCAAGATTAAAGGGTTAATTTTTTTCTTAAATAAAACTCTGACTGGATTGTTTATTTTTGAGAAGACATAACTGTGATTTCCATATTATCTGAACATACAAGTAAGCTGCATTTTTTGCAGTCAGGGTAATGAACATCAGTGAAGTCAGTTTAACACTGTCTATGGTTTGTAATCAATAATAATGTTATAGGAGACGTTACTTATATACGTACAGCAACACGTAAAATACATTTCCTTTTATTGCCCAGTATGTTGCTAATAAAAGCAGTTTGATCCATGTGTGTTCAAAATCAATTTATGTTTTGGATTTGGAGTTCTGCCTGATTAATTTTTAAAAAGGGTCTAAAAGTTTAAAACATGCTCTGGGTAAATATTAAAGGATGATGCTAAACATACCAATAAAACCATCTTTGTTAAGGGAATTGTCAATCCATTTTTTCCCTGCTAAACGAGGGGATATACAATATCCTATTTTAACATATACTGGTATGTAAATTTCATTTAATACCAAAAGAAAAATAAGCATTTTATGATTAAGCAGTAATTGAGACAAACAAGTAAAAAAGTTGAAAGACATTAGCCCACTCAGGGACCAAGAATTCATTTTGTGTTTCATCTTGTACCTGGAACAAGCACCGCTGCCTCTCGCCTCTTCTGCTTCAGAGACCAGAGTGCGGCGTTCTGAGTGGCTGCTTCAGGGATTTATATTCCTCCAGGGTAATAGCGCTGATTATTTAATCACCTTGTATGTGCCACTTAGGCAGGGAGAAACGTAGTCATGTGCATCAGGAGTCATGAAGATCGATTGCGCCGTCTGTTTCCTTCTCTCTGCAACAACCTACTCTGACACTCCAGCGGCTGGAGCCAGTTTTTAGAGCAGGTACAACATGTAATCAAATCAGCAGCCAAAATAGCAAAAAGCTACTTTTGGATGTAAAGGAAGTAGTTTCCATCATGGAGTATCAATGAGTCTTTATACATAAACAAGGCATACGGATTGCATTTCTGAAACAATGAGTGACATCAAGTCGACGATTGCGGGGCACACCGGCTCCCAGTTCCAGGTTTGCGCCTTGCCTGCAACAACATGTAGCCAAATACAAACAAAACACCATTACCTTCAAATGATGTGCTAGTCTAAAGTTGGGGCTCCAGGTGGAACAAAACTGCTAAATGTCACGTTTGGTTCACCCCAGCAAAGTCCAAGTATTAGTACTGAAAAACAGCTTCTTTTTGAAAGTGTCTGTCATCAGTGCTATAACAGCCAGGATACACGAACTGCACTCTCCTCCCTATTCTAGGACAGTTAGAACATATTAATAATGAGGGAGAGAAAAAATAATTAAGGCTATTCTTCAAGTAAACTATGATTAGTCATGGCTGTGTAATCTGTGTGCACTTACAAGTTTTTACAGTGTGTGCTATACTGTTCTCTACTGTCCGGACACTAGATATCTGGGTAAAATTTTGAACGATTTCCCTAGAAGTTGTGCATAAAAAAATGCTGTATCAGATTCATTTCCACTTGCAGACCACAAGATTTAGGCCTTTAAAAAAAAAAAAGTTTTTTTAAAAGTCTACCTATTTTCTTTCCTTGAAGTAGATTCCATTCCTCCAAGTGAGATGAAAAGTAACTTAAGAGTTTGATTGGAACTTGCTAAAAGGTATCCTTAGCAGGATAATGATTCAAAGTCATCATCTGTATCCCCAGATTTCTCACACAATTTACATGTGTAAAATTGTCTGCAAGATAAGGGTTGCTGTTCTTGCTCCCCATTAAGGACAAATGCTGCTCAAGATCAAAGCACTACTCAAAATGCTTTCTACTTATGAGATGTGCTGGAGCACATAGCAGTGCTCAGTGTATTTTACTGGACCTCAGATTTTCAGCAAATACTAATAACACCCACCATCCTTTTTTTTTTTTCCCAGTATATCTTTTGCAAGAAGCTTCCCTTTCATTTCATAGGATGCCATTCTAAAATAGGACCAGAACTCAGAAAACTGACTCCTGCTTTCTTTTGCTGTCTTTTACATCTGGTACACTGTAATACATCTTCAAGTCATGTGATTCGTGTCACTTTCCAAGAGATGGTAAGATGATCTTTGTTTCTAGTGGCACCATCAAAGCAAAAACGGGCTTTTATTAACCTAATAAAGGCCTTTTAAAATAAAAAAAAAAAAGTTTTTTTTAAAAGTCTACCTATTTTCTTTCCTTGAAGTAGATTCCATTCCTCCGAGTGAGATGAAAAGTAACTTAAGAGTTTGATTGGAACTTGCTAAAAGGTATCCTTAGCAGGATAATGATTCAAAGTCATCATCTGTATCCCCAGATTTCTCACACAATTTACATGTGTAAAATTGTCTGCAAGATAAGGGTTGCTGTTCTTGCTCCCCATTAAGGACAAATGCTGCTCAAGATCAAAGCACTACTCAAAATGCTTTCTACTTATGAGATGTGCTGGAGCACATAGCAGTGCTCAGTGTATTTTACTGGACCTCAGATTTTCAGCAAATACTAATAACACCCACCATCCTTTTTTTTTTTTCCCAGTATATCTTTTGCAAGAAGCTTCCCTTTCATTTCATAGGATGCCATTCTAAAATAGGACCAGAACTCAGAAAACTGACTCCTGCTTTCTTTTGCTGTCTTTTACATCTGGTACACTGTAATACATCTTCAAGTCATGTGATTCGTGTCACTTTCCAAGAGATGGTAAGATGATCTTTGTTTCTAGTGGCACCATCAAAGCAAAAACGGGCTTTTATTAATCTAATAAAGGCTGAGCAGATGCTACAGTCTTATCATAAGTGGCATTAACAGAAACTGGAACATAGGCAACAAACACAATAACAGTCCTAGTGAGCACTTTGTCCTCTCTACCAGCCATCCAGAACCAGAATTGGAATTGCCAGCTGAGCCTCCAGCCTTCTGCATCATTTTACTAATGCAAAGCCATCAGTAAACATGTTGCCACACTTTCCTTTTAAGCTACATCTGCTGCAATTATATATTTAAGAGGATGCATCAATGATCAGCATCACCGACTTCTAATCTTTAGGGTAACTTATCTCTAATCTCATACCACTATAGAGGGTTTTATTGTCACAGACAAAAAGACTTAATGAATCCTATGTTGGATGAAATGCAGAAAACTACTGCAAAGAGAAACCCTTCTTTTCATACTTTCTCAGTGAACAATCAGTGCTGTTCTTCTGAACTAGACTTTTAACTTTGCTTTGAAAGCAGCTGTTGATGCTTCGAAGGACAGCTTTTCCAAGATTTGCATGAAGGCTGCTGATCTGAACTGTAAACTAGTACTAGTGGTTCGCTTATAGGCAGCACGCTGGAAAATATCCTTTATTTTCAGCATTTGCTGAAATATTTGAAATACCAAAAATACCAGAGTTTAGAGAAATCTACTTCAGCTCTTCAGCCAGATAAAATCTTAAAAATGAATTCTAATACTTTCTAGCCATTCCTCACCCCCCATAAGTTTATTGCAAAGGAGACGTGAATACAATACGTAATAGGTAGTATAAACAGTTTTGCACCGTTTCAAATTCTAGCAGAATTTTTTCCCATCCTGGCACTATGGCAATCGTCCTTACTACAGTAGTCGGGTGTGTAGTCACTGGCGTTATGAACATCTAGTCATCAGGAGTGAAGAGCGCAGTAGGAATAGAACTCATTACTTTCAGCCTCAAAACAGCAGTGAAATAAAGGTTTTCTCTGCTTAGCTATTTGTAAAGGACTTGACGCATACTTTGACATAATGCTTTTGAAGTCAGTGAAACTAACTCAGTGAAAAATCCCTTTGTTGATTTTGGCTGTGCAATGCTGGAAAGTTCAGACGAAAATTGAATATGCAGATATTTTTACTAGTAAAAAAAGAGAATGTTGTCATAAGAGAAAAAAAAACAAACTATTTCCTAATTTATGTACAGGGTCTTCAATATTTTTATAACCAATAGAAAGAAGTTTTATAGATTGAGGGGGAACCACAGGAATTTTTAAAACGTGTGCAGTAATGATAAGCTAAATTCAGCTGTAAAAAATAGATGTCTCCTTTTCCTGTAATCCATAAGATTAAAGAACTGTAATCATAGGAACCTTTAGTATTGATTCATTAAAATAAAATAGGATGTTAATTAAAAAAAAAACCTCTCTTGAGATTGCCAGCCTTATTCACATATATTGAGAACTCTTCTGATTTTCACTGTTCCATAAGACGATGATCTCTTATTTTTCTAAAATTATGTAGGCATAATTTTAATAATTCCTTTTTCTCTTTTGTTGAACATAGCATATTAATGTTACATATTTATATTTTATGGAAAATGACTGATTGTGCAATGAACAATCAACACGAAGAGGGGAACTTTTTACATGACGGACTACTGATGACTGACGCATTCATCTGAAGATGATACTGTTCTCTGTCCAAAATCATAGGTGCAGACTGTAAACAAGGTGTGAAATTTAGCTTTTTAAACAGATGTACAGGAAACCAAAATGTAAAGTGAAAACCTCAGGTTTATTTAGCAACCATCAACACCATTTAAAATATAGTGCAATTATTAGCTGAACCCACCTGGTTGCTGAAGAGATGGAATCTCAGTTCTGCAGGTTGAATTTCATATCTCATTAGGACCTGGCCTGATTGAGTCAATGAACCCAGGTAAAAATGTAAATTTACTATCAATGGTGGTTTGCAAACTGGCTGAGGTTTAAAATGAGTCATGGAGTGATCAGACAGTAAAATCACCAGAACTCACACGGCCTCTGAGAGCAGACAATAGTAACCTGCTGAGGACAGAATTTTTTATTTAAGCCCAAGCAGCAGCCAGAAAAGTTCATCTGATTGCCCACAGTATTATGGCCTCTGCTATGGATGCAGCTGGACTTATCCCATTGACAAATCATCTCAAAAATATATACTATTCTATCTTGCTGTAACACTCGGTGCTAATTTTAATCTTATCTGAATTTAAGGTCATACAATTAAAATAATAATATAAGGTAATTAACCAGCCAGAGATTTCTACTTTTGCACCATAATCTTATTAACTCTGCCTAAAAATACTATGTTCCATTATCAAACAGAACTTTCTTTAAAAAATAAAATTAATGCTAACATGCTTAACACATCAGATGAACTTGCGTTTCTTAACAAGTCTCCTGTATATAAAAGCTGGCCTTAAATTAACTCATCACAATTTACAATAACTTCTTGCTTTAAAGCAAAACTTGACCCTTAAATCATTTGAAAACTGTATTACTGCAAAGATCCCCTGTGATAACACCAACATTTTTCTAGGCATACAGACAACAATTATATCTTAGGCAGAGAAGGCAACTGGTTGTGTTGATTTGGGAGCATTAAGTAACCATTAGGCAAAAGACAAAGTTCTTATTCTTACCTTACATATTGCTATCCATCTATTTTGCACACACACACACAAACAGAATTTCAGGGACTATGTTTATATATCTTAGCTTTTTTAAAAGTTATTTTTAATTTTACAAGAGAGTTCTCTTATAAAATTTTGGATAGTCAGTTAAAGCCTAAATGCTATATGAAAAACTTTGAGTTGCCCTGGGACTTGAGAGAATTCATATGTGCACATCGGGGCCCAGACGCTGAGTTGGCAACAGTTCCTAGCGATGAGCAATATCAAACCTCTTTATCTAATCACCCACTATTATTCACTGGTGCTTTTTATTTCCTTCAAAACTCAAACGTCCTAAAAACGTTTTCCTTCAAAACCCCCATATGCTGCCCTTCCTCAACATATTTTGGGTTTGTTTGTGGGAGTTTTTTTAATCAGAAAACACAGGAAGTAAAGGAGCTCCACATGCAAAAAATAGATTCCAATGTCATGAAGAGTCCAACTAAATAAAAAAAAAGTCTGGAAAACTCAGAGTTGCTACTGCATCTATCCTTACAATCCCCTGTTGTGGCAAAGCTCTGAAGGAGTCTCCAAACAGCATGCAATTTTATAGACCATATGATCTGCAATATTTACCATGCATAATGGAAATAGATAAGGCAAAGCAAACAGCTTGAATTTTGTATTTCCTTGCTTTTTATTTAGTCTAGGTTGTTAGCACCATGTGAATATATATTTGGGAGTCTCTGTGTTTGTGTGTATGCATATGTGCATGTGTGTATATATAGGTATAAACAAACATATAGAGTCATTTCACTATATTTCTCGTGTATGATAAAAGAATACCTTCTGAGCAATTAGCTTTTAATTTCTAGAATTTCTTAGGAAAAGAAAAAGCATTGTTCATTTTAGTCAGAATTGGAAAACACAAATTATACTTGTTTTCAGCTTCTATGCTCTCTTCTTGTCCCTAGTGCATGCTGCTTGTTTGTAGAGGTCTTGAGCTTTAATAACAACAAATGTCAACACCTATAATCAGAATACTTGACCATTGTTTTATAACTTTAAAATGCACTGCTATGAAGTGTTAAGCAAATGAGAATAAATGGGAAATGCATTTGCTAACCACACTTCTTTTATGGATCAGTACATACAAGAGTAGGAAACAGGTACACATAGAAATTTTAAAGTAGAAGAAAACTTCCATATTACATTGAAAATATAAAGGCACACATTTGAAAGGGAGTCCTCTACAAATACAAAAATGCGTGCAAGTCCTAGGTCATATTGCCGACGCCTGGCTTGCTTGCCTGGACCTACATTTGAAACCTCGGCAGGGGTGGAGGAAGAAAGTAAATATGAAGGTTATTCAGTATATCAAGACTTACCTGCTCTTCCTGTGTTGAGACTAATAGGGTCATATTGTTTCCTTTAATTATTCTGTGTTTATCTCTGAAAGCTTGTCCCCTCAGATTTTCCACTTGTATACATTACTTGCCAATATCTATTATCTATACCACTCAGTCTACTGCTTGAAATCTGCTCTCACCAATCTTTACTGCTCCACACTTATCTAAGGTTTTCTGGAGGGAAGGAAAAAAAAAACAACAAAACAACCCACCACAAACAAAGCGGCCCATTTTGCTTGGGAGGTTCAAGAGCAAAGCACCGCCTGCCCAGCAGTAAGGTGCTGTAGAGAAGGCAACCTCAGTCACTAATGATGTACGTGCATGATGTGAAGGAAAGAGCCATACTGTGCCACCATGTTTTCCTGAATGGAAATGAAGGAAGTATAAATTCATCAGGAGCACTTTTCTGGTTTTGAAAGCTCTCAGCCAAGGCCACCTGAAAAACAAGCACTTCCATGTGCTTTGAATCAGGTCCTGAGAAGGCACATTTTCCATTCTTGGTTGCTTTCCATCATTACCTTCAGATCAGATTGAATTATATGGGAAAGAAACTCTTTTTCTTTACTTATGAAATATCCCAATTTCTGTGGTTACATTCATCATTATTATTTGCAGAATTGTTTGTATTAATAATATTTGACAGTATGTATTGTTTGGGAATTATCCACATCAAGTGTTTATGATCGATTACCTAAAGACATTATTTATCATGCCTTATTGGATTCTGATTTTTTTTTTTTTTTTTTTTTTTTTTACACAGGAGAAAAATGCATAAGGAATTCAGAAGAATGGTGAAAAAGAATAATGTACCTACAGGGTATATTATTGAGCTACAGATTATTTATACTAAATCCCATTAAACTTTTGAAGTTCATAAAGAGTTGCCTCATAATCTTATTGCCATCCTAACGTGCTCAGGCTTTTTCTAGTTAGCTCTTTTATTTCTTTATTTCATTTTGATTATTTTCATTTGGGGTCCTTTTTCTCATGTTTCAGAAGGGTTAGTTATGAGTTTATTATAACATATGTAAATTTGCTTATTTTTAGAAAATGCTCTTTAACACTCCGGTTTCCTTGTCAGAGTCGGTAGTGCTAATAGCTGTGTTAATAAAATTATTATCTACAGTGAAGAAATTGCTTTCCATACATAGAAATTTAATGAGATGGAAATTTTCAGGAACTGAACTGATTCTCAGCAGTGGTTTGGTAGACTCTCATAACATCTGCCCATGTGCAGACTGGAAATACTCAACGCCAATAGAGATGTCATTAAATAAGCTCTGCTTTTGTGTTTCACTTTTTTTTTTTCAATTTCATAAATTAACATTAGCTAAATGCTAATGAATATCTAGATTTACTGACCAGAAGAGCTTCTTTCCTCGGGTAAATTAGGTTTCAAGAATGCTATAGGGTTAGGATTGTTTATGTCATTTTATCTCCCAAGAGGAATGAAAAAGTGAGTACATACATCCCAGTTATAAACAGGATCAGTTCACTAGAGACTTGCAGATCCTGCTACCCCTATTATCCTGACACGAGGAATTTATTTATCATTTCCACAGGCTTCGGTATTATCACCCACTATGAGGCATACGGCAGTGTGGAAACAAACCCCACACTGCACTTACTCTGCTTAGAGCCTCGTGCCCGTTCCTGCCCAGACGAGATTGCAGCCCATTCCAACAACTACAGATGCTTCAGCAGGGGCTTCAGGTGCATTCTGGTATGTAAATTGCTACACTCGTAACTATTTTCTTTCACCTTGTTTTTTCCTCTCCTTCCAAAAAAAGCATGCTTTACCATGAAAAATAAAAGAATTGACCAGCTTTGTTACGCAAACATTAAAAATAAAAATGTTCATCTCATATGTGTTCAGACACACACAACATTCACACACAGAAATGTAAAGGCTTTCGAACAGGCACTAAGTATTTTGAGCCATTCTTTTATCACTAAATCTGTATAAATTAGGAATGACAAAACTGAGTTTATCAGAAAAGCACAGATATCAAGAGAGTATACAGCTTTTTATTTTTGTTTTTGTCCTTGCTGGATGAGTAATTCATGACCTGTATATAATTGACTTTTAATTTCATCTTCATGTATCACAGAGAGAAGCAAAGCTGTCCCCTGCTTTGCTTCCATGACCTACCTTAATCAAGCATACATATATTAAGCATATCCTTATTTTATTCCTAACTGTTAGTTCTCATCTGTTCTCCAAACTACATCTCCTGACATTCACGATTAAGGAACTCACCATTCAAAGCAAAAGCAAGTGACTTTATCATTTGACTGTAGATCTTAAGGAGCAAAGCCTCTAAAAGATTAAATATCTAATCCTTTGATTTACTGTGTTAGCAACTGCCCTATCTATTTTATAAGCAGGTTGACAAAAGCATTATGGGGCCTGGGATTTGGGTAATGGGGCAATGTTAAACCTTGCACTTTTCTGTGCTAAATAGTGGAATAATATTTTTCTAACAGAACGCTATTAATGTGAACTTCCTATAACAGTACTTGGGACAAAGGTGAACACAGATATTATTTCAAACAATTTTATGTGATGAATTTACCAGGATATATAAAACAAAGTAACTGAATATATTCAGAATCAACTATAAAGAAGTTCTTAAGAAGTGAGAAGTTTGTTACAAAGAAGCAGCTAAACGAGTTTTAAAGAGCAGATTGCTCTCTCTCGGAGAGCGGGGAAAGTAAGTATGGTTACAGAAGACTGGAGAAGGTCAAACACGGTATCAATTAAAAGGGCATAACAGAAGTATCAGGAAACTGCAATTCAATTGAGAGAATTAATTTGAGGAAAGATACCAGAACAATTTATTAAACAGTTTGTACACACCTTGACAATGTTTTATCAAAAAGAAATTGTTTATCATATACTCACTATTATGGGTTTATCGTTAGATAAACTTTTAACCGTATTCTTAGCGAAACCCTCAATATCACCAAACTGGGTCCACTTACGAAAATTTAAGAAGGACAAGCAGACAACTGGAAAAGTTTAAGCTATAGCCGCCATGAAAATGTTGAAAGAACCCCAGGCTTTTTGGTCAAGAACATAAAAGCATAACAACAATCTTCCAGTATTTAAAATGCTACCAGTAAGATAATTGTACCATATATCTACCTTATTAAGACTACATATAATCAGCCTTATTTGCACCAGGGTCAGGTTTTGGGGAGACCTTGCTAATTTTGAGGATGGGTAAACCTTGGAATAAGTTACCCAGGGGAAACAAAACAAAACAAAAACCACCACCCTGTAACATTTCAGTTGATATATTTGCAAAACAATGTAGTTATATCTGTCAGAAGTTATTTAGATATAATTGATCCTCCTATCCTCTGGCTCTATAGACTAAATAACTTTTTCAGGACCATTCTAACTTAACATTTCTGTGAACCCTCCTGTAACTGAAATGAAACAATGTCCTTTGGCAAATCACTGCTGGCGTGACAAGTATTTAATACAGGTTCAAACCCAGTGTTCCAAAATAGTTGTAAGTTTCAGAGAATTCTAAAGGGGAACCCCCACCTCTCAAGCAGATTAAGGAATCTCTGGAAGGGATTATCACTTTTCATTTTGACATCAAAAAAATACTACATTACACACTGGCACAGTTGCAGTAGACAAGTAATTTTTTGCCCTCCTGAGGTTTTTGCAGTAAGTCTTCATTCTTCATTAAAAAGAATCTATACCAAAATGTAATTGAAATCTAAATTAGTACCTCTAATTTAGAAACTAAACAAAAAAACCCCATCAAAATTCAGTAAGGAACAGATTTTCTTGACTTTAAAAACTGGTATATAATTGTTCAAAAATACTGAACTATTTAGAAGTGATGATCAAGTCAGAAACATTAACTTAATTTCCTTGAAAATTTCAGCCAAAGATGGAAAGGTTAATGGTCAAATCTCTTTCTCTCTCTTTTTCTCTCTCTCTCTTTTTTTTTTTTTAACTCACCCTGCAGTAATGGGATGGGAATCAATCTGAAATTACCTTTTTGAAATCCTGTGAACAATCCTCCATCTCAGGTGATTTTTGGCAAGCCACATACATGTGGTGTCATTAAGAATACAAGCAGCTCATGATTTAATCTGTTCTGTTTCTGATTCTGAGGGAGCTGAAACGTTGCATAAAAGAGCAGCTACTCACACAATCTAGATTGCAGTAGATTGGAGTTCTCTATTTGTCCAAGTTCTTTCTTTCTGAAACGGAAGCACAGGAAGGGTATCTGGTTACATTTTAGCCTCGTCCTTTTCAAAACAGATCTGAAACAGAGCCATAAAAGTTCTAAAGTATGAAATCAATATAAAACCATGCACAACATTGATGAATGAAACTAGAACTACAAATAAGATCTAAAGAACACTAGATTTTCACAAGAATAGATATTTTGGAAAAGATTTCTGACCTACTTCACCAGAATTTCATTAGAAGGCTTGCAAGATTTTAGTATCATCTCTCAAGACGAAAAGTCAAAGGTAAGAAACAAATATATCAAGAAACAAACACTTTGAAAATTTAAATTTACAGGTAGACCCTACCAGTCCCCAAGATTATTTTTTCTGCTACCCAGTATTTTTAAGTTTTCTCCTGAAACTTTCTTTGAGGAAGAAACACAGTGTAAAAGTATCAATGCTCTTTTTCATGGTGTTCTCACAAATGTGTTAAATAAGTTTTTCAAAACAGGCAAGGACTGATAATTTAGATAGGACAGAGTACTAGAAAGGGTAACTGGCTATCACTATTCAAAGTACCGTAGGAGGAATCCAGTCTCTAACTCCAGTAAAATTCATAAATGGTCATTAAGGATCTGATGACTTATGGTGCTGTAGCCTACTCATAAAAGGAAAAAAAAAAAAAGAAAAAGGAAAAAAAAAGGAAAAAAAAAGAAAAAAAAGGAAAAAAAAAGAAAAAGGAAAAAAAAAGGAAAAAAAAGAAAAAGAAAAAAAAGAAAAAGAAAAAAAGAAAAAGGAAAAAAAAAGAAAAAGGAAAAAAAAAGAAAAAGGAAAAAAAAGAAAAAGGAAAAAAAAAGAAAAAGGAAAAAAAAAGATTCAGAAAAAAAAATCAATAAATAGCAGGTCCTTTCCTAAAAAGTGTTTTTTCTGACAGTATAATCAACACTATGTCTATATGATACACATTCTTTGATTAATCTTGTCCTAAAAGTATAACATCATAATCTAAATAGCTGCCTTCTTTCGACATTTTCACTCCATGTATTTATATTGTGTTGCATGGTATACCATAGCTCTTCATTTTCCTGTTATCTGCAACTTACAAAGAGACCAACCAGACTTCCCCAGTCCATCCTGACTCCCGAGTTGATCTGTCTGAGAGCACACTACAAGATCCAACATCTTATGGAAAGGAGGGAATTTAAACACAAACTCACTGAATGCTAAGATAACAAGCTGGGTTTCACCCGTCCATTTCCTGCCAGTGACATTTTTTGAGATGCCTTAAGAACTTGTTCTATTCCTCATTTGAAAAAAATAATGTTCTTTTCTGGAAGTTCTGTGAAAAATAAAATGGAGAAGTCAGTAATGGAAAAACATATTAAAAAAGAAAATGGCTTTTACTCAGAGAGGAAATCAATTGCAAACCAGTCCCAAGAACTAACGCCTGCTTGGTTTACAGTACAACATGGTTAAAAAGCTGCCACTTACCAATTTATGCTTCCAGTCTTCCTTCTATCTGCTCTATATTTCAGGGATTACAGAGGTGGCTGATAGAAGGAGGCAGAAAATTTATTTGGATTTGCGCCTTCTTTTGTGTCTCCAGCACCTAGGCTAGGCACAATCTGCAGTCATTTGGTTGAAACCTTTTATCTCCTCTTATATCTATCAGTATCAGGTACACTGAACACCAGTTTTGTATTCAGGCTCGGGTACCTTCCAAGCACAGGGTACAAGATCCTCAAAAATTCTTCCACACAGTATAATAGAAGAAAAATCCCATGATAATATAGAGAAGAGCATTACACACACTTTTAGTTGACAGTGCACCGGTGAAGAGTGAGTGAGTCAAATCTAAGCAAGAGCTGAGATATTACATATACCCCATGAAGAAAAGAGCAATTTTCTATCACAAATTGCTAATAGGCATAATTTTTTTAAAAATGGAAACATATCACTATTAGGACATTTTGATTTTTCACTTTTAAACAACAGTTTATTTCTGAGCATTTCATCTGACAGGTAATACTGAATTACAATGTAAAAATACAAAATGTAAAAACTGACAAAGGAACAGAAAAGAACAAAAATTACTTCATCTTAGAGGTTCTCCAAGTGAACCCCTCCACTGATGATTGTCTGACATTGAAGAACGCCTCTCTTCCTATTAACATTTAAATCTAGCAGTATGTGCAGAACTGGAGTCAATGCATGCCTAACAAACACGTGAAGTTTGTATTTATCAATTACACTTGTAGCATATACCATTATCCAATCTTACAACAAAGTCTTGCAGTGAACTGCAGTGTGTCACAAATAATACCGACCTTGTCCAGCTAAAACTTCATATTTCAAATTGTGGAGGGTGATTTCTGTTCTGTATAACCATTTTCTTATGTAACAATATCATCATTATAACTGCCTATATCCTTCCCAGTACTTCAAAATGCACTTACCATAACTTCAGAAAGTTTTGTATGTTTCAACTTCCACTACAGTGGGAGCAGACAGAAATTTAGTCAATTCAGGATATACCTACTTGAGCAAGTACTGCAATAAAATAGAACTGGGTCTGAAGAGTGTTGAAATGCCCACATAATATGTGCTGGAGATAATTTATTTCAACTGTTTTGATGTGGTTCTGAGGACTGAATGCAATTGCTCCGCATGAGGGGCACTTATATACATGCTCCAGTTTCGTTCTAAAACGGGTCTTTCTCCGCAGGGATGAGCAGTGTGCTTATCTCCTCCAGCACTAAAAAAAAGCAATAAAAAATCCAAAGAGATAAGTTGGTATAGACTGTCATTTTGGATTGAAAAGATATACGTTGCTGCAACGCACTCATATCAAACATTAGTCCTCTGATATCAGTGGAATTGTATCAGAAATTAGTATAACGTATCATGTCCGCTTTCAAAATTGGATAATCTTATTAAATGCAATATATTTTGGCTGCAAAACAAGAATTCCATTAAAGGAATAAACTTTAATTTTTTAGATTTTGTCAGAATGAAACCAAGATTGTTTATTGCAGAAACAGGGAAGCAGCAGCTCTTCATAAACAGCCAGAAGGCTTGGTAGTGAGAGCATTCATCTGCAATGTCTGGACTTAAATCTCTGCTCTGTTTTATTGGAAGCGAGGACTAGAAGTTGTCTCGTCCTCCAGACTTTGCCTTCACTAATAGAGTTGGTCTCTCTCACTCAGTAGAAAGTTGAAGCGGCTCTTTGGGGACAACTCAGTGACTGCCTAATGATTGACCTTGCTCCTCTGATGTGGCCACAGCCTGGAGCACCAGCTTCTCTACTCTGGGTCTCCATCTGTGGTTCTCACAGGGACTCCATCCATTTCACGCTTTGATCACAAATGTGGCACTGGCAGGAGTTCCTTCAAACAGATACATTTCCGCAAAAAATAACTCCAATTATTTTCCATTTTCCTCACACTTTTTTCCCCTTAATTCTTGATCAGTTCAAACAAATCTCTAACTGGTTGTTCACCCTGCAGTTACAGCTCGCTAGGGTGTACGGCAACAGATTTGGGTGGTTAAAAGCACAGAGGTGTAGGCCTGCTACCTCCAGCTATCCTTAATCCAGACATGTTCGTGGCAGCAGGAAATGCTTAATGCCTTCAAATTCTCCTGTTCATATATTTAAGATTAAGGACAGCATAACCTTCACAGGCAAGCCTTGTTCCCGAGCAATGCTCCATTCAATATCATTCCAAAACTGGCCCAGTTTGTCTTTATGTCTTTCATATAGATATTCTTGAAGTCAAAGATCATTTATAGTTCTCGTACAGTCAAAATGTAGATGCATCTATAAGGAGCACAATGGCAGCGCAAAAAGAGTGGTAAAGATAGATTATGGAAGACTACAGGATACAAGGCTAAATAACATTCAAATCCATAGGAAAAACGGGATAAGAGGGCTTCACATATGCTTTTATTTCACAAATAATCACGTAATGTACCTATTTGCTTTCTGAGACCTATTTTACATATATGGTTATGATGTTTTCCTCGATGAAAGGTTTTCAATAAGTCACACAAAAGTTCAGTATTTTATGACTTTTATTAGGCTTTAATTTAACTGACTACTTCTGTGTATCCTCCTAAGGGGTAAAGGCAAATGAAAGGATTTGTCATAGCATATAACATGCTTAATTCTTTCCTTTCAAATTCATCATCTTTAATTTTGCAATAAAAGTAATCATAGATGTTTTGGTTTGTTTTTTTTTTTTCAAGGCTGCATTGTTCTCTGATGCCTGTAAACAGAGATAACCTTGGGGGAATCTGTGAATGTACCCTCTGAATGTGTTTTGCAAGAGTGGCTGTGTTAAGTGGTTTCTTTGTCAGTCCTAGCACAAAATACTGTGGCCTGATGTTCTTAGTCTGACTTGCAGACCTTCTTCTTTGTGAATACAGATGACTGCATCATGAAATTTAATTTAAATTGTATGGCTATCTAAACTAAATCATAATCCATAAAGAAACAAACATTCAATCTACAGCTGAGGATTTATCAGACAAACACTATTCAAACTCTATATGAATTAATAAAATTCTGAGCTAGTCTCTGATTTATTTCATTTTACTTGTGAAATCCATTTTACATTATACAGGTTACATAAGTGAGTACCTATGAAAAACACATTTCACAATCAAAACTAAGACAGCCTTTTTTAAAAGCTTCATGTGTGCAATTCTATAAAATGCAAAACATGGTCTGTTTTGCAGATAAGTTTACAAAGTGATACCGTTGTTCTGTGTGATTTTAACAAGTTGTTTTAAACAATCACAGAACACAATTGAATGCTGAAAAACACACTAATTTGGGAAAATGTCTGTTTGGAAACCGGGTGTAAAATTGTTATTATATCAGTGTGAAAAATCTATCATCATTTTTAGGAAAAAATGAATTTGATTGAAGACACTCATTTTTCACTGAAAGCTTAGTAATTATTTCCAGGTGGTATATGGAAAAGAAATATTTTCCATAAAAATTGTAAAAAAAAAATGCACAATACATTTGAGTCACTTGCATGTTTCATTACAAACCTGTCTCATAAATACGAAAAGAGAATAGCAGAATTTTGTTACAAAATTATTCTCAGGGTTTCCAGAACTGATTATTTTTTTGCTTTGGGACATACTCCAATATTAACTAAAGTCAGCTGAAAATTTGAGACCATCACAGAATGTAGCAAGGTTTGTGGAAATGTGATGTAACAGAGTTTCTATGGCTTATCTGGAAAAACCAAATACTAAACACAAGTAAGGGTATTCCTGAGTTGAAATGTACACTTTTTGGTGATTATAAATATTCTTCTTCTATAAGCATTTTTATTTGTTTTAGAAAGGCAATACCATTATATTTGTAATTAGGCTATAAAGTAAAGTAACTATGTTACTTTCAGTAGATGTTGTTATATATTTTCAAACCTTAAAAAATGTGAATTTTTCATTTGGATTATTCTCAAGACACAGGACCTTCTTGTGCTATCTTGTTTAGCATTTGATTGTTTTATTACTAAGAATTATGCAGCTAATTAAATAACCTTTGTCTTAGCCTTTAATTGTCTTCCTCGTAGAAAAAGCAAAATAAGTTCACCTTGCCCTTCTCATAGGCTGAATAGCAGCAAATTAAAATGGGAGTATTCACTTGACAAATTTAATCCCTCCATCTGTTCTAAACTTTTCTGTCAAAACCCTCAAATATACCTGATGCTTTCCTAATAACTAAGCATATAGTAAAAACTGTGTTGTGGAAATGAGCAGAATATGACATTTTCCTGCTAGTCTAATGTGTATTAGGTTTTGACACTTGTCTATCTTACATGTCAGCTTGGAAGTTATCTGGATTTGTTCAAAGATATTGCCACATTCACAAACAGACAACTTGTTTCTCTCTTTATCGTATCTGACACACAGTGTAAGGCAATAATATGAAGAAAAATACTGCTGCTATTTTAAAATCTACTTAAATATCACTTCCTGCATTTCTGCCCAAAAGGGGTGACAAGGTGAATTAATTTACTGGGGTTTAGAACCACCAAGTGTGGTTGATACTTGACTGGTGTGGTTGATACTCTGATACTTGACTCATGTATCATATGTAATATTTTATACAGAATTTTATACTAGTCTAAGTATTCCACATGTGTCAGAAGCTAAACACGGAACGGATGTCATAGTCCAGCAACTTGTCTAACACCAGGTCTTGTTTTTCACACAAATGTTTACAATGGGTGCTAAATGTCATTGCACTGAGCTTTCTTCTGATTAAGTAAATTATTTATAATAGAGGATCCCAAGTACCGTTCTTCAGATTTCAAAAACAGCCAAGCTGCCTGCTGGAGGCCGCAGGATCTGTCATCCAAAACATCTGACACACTCCTCAGACGCTGATGCATACGCCACTACAGAGTGAACAGTGGATTTGCCACACTGACAGCAGAAAGAGAGAGCTTTAACTTCAAAGAATATGAATACCGTATCTATGGGCCTCACAGTCCCACTCGTGCCACCTTTCACTCCCAATGTATTTTTGTTATTCACATGGCTATTTCCTATTGACTCTATCAAACATGGTACTAAAAAATAAAAGATATTGGGTGAGATATGGAAATCGCTTTCCAAGGGAATTGAGATTCCATCTGCCATTTACACTTTCGCAGTTTCTTCTGCATGCCCTCCTTCCATTTCTGCTTGGTTTCATGTTTTAACTCCATGGATGCTGAGAGCAAGTCATGCTAGCACGCAATTTTTGGTTTGTAGAAATCATAAGAGAATAAACTCCATAATTTTATACAAAAAAAAAAAAGAGTATTTTTCTGAGGTCACATTTAGTTTGGTATGTTCTTGCCTTTTAAATTAAAAAAAAAAAAGCCTGATTAAAAAAAAAAGGCAAGTTTCAATCTTCACACAACCAAAGCCCTGGCAGCTGAGTGAAATAATAATAATAAATCCACAAGAAAACAAAGAAAGAAAACACTGAAACCATCTGCTCCAGGGGGAGGTAGAGGAAGGAAATTCTATCTTGAACAATGTATGTAGGACCTGCACCATTCAATAAGATAACATGTAATTCCTGGATCCCTGGAGCTCCTTAGAAAGGCTTTATTGAGAAACCTTTCTCTATTGCTTAAAATGTCACAATTTTTTTATATATATATAAAAAAAGTGGTGTTCTTTTCCATTGTCCTTAAGTTCAAAAAAGCAGCAAAACTTTTCTTTAATGTTTACAAAAATTATGAGCAAGCCAGCCTGCCATAATTCAGTATCACTGTTTTTCTGGTAAAATAAAACTAACGTAAATGTGTTGGTAATGTAAACCACTAGATAACTGAAAGAACAGCAATCAGTGATACATCAGTACAATTATTATATGCAGCTTCAGCCTGCTTTGATAGTGAAGATTCCTGGTTTGATATTATTAAAGTAACATTAACTATCCCTGCCTGGTTATATTTCACACTTCACACACATTTACTGTAGAAGCCGAGCACCTCACAATAATTTATAATTTATCTTCACTGTGAGACGCAAAAACTCTATTAGCCCTGTTCCACATATACAGGACTGAGGTACAATGAGAATAAGTCACTTTCCAATTTCACATGCAAAATTGTTTCTGAGAAAAGATGTAGAAGTGGCAATCGCAAGCCTTAGGCTAGTTCCATACTCGCCAGACTGTCTTTTCTCACAGACCCCTGCTATTGAGATTACGAAAATTTGCAATATACTACAAAATATACTGTTGGTTTTTCAGAGGTCTTATGTAAGACTGACTTCATCTTCTGGCAAGGCAATAAAGTGCACAGAGGCTGTATAGTCCTGTTTCTTATTCCTTTGGATATTTTTTTATTTGAATTAGTTTAGTAATATGGTAATATAGTAATATTTTGATGACCATAATAAAACATCTGAATGTGTCATCTGTCCACTAATGTTTTTGAGGTATAGTTATACCTCAGTATTTTAGCAAACAGACATTGCAATAATGAAGAATTTTAACAGTGCCTGGTTTTCTCTTTATGACTTCAGTGTTTCTTCCCGATTCCCCACTTCTAATTGAGCTCTAGATGTAAAACTGAAGACATATCTAAAACAATCTTAGTAGAGAACAACTTTGGGTTTTGACCTCAGGTCTCCAGTTGTAATTTAAACAGGGGATAGGGGAAAAAAGTACATATACATATGAAAAGGTTTTAATAGTAAATATATTTACAAAGCAGCTTTGAAGAAAACAGAAAATTTGTGCCAAATGCTTGTGGAACAGAAGTGTAGACATTTAGGGATTTTAAAACCTGGAATCACAAGGAACTTTGCATTTTTCTCATTACCATGGAACAATAGAGACAAACCTTCAGGATGTAATCCTTTCCCTTTGCCCTCTCTGATAACGTATTCAGAATGATGGCGTCATCTGTCTCCTCCTTTTCCAAGTAATATTCATATCATAATCATATTCTCTTCTGCAAGATGATCTGTGAGCATTGCTTGTCAAATGGGTACATATTATTCAATAGCAGGGGTAGTAGAATGGGTACCCCACCTTTCTCTTATTCTCACTTAGTCTTTACCTGCAAAGCTTTGACAGAAACAGGCATTATCCTATCGAAAAATGCATTTTACTTACATTCATCTCCAAATTTATAGTGTTTGACAAATTCCCCAAAACAATTTATGTTCAAAATAGACTGACATCCATTTCTCCTGCAGAATTTTCAGCTTGGTCACTGGGCTGAAAGTCTGCCAGTTGCCCTGCTTCACTGTCTACTTGTAGATTTTAAGGACAACAGGCATGGTAAGATCATCCGGTATGACCCGCTATTGAACATAGGTAAAAAAATTTTACCCATTTGCTCCTAGGTGAACCCAGTGTATTTTCTTTGACTAAAACATGTTGAATAGCTAATGATACAACACTCCAGATTAAAAACAAATACTTTAGTAGATATGGCTGAGAATATATGAGAAGCCAGCATAACTCTCCTCCAAAAGTCTTACTAAAGTTGTCTGTTATGGACAAGTAGAATGAGGGTATATAATTCAGGGAGTATAAATAGTCTTTCTGCTCTTATATCAATATTTTATGCTATTCATGGTGAATCAGTAAGGTATTATTAATTGCTTCTAGCAACACAGGTAAAGTAAAGGCTGATCTATTAACAACATTAAAACTTAAATATTAATTCCTAGAAGCCACAAAATGTACTAATGTCAGAGCTGAAAATGGAAGTGTTACAGAAAAGAAAAAAGGCGTTCACTTGTTTAGAAGCAAGGGCTGCATTGTGGTTTTAGGCACAGCCTTGAACAAAAGATGCTATATAAACCGTACCAGCCCAGAAATAGCTATGGGAGACATTGTGCCTGAGGCAAGTTCTACGCTAAAAAGTTCTTCTGGCAGAGCTGTGTAATGAAGTGTGATTTGTGACCAAAGTAGCCGTGCTCTTCGTGTAGATAGTCGTAATGGCAAATACTGTGTTCTTGCTAGCATGGCTTGCTGTGCCTTGTGGGAAGGGAAACTAAGCAGGGCACTGGAATGAGTCCTGTTTGTCTAAGCGTTGTTTTAACTTGTATTAGCTGCTGTCATACAGGAATACCTTGCCAGCACAGTATACAGATGTAGCTGCACCAACGACTATTTATAATGCAGACCAGGCTTCAAAAATGGCTAAATGAGTATCAGTAAACAAATGGACTGGTTTATAGTTCTTTCATATCACCAGCAAAATAATGAAATACATTCCAGTAACCTCACCTTCCAGGCCAGAGTCCTGGTACTACTTTTTCCTTGTCAATAATTCTGAGTGAACTCAAGGGTACAACCTCATATTTGGATATTCTAAGACTAGGTTTCAATGTATATCGTTTGGTATCTATTGATTTTTCAGCTATGTCTTTCGCAAAACATGAACGTAAGCTATGAATCCGTTAATTTCACAGAACATTTTAGAGACTGCTTGGAAATGGAGTTATAAACGTGGTAGGAAATAAAGCCCAGACAAACTAATTCTCTTTGCTTTTTCAATGACTCATGGTATGGCAGATGTAGCTTGACAATTCAATAGCATTGCTTGCAACAGTTTAAAATAATAATAAAAAATGAAACAATTGGCAGTTAAGAATTATTAAGCTCTGTGACTCTCCTATAACATCTACCACAGATATCTGATAGTGCTAAATGCACATTTTTAGAAACAGTCTTAGGTAGAATTGATTATATTGTACTTGAAACTGTTGAACAGCTGATGACATATCAATATGCTAATGGTATCACTAGCACTTCTGAATTTTAACAGAACAGAGGTCAATGTGCATTTTTTACTTTAATATAAGAAATAATTGTACATCTAGTTAATATTACATGTTTCTGGGTAAAACTATTTGCATCTCCAAGAAGTACCAGCATCATTCACATCTAGGCCAGATTTTGCCACCTGTCCTTAAGACAAATAGGTTTACTCTGAAAAGGAGTGTGCTTATTTCTACAGAAATCCTGAACCAGAAGAATTTAATATGATTAAAGTCCAACCCTCGCTCCTTACTAACTGTAAAATGTACCTTCATGCACGAGTGTTCCTAATGACCATTAAAAGATAAGTGCCTACGAAGTACTGCTGCCTAATTACTACTTAGCAATAGGAAGAATGGGAGAAAGCAAAGAAGACTTAAACAGTTAAAAATTAACTACTGCTATTTCTAATTTATAGTTACACAGCCTTTTGCACAGAACCAAGCTACTGACAGTGAGAGACACCCCTACAATTCCAAAAAAGTACAAAAGGGTCTAATAAGAACCAAAATAGCCACAATCCTGCAGGGGAATGCACTTACAAATGAGCAAAGAGACAGTTAAAAACAGGAAAAAACTGAGGACAGGCCTAATATTAAATTCTGCTATTCCCACTGGAACACTACACCCAAAAGAAACATTTGACTAGTTTTATGAAACAAACAGAAACAAAAAGTAGACTGCTGTTGGGAAGGAAGGGTTGAAGCATTACATGATTCAAACATTCTCCCTAGCATCCACCTCCCATCCAAGCAATGCAGCCTGGAGACTGGACACCTGGACTTACTACAGGCAACCCTGATGACTAGACTAGAATTATTCAATGAAGTGTCAAGGTACAAAAACAATGTATGAATTGAAAGGCAGTATGATATGGGCCACAGGTATTACATGTACACAAGCATAGTGGTTGATTTGAAAAAAATAGCTAGGAATAACACAAGTTCAAAAATATGGAAAGCTCACCTTGTGTGCATATATCTAGTTTCAAATTAATATTTCATCTCATATTAAATATTCAAAAGTATTAATAACTGATGAAATTCTGATTTTTGTTAATATACAAATATCTTTTGAATCATACATGGTAAATATGTTTGTTATGTTAGATTAAGTTTTATTTTGTAGAGGAGGGGATATGTATTATTAATTATTATTTATGGATACATGCATACTGTGGGGCTAACCACAAGACAATAAGCACTGAGCCAGATCCCAGACACATGGATTTTGTCACTTAAACTTCAGCAGTGTTCCATGAACATTATTCAAAATAAGGAGACATGCTTTATGGTGGCCTTAAAAGCATTCCAGAAGAAAAGACAAACGTGTTTCATGGAGAGATTTGTGGGGCCTCTTCTGGGTTTTCTGCAGATACATATCTCTAAGAGCTGCTGATCAAAGTTAATGATAGATTAATCATATGCTCTCCAAGATACATTTACAAGTGAAAAATTACTGGCCTTTCATTCCCAGCTAGTTAAAATGAGGTATTGACTTGATATTCCAGCAAAGCAACCTCTAAAACAGCAACTAATATAAGATATATCAGAGTAGGTAAAAAGAGAAAGAGAAAAAATTTGATCCCTGTCCAAAGCAAATAAGAGCAAAAGGCCTATTGTGACAAGGGGGAAAATAAATCAGATGGACATCTTATAGTGAAGTGCAATTTTCTCATAATATGTCTTTTTAAGCTAAGGTTATGACAAAACTGAAATGTTTATATGAAATCATGCAACTGTCACCAAGCTTTTCATTTTGATGAAAAGAACTTACAATGCCTTTCATTCTAATATTTTCTAAATAGAGTATTTCCATTTTTAACTTAAACCTTTTTTCCACTGCCAGATTTCCCATCAGACTGTAATAGAATTTTTAACACTTAAAAAGCTGTCAATTTTAATTGCAACACTCTTTAGCCCTCTTTTTTTGTACTCCCTTGATTTTTGTCTTAATGAAGCAATTAGTCCCTGTTGAGGTCAGTTATATTTGCTCACAAATAGTTTTCTAGTACGTTCTCAGGCAGGTACAGAGAGATGGTCATTGTCAGATAAAGTGATGCTGAAATAAAGAAATATCTTCTCCCACTAGTGCCAGAGGAATCACTACACACGATAAGCAAAGACCCTGCGTAACCATTAGCTTTTACAAAGCTAGTTTTCAAGCTTCTTAACCAGAGGCAATTAGACAGTATCTTCACTCGCTTGTCCAGTGTCATATCTAAGTATACCTCAAAAAAACTTCTTGTATTATCAAAGTTTTCAAAATTAACTATATTACTTTTCAATACCTCAATTTACTTGCAGATTATTCCATTCAAATATGTTCTGTCACACTAAAACAAAAGATGCTGCAGAAAAGCAACTTCTCAAAGACCTTAAGTAAAGCCACGAGAACCCTGTTGGATAAGGGAAATAAGTGTTTCGAAGCTTTAACAAATGAATTGGTTGGGGTAAATTTATGTCATTTGTAACAATCCAGAAATCAATTATGATGCACAATCTTCACTAAGGTCTGTAGATTTTACAGTAGAGTAAGCAGGACAGCAAAGAAAATTAATGACAAATTTTATGTAAGAAACACTGATAAACTGGTTCCATATTTCAATATTGAAGTAATATGAAATATTTTAGTGATGATTGCAGAGACAGAGAAATGTTTGAATTTATTAGTATTCACTTTATGTTTATTCTGCTTAGGCAATTCCTGCTAGGATACTCACAAAATAACAAGTTATCCACCAAAACTGTTCTTCCACTCCAACTGAAATGTCCATACAGTATCATTAGATTATAGCCAGCTAGGGCAAATAGAGAAAAAAAAACCAAAACTGTTACATTTCAAATTGTTTACTTTTTTGATGACTAAAACTATTGTAAAATAAGTTTCAAAACTGGTCATCTTTGGCGTAAAATACAAAGCTTAAGTACATCCAAATGTATTCCTCAAAACAATCCCTTGATTTTGCAGAAATGTACTATTTTAGTAATTTCCATTATTTCTCCCATAATACGAGATAGCCTACTAACCAATAGTTTCTGTCAATGGTGCTGTACTTTGGAATACCAAATTCAGACCACACTCATACCACAGTGATGAGATCAATATAAAATCCCAATAGCTTAGATATATGTACACAGATATCCCTATAAATTACTTCTAATTATAGCAGTAGACAATTTTATTTAGGGGCTTTTCTTAGATTAGCAGGATTCCAGCAAGTTCTGGTACTGCCATAATTTAGGTAAATAGCGCTTGTCAGAAGCAGACAGCTAATACAAGTTATATTAGAAAAGAGAAATATATATGGGGTTTTTTTTCCCTTATTGCTGATATTTTTGCATGTATGTTTGCTTTCCTATGTCTCTGTTGTAATTTAAACATCATCTGACAATGTTGTTACTTGTACTTCTCTATCATTCTAACCAATAGGCTAAGTGACAACAGTAAACACCTGTAACAACCGTTCTTTTTTTAGCTCAACATTTTCAGGCACCAAGAGAGATTATGGAAAATAACTTTTTGCTGAAGTAAAGGTTCACATAGTCTTGGGCAATGTTTTCAAGTAATTGCCTTAACACTGAAACATCTGTTGGCAGTAAACATTCACAACTAATGTTAGCTCTGAAAAAGAGATCCAAGGCTTAGCTCTTCACATCTACCAAGAACTTTTTTGGGGTGGTTTGTTGTTTTTTTGTTTTTTACCACTTTCTGTCCATTTTTAGTCATCTAAAAAGTATTGTTGTCAGGTGAGGTAAGGTCAAAAAGTTCCAGCTCTTTCTGAGAATCAATTGAATCCCATCACCCCTGCCAGTCCTGGGAGATATACCTTTGCTTCAGGTCTGACAAACTGCTCCTCGGTTTCCAGCTTGCCTCCTCCAGGCTAGATTTCTATCTTTCTAACATTTTCTGTATTAAAAGACCCCCAGGTAACTTGCTTCCTGTCTAATGACTACTTGAGAGGATTCATAGTTACAGAAAATCAACATTTTAAATAGTATTGAACAATGCTCTCAGAATCTCAAGGTGACTGGTTCAATCTTCACTGATTAAACATGACACAGTATCATCAAAGTAAGCTGCAAAGTTGTTCTTTGCCTGCTTTCTTATGCCTTTTCAGACAGAGGATCACATCATTTGAACCAGGAACCTATCCTGAGCTACAAGGCAATGGGAGTTTTGCAATATACTTCAAATGAGTGGAAATGCTCAAATTTGCTGAGGGTCTGAGGATTAACGATAAGGGGTGAAATACTTCAAAACCAGCGAAGGAAATGTATTTGAAAGTATTATACACATTATAAGAGATAGATAATATCCATCTGCTAACCTACAAAGATATGTGATATTTTTCTGCAATCTACTTACTACAGCTAAAACAGAAAGTCTTGAGACAGGAGCCAGGACCCCCTCTATTAGGGAGCGCCATTGCCATTAGCCTTCAGAGTCACGCTGCTTCCTGCTCTGTCTTGCTGCCTATCTGGTCCAATATTTTTTCCTCTCCTGTGCAGTGAATACTTTCACATCATTTTTGCAGGATGCTAGGATGCTTTTTAGAAGCTGCAAGCAGAAAATGTCAACCCCTTCAACCAGAGTAAGGATTACCACAGGTTTTCCAGATCCTGGTCATTAACGAATAGCATGTGATGACATCTTCTTCACTGTCCTTTCTGGTCATTACTCAGAAGACAGCAGTACTAAACCTCATTCAATCATTGCATGGAAATTATATTAGTGCATCTTTTCAAGAAAGAGCATTGATCTCCAGATACCAAGTGGATGCAAGCGTCTTCATATACCTTTCCCCGCATTGGATTTTTTGACTGTCATTCTTAAGCACTACTTTTCACTGGCCAGTTGACAGAGGATTCCAGATTTCTCCCCAAGGGTATAAATACTAAGGACTCAAGAACCTAGACATTTTATTTCATCTAATTCTCTGAGTCTGAAGCATCAAAATTGTAGTTTCTAGGCAACTTTCTCAAGGAAATATGGCTGCTTTTAAGTTATTATGGTTTCAGTGATTGTAATGATTACTTAAATGTAAAAATACCTCTTCAAATAAAAATGACAGGCTGTCAAGTTCACTGGTGATAAATGGTATTTTGAAAATCCAACATAAAAGCAATTACAATTATAGGACATACTTTTTGTACTCATACTTCTGAGTTTTGCAGTTACAACAACGTGCCTCAAATGCCTCAGGTAAAGAGGAATTCAGCTTGCCAGCATAGAGAACTTGCGTGATGCAATGAAGAAAGCTTAAATTATGTCCTACAGCTTTATTGAAAGCAATGCCTATAACCTTCAAAAGCTCTGAGCATGTGTTGTACATCTCCAGCTTTGAAAAGGTCAAATTTCCTTTTCATTTTTCTCTCTTATTTGCCATTGCTTTCTTTTCAGTAGGTAAACATAATGCTCATAAAAGAGAATGTAACAGAAGAAGCTCCAGCAAGACATAACGTTGAACTTCTGAACCTTGTGCTCTTACGAACAGAAGTCAGGATTGGGGCAAGTTTACCCAAGCTACTCTACCTGTCTAATTAATGAACTTCTATCCTGAAAGCTGCCTACTTCTCACAGAAAGGTTGGCAAGGGTAGAAGTTTGGGAGACAAAGTGTTCTTTCACTCATATTCACATGTAAAAACCTAGTCAGATGCTTTCAGCACAGTTGAAAGAGCTGCTGTGTTTACCTTTTCTAAAGGTCTTAGAAGGCAGTCTGAAAAACAACTTGAATGATGTAGGATATCTCCTATTTGAGGATATTTGCCTCTGGCTTCCACCTCTGCCAGGTAAAGCACCTGTCAATTGGTTGTGCTCTTCATAACCACTCCATCCCATTTCTGGGGGTGGCAGGAGTATGCTTAGTCAACTAGTTGCTGAAAGGAATCATCTGAGAGACCCTGTCAAAAAGCTCAAACCACTCTTGAGAGGATATCACAATGTAACAGTGACGTTTGAAAGGAAAGGTGACATTAGATCAAATACATCCCTTTTATTAACATGCATTCTTCCAGTACAGCTAAAGATCTATGCCCTGATGTATTAGACAAATATGTTCCATTAACCCAGAGCAAAGTTCCTGTATATCTCGGGGGGGGGGGGGGGGGGGGGAGTCTCTGCTCTGCAAACAAATAGCTGTAGATGGCAACATTTAACAAAATGAGAAAACCCCCATCTTAATCAAAACAATCAAGTGCCCAGTTTGACTTCAAAGGGAGATGACTTTGAGGTCTTCGGATTACAAGCAAAAAAACCCTTGAGGTCAGGCAAGTCCACAGAGTATTGTGAATTAATTTCACCAATGTTTGCAAATTCATTTTTGCATAAATGTAGCCAGAGAAAAAGGCAAGTGTTGCAAACATGAAAAAAATCATTAGAGATTTATCAATTTTTTTAAAAAATGGACAAAGAATGAAACTCTGCCCCATCAGCCATGGGTGGAAGAACTTGTTTGAACAGAATTAGAATGCAGGGGAATCAACACATTACCAAGATCAAAACTCAATGATAAATTTTGAATAGTTCAAACGAAAAATGTGTTTATCTTATATTCTGTAAACTCAATACTTCCTTCTCTTTGCCTTCTGGAGGACCTGAGAAGAAAGGCAGAGAATGAGAGTGGTATGTAACATTTATAGGTACAAATCTAAGACCAGTCAAGGTCATCAAAATAAGAGCTGTGGCGGACTTCCTTTAATTTGCAAGAAGCTACATTGCTTCCTTTGGGGATGTTCCAATAGCCAGGGAATGTGATAGAGCAGCAAAGACTGTTTATGGTCTTTTTACTCACCGTTCCAGTTCACTATTCCAGTAATAGGCTAGACATGAACCATTTATACTAGCCTTAAAGAATTTTCTTGAAGAAAAGTCTGACTAGAGCACTTAGAGTCTCAAAACGTTTTGTGATAGGGCAGAAGAGGGGCAGTAGGAGAGAGGTGAAATACTCTGAGGATGTTTTACAGTTATAACACAATCCCAAAATCAAAACAATCTAAATACATTTCATTTAGCATTTCAATGTCCTATAACTCACTTATAAGCATCTTATACCTTCTTCCCTTATTGATTTGAACTCAAGCTTCAGATATAAAAAGCTTAGGAAACTAATTGGGCCAAATTTATCCCTGATGCAATCCTATTATCTGCAGATAAACTTAGGCTATTTTGTTAATCTCATTCCTACCTCTGCCTTTTTTCCCCTAAATAAATTCTAAAATAATCACTTTTACTGTTCCTTATTACATCATGCAATAGAAACTTTTTAGATCTTATTTTGATGACAGAAATGACTGCAAATGCAATTCTCTAAGTCTTACTTCCGTGTATGCATAGATTAAAATGTATCAATTTTATATTTTAAACTCTCATCCCATAACAGGCCTCTGTGATAAGATCTTTAAAGTCTTGTTGCAAATCAGAAGGAATATATTTACTACTTTGATTTCATACTTGCATCTAGAATTTAGCTTCTCTTTCTTTTCCATCTGGAATACAAACCTCAATCAAATTTCAACAGTTTTCCTTAAGGCAACAGGTGACTTCTGCCATTTTTCTAGGTGTTCATTTTCCACTAGATGAAAGTAATATAACTTTAAGTTCTTTACAATGACCATTCAGCTTGGTAAGAGTAGATACTTTCCATATTTGCACCTCTTTTGTCACAGTCTCCTTTAATAAATATGACAGCCTTATTAGAGGTGGTCTCCCATGGACTTTTACCAACAGTATTTTGTATCTAAAGCTTTTTCTATCTCATCAAACTGGCATGTTATCAAGCATGTTTGTTGCTTCAGACTTCAGGCAAAGGCCTGTTTGAAGAGTTTTATGAAGATGAGTACAGAAGTGGAATAACATGAATAATTCCATTAGCCATCTATTTCAGATCCACACAAGTGGCAGTCTTCACTAATGCCTAATATTTCACAGACATATGTATACATACACATATACGCACACACTTATATACACTCAATCCTTTTCTCTACATAGAAGCATCATTTATAAGGCATCTAGCACAAAAAGTATTGCCAATGTAAAGTAAGAAAAGCTTCCAGGCACTACAGTAATACAAATAGATAGTAGCCCACACAAGCGAATGCAAGTAAATATGAATTCTTACAAACAGTGATTGAGGAAAAACTTAGATAACCTTTTCTGCCTAAAAATCTCTTTCAACTGTAATTTATTATAACAATGTACTACAAAATAGGCCCTGTTAAGGTCCTTATTTTGACATAGTAAGCATCACATGAATTATGTGTAATGTTTGATAGAATGCAAAGATTTTCCATATCCTGTACGTGTACCAAATGGAGAACCTTTTTTATATTATTTGGTATCACTATTTACAACTCCAGACTCCAAGGAAGTGTAAATGACTAATATTTTCTGATTACTTTTTCCATTTTTTTTTTCTCCACACCTTCCATTGTCCAATTAGGAATTATCCTAATAAGAAACTGGTTTAGACTTAAATTATAAAGTGCACCCTAAAAGTTTTTTTCACCTCAGTGAGGCAATTGCCTCACAGAACTGCAATGCTGAGAACTTTAAGTGCATTCTTTCTCCTTCGCAAGGCTGAGCCATCTTGGGCATTTATTAATAACTCTCTTAAAAACTATTCATTTAGTGGAGATTATGAATTTACTAAATCCAGAACAGACAATGCTGTAAAGAGTACTTGCTAAAACATCCTCTAAACAAAATGATTGAAAT
Organism: Pygoscelis adeliae; assembly: GCF_000699105.1. Lineage (NCBI taxonomy): Eukaryota > Metazoa > Chordata > Aves > Sphenisciformes > Spheniscidae > Pygoscelis > Pygoscelis adeliae. The sequence continues at coordinate 1,438,669 of NW_008825073.1, read as the reverse complement.
TTAATAGCTTAAAAAATTTAATCTGTTTTTTTCCATGTTGTAACATTACGGACTTTCTTATTGCAAGCTAAATATTGAGCGAAGAAAAAAGACAGAACACTGACAATCAATTCATTCCAAGTAAAAGAACAAAGAATTAGTTGCAGTATGCAGGTACCAGTATCTAGATTGATGAAAGGCCATACCTATTTCTTCAAAGGAAAGAAATATTGAAACCAAAGGTGAACTACACTTATTTGTCCTCGGCTACAGAATGAAACCAGAAAAGGTCATAAGCATGTGATGGTATTTGCCTACGGTACACTGGAGTTCAGGCATTGGCCTTAAAGAAGGCTGAAGCCACATGACCGAAAATCAGGCTACAAGTTTCTTGTAACGTAGCCTTCATGCTATGCACCAACAAGATAAAATAGTATTTGTGAGCAGTTTGAATTTGGTTTGTCATTATAACAATGTAGGTCAACATTATAATTGTCTCAACCAGTTATAGAAATAGGCATGGGAATGCAGTATGGATATAGACTTTGAGAACTTACAAATTATAATAGAATTCCTTTAAGAATTCCTTCTCTGAAGAACAGAAAGAAAATGCTGAGAAAGAGTTTATTATACTTAAATATAACAGGTAAAACGTCATTATTTTTATAATACAGCTTTTGTTCAAATGCATAACATGAAATCTAGGACTATCGGTTTGATTTTGCTGTAGATATAGCATGTCATTGTCATTGCTAATCCTCTGTCAACTGAAGAAATTATTTCCCTGTTCAACATTTATATTACTGCATATAATACGCAGAAAGTATTAAATAGAACTACCCTATTAAAAGTGAGGTGTGAATGACGACTAGTTCTGAATTCACACCACAGGTAAAAATTTTATTTTGGACTAAACAAAAACCTGACATTTCAAGCAATCTGAACAGACAGGATGAAAGTAATGGACAACACTTGGGAAAACCAGTCCAGAAATGGAGAGAGATAATAAAATGCCTAACAACTTCTAGCTGGAATTTCTCACTCCTTTAATGGTTTGATTTGTTTATAATTTGACGACTAATCTCTTGCAGGCTTGAAAACTGTGTCTTTTAGTGTTGAAGTTTCCTCTGATTTTACCAACAGCATCGTGCCAATTTGTAATAAGTGAATAAATTTTATTCATTATTTTTAAGTGTTTAATGGATAGTCACACTCTTCTGTATTTAACCTTTTTGAAGACTTGCCTAATAAGTTTTTGCCTCAAAGATACTGAAATTTATTTATGATTAAATAGCAAATGTTATTTAAAGCAAAGAAACTATTTTCCTTTAGATAAATGTTTATCTTAATTTCTCTTTTTTTTCTAGCTCACTAAAACTTTACTAAGGAATTCTGCTATTAGACAGCTCTGCCTAAGTTAATGAAAATCTTTCTTTCCTATTAAAAAAACCCAAATATATATATGTTTATTCAGAGATATAAACTGCAATAATATATAAGCATGTGTAACTAATGTAAGTTAGGAAGGCTGATATCAGCTTGCTTTCCAGCATAAAAGCAGTACCCACTTAAATTCTAAAATAAGAATTTAACAGCATATTAACCTTGAATTAGTCCTCTTCACTAATACAAATTTAACCCGGCACTGGAGGATGCACAAAGAAACCAATTAAGCATTTCAATTACACATGCAGCTCTCCCTTACAGGAGGACACAAGTGGATTGATGATCCTCTAATACTTCCCAATGAACAACTACAGTAAGGTATCAAGGGTCAAACATTTGAGTTCTATGCAGCAGAACAATGGGAAATACAGGGTTTTTTTTTCGCCACCAACAGCAAAATCAAAGTAGTAAAATTTTTATCCTGACTATAGCAATACCACAGTCAGTAGTTATCTGGAGCTAAAACCAGTACGAGTGAGTTTAGAATGGGGACCTACTTAAGTAGGAGGGTTGTAATTATTTTTCCTGAATGTTAATTATCTTTACTGTTCAGAGGTAAATATAGCATCCCAGGAGATGAGTGATCTATGGACAATATAGCCTCTGATTTTGATATGATATGGCTGTGTAACTCATTGCTGGTATGCCTCCCAGGACTAACTGCCATTGCCTTTCCAAGGTGTTAGTAGAGCAGAGCACTAGTGCTGCAGCTTCCTCACCGCACAAGTTCAGATTCCCTACAAACATTCTTGCAGTTGTTTGTAAGAGCTGTCACCCTTTTATTCAGTACATCCTCCTGGGGAGAACCCAAAGGATTTAAGTGAAATTCTATATAAGAGAAAGCAGGCTATGTGCCTAAGAGTGAAGAATCATCCTGACGTATTATTGATTAACACCTAGCAGACACACTATAAATGAGGTATAATTTATCAGGACACAGTGACAGAGTCTTTGCTTTCTTAAAGCTCATCTTCTATTCACTCTTCTAACTTCCTTTTGGCTAAAGCAATTTCTTGAGTTCGTCTTCAGCCAAGTGTCATCTGTTCTCTCCCATAATCGTTACCCTTCTCACTAATTAGTAAGGTTTAGCTTCCTCCTGTTACACACTTAATTAACTTCTCCACCTTTGGAAAAGCAATTTCCCCAAACGAATTACTATCATGACTGTTTCATACAATGAACTAGTTCTATGTATAGTCTTCAAATGAAGCAATGCTGTTTAGAAAGACAGTGAAAGGTGCAAAGGACTATCTGAAAGTGAACTGACCCTATGGGGATGGCGAAGATAACCATGCAGAGAAAGACCTCAATATGCAAAAACTTATTCAATGTACCACCATTAGGTAGTACAGGAGGTACAGACTGGCTAATGCAAGAAAGAGATGAAGAATAGCTATTGTGTGTAGCACATGCTATTCTCCAACATTCATACAGTCACTTTGTAGTCTTTTAATGTTTTTACCTGCATAATAACAGTGAGTGTAACTGAACTCAAGGCTCCATTTGTCACTCTGCTTCCTTTGAACAGATACGTAGCAATAAAAACACTTCTTTTGAAAGGTTGTACTTGATAGGCAAGACAGCAAGAGTAAGATGGTGACACAGCAATAAATAGAGGTAAATCAAGTAGTCACCGCTTAAATGAATGGCAAATCACTGGTACAGAACAGAATGTAAGTCTCTGGATTTCCTCTCCAATCTCTTACCCCCAAAAAAATGCTGCCTATCAGGACATTATTAAATTCTTGATAACAGTAATCGCATAAGAAGGACATATCAAGTTATTTCTTCCTATTACTGGTTCCTTTTAAGTGGTAAAACAAAGAAAATCAAGTGTGTTTTATTGATACAAATTTATGCAACTGCTTATGGACTCACAATGCTTGGCCTAGATTCACTGTGATGTGTTGAAACTCCTACCCACATGGGGAAAAAAATAAAACAAAATATACATTTATGTGAGTTTCCTTTGTAAGAATATGTCCAGTTTCTTTTATCTCATTATTGGCACGAAAAGCAGGAAGTGACCAAAACCAGGGGACATAAATAAAGATCATAAATGCCATGACTTTAGTATTAGCTTGCCAGAAAGACAAATATCCCTACTTTTTAGTTGTGCTATAAGCAAAACACTCATTTTGGTAAAAGAAGTTACAGCAGTTTTTTAGATGTTGGGTTAATTCTGGAAATTAATGGCCTATTTGGAAGAATACGTATAAACAAATCTTTGTCTTTGATTTCATCCCAGATAGGACTATGGATTCGGTTTGTATCACACTCGCTAGCCTCTTGCCTGTGGCCTATTTAATACTAACAGTTTACAGTAAGTGGAGAAATATGAATGGCATGATATCCTAATAACATTTATCTTCTCGACAGATATTAGGGGCAAATAATGCATGCAAGACGTCCTCAGATGCACACATTAGACTGTTATTATGTTTATTTTTCATTGTTGGCACTTGTAATTCAGATAAGTTAGAAAATGATTGCTTCATAGAATTTAAATGTTCATTGTGAGTAGAGTATCAAAATGTTAAGTACCTGAAAAAGATTTTTTTTATAAGCACTAATCTGTTCCTTACTTCCTTTTCTTAGAATTTAACATTTCTGGCCTGCTATGTTGCTCCAGTATTCATTGTTCTCTGGCCACTTGCGAAAAACAAGTTGTGCAGTGAGTGATGCACATAGGCATGAGGTATCATAGATGCAGAGGGGTCCTGCCTTCTGGTACTTGATCTTTTACACTATGTAAGTCACATACACAGTGTAATTACAACAGAGGAAATTTATGAAAAGGAAAATAGCGAGTATTTCATTCTTCTCTTGGTCCTGCTACCTCTTTTCTCAACATTCTCCAAAAGAGACTCATCTAAGTGCTTTCTCTCTGTTTTTTGTCTGGGAAAATCATTGTATCTGTGATTTTGTCTACTCTCCTAATCTCCTCAGAAGGCTCAAGAATCAAATAAGCTTTTCGTGGCTTCATATAACAAAAAAAAAAGAGCAATACAGCATTTTCAGATGCTACTCTATTAAGATTTTTAATAATTGAGGTCTGAAAATATTCAAACATCAAAAGCAGTACCTGTTATATATCATGATTTATTCATACAGGAACTAAGGCATCTATTTAAACACCCAGGAGACTAATAATGCCTGGGGAGATCAGACAAAACCCCTGAGGTTCATACACACCACAAATTCCCATTTGGTTTAGGAAATTCCCGAACTACAAATACATAAAAGCTGAGAAAGTACTGGGGATGTATTATACGATGCTCTTATCCTTATAATCCTCCTGGCCACTGTCAGAGGCAGGATACTGGGAAAGTGGGATTGAGCATTGACCGTTATTCTATTCTTACGGGAGCAACATATCAAGAGATACAGTGGATTCTCTAGCCCGTGAATTCTTTGAAATAAAAAGAAGTCGTCTTTCCAGCAGAAGTATTCTGGCTCAACAGCAATGGTGAATTCAATAGTTGCTACATAGTATAAATTTAACAGTTTAGACTAAGCAAGCACAGCAGCAGTATTTAAACTGTAGAAAGTATTTAAACTGTGTACTCTGTGACATTTACGCTATGAACCCTGGAAACTGGGGGATTTAGCTGGTGTTCATGGTGCCCACTCCCCCCTCCACCTCCTACCTGCAGAATAAGGTTTTCTTTAGGTGGAAATCACAGTATATGGGGTAACTGCACATCCAGAATGGGAGCTAGGCATTTAGATTACTCAGTGTCTCTATTGCATTTGTCCCTTTTCCCTTAAAAGCTATTGCCTGATAAATGCCCTGTGACATCTCATATGACACAAAAAACAAAAGAAAGGCAAGTCAAGAAAGACACTACATTCAGATTTTCAGCCTCAGTGTAACTATGAATGCCACAATATGAGATACTCATCAGAAAGTTAGTGTGGAGGTTTCAGAAAAGGACTCGCTATAGTGAACACCACAATAATAATTTCTCTATTCCTTCTCCTATGGTACAATACTCAGATAGCCTGTGGGAATCTAGCAGGGAATAAGAGGTTGAGTCGGGGAGACAGATTAAGAAGATAACAGGAAGATTTTGCATGGCAGTTGAATGCGAGGTAATGGCTAGGTTAGCTGCAAATAATTATATTCTAACAACTTGAATTAAGACAATTAAAATGTACAGATTTTAACAAATAGTAATTTTAAGCAAAACCTTTTTTCCTCTACAGCCATTTCCTCCTATTCATGCTTTAGTTCATCCTTAACATTACTAATTCGATAAAACATAAGCCTGGCATAGTTACCTTAGTAAAACCCTAACCCTGGCATAGTTTTTCTGTTGGCAATGCCAGCCAGTATATTTCATCATTAACAATCTATGTACTTAACAAAAATAGGAGGTGGAAGTTCTTCTGTTAAAGTAAATGTAAAAAAATTAATAAACATGAATGCTCCATTATTCTATTCTAGCTGTCTTATATCTAGCTACCAAGGAAGAGGAAAAAATGTGCCAGTTATGAAGATTACACATTTCTTAAAAAAAATTATCAGAATTCAAGTAACCTTTTTTTTCCTTTTAATTAACAAGATACATTAGGACACTAAAGCTAGGCATCTGAATTTTTAATTAATCACATTGAGTTTAGCTAATGATCTTTCACAACTCACCTCAATTCCCAGAGTGTCCCATAGCAAGCAGGAAGACTATAATAAGATCCATATGGATCTTAAGATCACCACTGAAGTTGTTCCAGAATATTATCAGAAACACAGATGGGATTTCTAGAAGATGTTACAAAATTCTTTCATTCCGCAAGGATCCTGTAGGGAATTTCCTAGCTGCAAAATTTATTCACTAGAATGTCAGCTAGAGCTGGTCAAATATTAAATGCATTGCTTTGTGAATATCTCCTTCCCCCTCCCCTCCCCCAAATAAAAATTTAAATTGATGTGCTCTAACTTATGGGGTCACGTTACTTGTTACTGACAAATATCCATACAACTATTGGTCATTAAAGAAGATTTTCATATATTCCAAACATTTCATGATTTTTTAGCAGGAACTCCATATTAGAATTGGCTGTGTACTATTTTTCCTGTTTGTTATTCCAGTACTCGGTATATTTAATTCCTCTAATCATGAAATATAAGCAGTGGAGTGCAATAGATGTGATGGCAGCTGTAGAGCACAAAAATAGATGCAACAGAAAGGAAAACTCATAGAGCTACCCACTGACAGAGAACTATTTATCTGGTAAATGTTTGGTAATACTCTGTATATATCATAGCAAGCCAAAGAGTTCATTTGCCAAGATGCTTGAAAGTCCTTCATTTAACATAAAAGAAAACAAACAGTTATTCAAGAACAACTTGCTGATAGCTCCTTCCTTTCCACTTAACAGAAGAGACACTATTGAAAATTTAGATCCTCTTCTTGTATGCTAATTACACACCTATAAATTTTTTTAAAAATCACCTCGTATAACAGAACATGATGAGAAAAGTGTACCCAGTCAGGTGCAACATATAGGAACAGGGAAGAAAAAAATAATAATCCCCAAACAGATACCTATATGAATTGACTGAAAAATAGAGCTGCCTCTTCAAATTTATTACATTTTGCTTTGAGGACTGTTATTTGTAGGTCCCCTCTTTGCTGCATGACTGAACATTCAAGAATAAGACCTTTAGACTCAAACATGACTTAACCTGATAAATTTCTAACTCAATTTACAGCAACGTCATGCATATGCTAAAACCCATCTAACATAAATATTTAATGAAGAAATAAACCTGCCAGAAGAATAAATTTACAGCACATTTAGCGTACAGCATTTTAGAGGTGTCTGCCGAGTAGGTTTTGCTGTCGAGACAAGGTTTTAAACTGCCAATAGTTTAAAAGTAGTAATTTTTCATTGCATTTCATTCGTAAGCTCTGCTCCTTTTAAGAGACTCCAGGCTGTCAAGGTTAATTGAACCCTCAGGGCCCTCAGAATGACTGTACTCATTGGGGCTCTGCAGGCTCCGGGCTCAGCTCCTTGATTCTTCTGCTCTAAATCTTGTCTCGAATGATCTTTTTCATAAATACAATTTCAACTTTAATCTCCACGATGATGATCTGCCGATCTAATTCTCTGCTTTGGACCTGTATCTATCTGCCCAGACTAAAATGTCTGTCTTTCTGGCATTTCCTGATTGGCTTAAAACACTGTATTCAAATAATAAGGAGCAAAGGAATAGAAAGCTAGAATTTTCTTTTTGTCTAGACAGCATGACCTGCACCTGTGGATGATGCACTCACTAAAATTCCACATCCAACCTTTTTGAACTACCTTGCTTTCTGCCATCAAACATTTTTTAAGACCTAGTCCTTGCAATAGCCACAGAGGTATTTCACAGAGCTATTGGCACATCTGCCTCACTTCCACCAATCTCTGGGTACGCTCGTGACCATTGTCTGGACAGATCAGTGAAATGACTCTATTCTTAGTTCAGGATTTAAGTACACTGCTTTTCCAACAGCCAATCACAGAGAGGAATTTTTCCCTATTTGGACGTCTGTGATCATGCAACTCATCAGTTTTACTAAAGCCAAGTGCTTTTATTCAGAGGTTGGAATAAGTATCAAGGAAAAAAGATCATGAGAAACAAATGGGCTATGTTTGTATTTAGTCTCATCTAATTTTATGCTTCACTACAAACAAAATTAGCTAAATTTCCCTGCTAAATTAGTCTAACACCTCTAAACCAGTTTTATTCTCCTAGCAAGTGCAGGTGCTTCACTGTGTTTAGAGGACTTTCCCTTAGGAAAACTGACTTTAAGAAAACGTCAGCTTTCCTTCTGAAAGAGAGCTTTTCAAAATTTAACTTGTCAAGTTTTCTGTTGGAAATGTAATTCTAGTGAAATGAAAAAATGTCTATTTTGGCTTTGTTTTGTCATTCAGAAAGAAACAAATGCCCCAGTACTGGACTATTTTGCAGAATAAATTCCACTAGCTGATGAATTATGTCCAGTGGCTTCTTTTTTTCAGGTTCAAGGTATTCAGTCTCCTGCCTAAGACAGGACAATTGCTGATGTCTTTAGAAAGGACACATTTTTCAGGGAAAATAAAATTTAAAATAAAATAAAATAAATTCAACTTTAGAAAGTCATAGCCAGAAAATTATAGCTTGAAAGTTAAACTGAAAAAATGAAAAATAGAAAGAATGATACAGTCATTAGGAGTCTTTCTATTAACATAGGTGAGTGGGAGTCTAAAGTAGCAATCATTCTAAAACTTAAATTAGCCACTCACTATTATTCCCATAAAATTAAAATATTAACAGCAGCTTCTCAATTCAGAAATAGTCAAGAGAAGAGCTTTATCAAATTGTATGAAAAAAAAAAAATCACTGAAACCACCCCAGAGGAGAAACTTCAAGTCCATTATCCTTTCATTTACATATTTACACTTTTCAACAGTCTACAGAAGATTTTAATTTATGTGATATTTGAAACTCAGGTAGTGGTACAATTGACAGATTGATAAAGTGGTAAAGTCTTAAATTTACCGGTTTGGTAACAAAGGTAAAGAAAACCCCTATACTAAAAATCTTTACAACTCATGCTACATAATGAATGATGCCAGGCTGTACCCGTCACATCCATGTGTTCTGTGTGGTGTAAGACAACGTGGCTGATGAAACCTGACACAGTACAACATATTGGATCAAGAATAGAAATGTAAATTAAACCCTTCCAAACACATAACCAAGTAGCATCTTTGTACCATTTTTTATTACAAATGGGAGATGTACTACCACTAATTTGTTTTAATGCTTTTAATCATGATCTTATTAAAGCTGTATCACCCTTGCAGAAGTGATTGAGTCCTTTAATTGTATAAGAATAATCTTCTGATTTCTCAGAACATCCACTGCCTTAGGTCCACTTCTCTCTCAGGTAGTCCTTGCCTCCTAAGAGACTAAGGTATGTTTTTAGAGACTCCGTCCATACAAAGTGTCCCAGTTTCAGTATTTCCTCAGTTTGTTCAAATGCACACATTCTTTTAATCTTTTTCTTACACTGAGAAACATTCCAGCTAGCGCTGACAGAAATGTAATTTGCTCTGCTTCAACTTTTCCTGATGAAAGTAGTACTTTCCTTTTCCCTGAGGAAGTAGTCACTGGAACTAAGTAGGATATTTATTTTAATGCAGGAAGGTATCAGCATTTCTGTTTATAAAGCAGTATCTTCCACTCTGCTCTGTGTCAGGATGGGAATGCTAAACTGCATCTCAATTACTAAACCTCAGTATGGAAGATTCATGCAGCCTTCTGCACCCAGAAAGGCTATAATAATTAACTTCTCAATAAAGCTGTAATTAATTATTGACAATTTAATGTCCCTACTTTTAACCTTAAATAACAAGCAGGAATTACTGGCTGTCATCTCTTCTTTAGCACTGCCAGGTGCAGCACATGTGTTTTCAATCAGGTCATCCCATCTACATCAGCCACTTACACTATCCATTCATACTGTAGCTGCATCTTTCCCTGCAGAATAGTGATGGATTCTTCATTTGAATAATTTATGTCTGAGTTTTATAATAGACGCTCATCATTTAGTAAAATGAGCTACTGAACGGACCTTAGAAGTGGATCATCTCTAGCATTTTCCACAAAAACATGTTTCTCTGCTACTTAGAAGAAATAGAACTGTGCTATCTGATATTAAATAGTAGCCACTAAATTGGATGCTCATCTACACCCTTTTCTGAGCTTTTCCTCTACAGCCACTTTGTGTTTTGAGCATGTCTATTAATTTATAAGGTGTCTGCTGTTGTAGATAGCTGTTAAATAGTTAATAGGGATCTATTGCACTTTGTCCAGCAGCATAACTGCATTCTGCCTAATAAAAGCCTCCTGCAGTAAGTAATGATTCTCTCTTTTTCACACCTCTCTCACTGAATTCACAGTTGTATAGTTATATATTTCACAGTGTACAGAAGAAAAGACTGTATAGCTTCTCCATGTAAATTGCTTTTATATCACAAGGCTTTAGAAACTCTCCAAACTGAACAATAGTTCTACCTGAGTATATATTTGTAAGTAGATGTTTAACTTACTGAAATAATTTAAAAATTTTTAAATTATATAAATCCAAGGTACTGTATTGGTTAAGAAAAAAAATCTTGCCTAAGCACAGGATCTCTTACTACAGGTGTGCAGCCTAATGCCCAAGGAAAGCCTTAAATTGGTCCCATTTTAATTGGTACCTGGAAGTTTCCTCAAAGACAAATATTTTCATTGTGAGAAGTTGTTACAGGCGTTGCTAGTCATAGGACAGTGGAGAGAAACTCAATGTGAAAAGGTTTCTTTTGTTGCTACAATGGCCTTAGGAATTACCGAGAACAAATTTAATTACAAGAACACTAATTCTGCTGGGCATCAGAGAAGAACCCAGGAGATCCAAAAGGCACAGAAGTACAAAGTCAACTCAAAGCAACCTCACCTTACTTCTCAGCTGTGTGATGTCCATTCCTGCCACCGCAAAGCATATCGGTCTATGCTTCCTGATACCAAAACCACTAAGAACTATTTTCAAAAGTTGTCTGAGAGAAGAAACACATAACTGGGGTGTAATGAGAATTTTCATCAGTCAAAACCTACTTTTTTCATAAGCTAATTCTCATTTTATTGCTTTTAAAACTGGCACAGTGCGTCATAAAGTTTGAACTACCTTTAAAAGAATGCAATTATCACTACAACAGGCAAAATTTTTCAAAAATACAAACAACGACTGAGCATTTAAGAATTTTCCTTGTCCCTTACATTAGGGAAAGTTACAGAGTAATCAGAAATTATATTTGACTGAAAAGCTTTTGCACAGTTTATAATTCATTAAATAAAAATTAAAAGAAATTACATGTTTCACATTCTAAATAAATATTAATGACCAAATTATTTTATTTGAGAAATACTCACTCAGTGGATATCATGTGTCTACATCTAAGAGTCAAATTCTTAAGTTATAATTCCTATGTATATCACTAGATGGCATGTGCCCAACTTGTTGGTGAACTTCTGGTTAGAATTTTATGCAGAAAAGATATATGCAAAGACTATTCTGCAGCAAAGGACTACTAGGAAAGTTAAGACACAGCTTTGAAATCCTCTAATTATTACCCTATTCAATTTCGTATTTAGGATAAATGGTTTCAAAACAGACACGAAAACAATGAGGTCCAAAACAAGGAAGATCTCATTATTTAAATGCAGCTGGGGAAAAAAAAATTATAGGACATCTCGAAGAGCTGCAATTTGCTTATAATTTCCAAGCCAGCTTTCTTGTCCTGACTGTGTGTGTTTGAAGTATTTTAAGTGGTTGAAATACAGAATGATTCAAGGCTTCACAAACTAACATTCTGTTTTATCTTTATTTTGGGAAATACATTTGATCTGTTGAAAGCCTTGGTTAGATACAAAGGGTTATACTGATTTTTTTTTTTTTTTTTACATATTCCTATTTTCAAATGGAAGGAGAAGTAGGCAAGCGAAGACTTTCATTTAGTCAGATCTGGGTCTGAAATAGATAAAAGGATTTGGGGCTGAGTATAGCCCTGTTATTACAGATCTTTTATGCTCAGAATGCCTTGAGTAGCCCTAATGTTTTTGCTTACCAAACAAGCCTTTTAAATATAAGATATATTTTACGATTAATCTCTAGTCATAGACACAAACTCTTTTGAAATGTGTGTTCAATTGCTTGTTTCCAGCTATTTTTCTATAAATGTTTATAGTTGATTTAAATGATTGCCTATGTCAGCTGGTACAGAGAGGCAGGCTGACTCTCATGTTCAGAAAGACTATGTGTGACATACAGCCCCCCCCATGCCAGTGCAGTCTTTTAGCATTCATCTACCCACATCAGCCTTATCAAACAACAGTGAGCCCTAAGGTTTTCCACCAGGCTTAAACTTTGCTATTCAGCATGGAGTTTTTACATTAACCTTCATACAATGTGCATCAGTGCATGAATGTTTCCCATGTGGTGAGCTGACAGATACACGTGCCAAAAATCTCTCTTTCCATGCAATCTAACACCAGTAGAACTGCAGGACAGAATTTATTTTTTCTTCCTCATGCACAGCTTGAACCAGCTGCAGTGCAAGTACAATAACCATACAGTGGTCACACTAAAAAAAAATCTGGTTTGAGAGCTATTTGTGAATCCAGCACACTGCACGTTTTGATCACAGGGAGATCATAGGTAGAAAGATTCTTCCATCTTGAATGCTTACGTGTGACTGTTGTACAGCACATTGTATGGCATGCCTCTGCTGAAGCAATGTGATGGTATAAATCTTTTGAGAAGCTGTTATAGGTTCCTCGGAGGGCATGTTGCTGAGATTTCTTTATTGAAGTCACAAGTTTCCTTTTGCTTGCACATATTCCCTAACACTTCCTGAAGTTTGTCACCTTCAGGCTTTCAGTGAACTCTTATTAAAATGAATTTGGCATCTTGTGCCTTTGATTTAATTCCGTTGTTTTTGTCATGGGCATCTAGAATTAAACAGTGACATGCAAAATAAAAAAAAAAACCAAAACCCCACAGTTTCCTCTTTACAATCTACCCACTCCCCCCCCCAAAAAAAAATCTTATGTGTAACATCAGAGCAGCTTTTCAGTGTTTTCAGAACACCCCATGCCCTCTGAAATTTAAAAAATTAGAGACTGTTTCTAGCATAAATCTGTATTTTTTTTAAGTAAACTTAACCTGTGTGTAGCAAACACACAATTTTCTTCGGGCTACATACCTTAAATCTCTGAAATATAGCTTAATGAGAGCATTTTAGAGCTGTTAGTAAAAACTTCCAAAAGGGAACTAAAATAAATGAAATGTGCCTGAAGTTCTCACCTCTGATTACACCTTCACTTGCAAAGAACAAAGAGCTTTACTAATACACATGAAGAAATTCATAGATTGTGAACTGCTCAGGTAAGGTTACACAGTACCTTGAATTAGAATTCCTCAGTGAGACGTTTGGATACAAATCGTTCAGTGATTCTTTCCATATTCAGCTCAGCATAAAAACATTGTGGACATCCAGCCTAGCTAGGTTCACGAACATATGAACACATACACTTCCCTGTGACAGCATCCCTGCTGAAACTTAAGCACCTCCCTTTCTAGACATGCGTCAGGGTCACTGCACCGTGGTATTACTTCATCCTTCCCAGAGATTCACACTCACAGTTCCTCTTCCTCCTAGCAGAAGGTCAGACATGAGAAAGAAAAGGCTTTTTCTCATTCCCAGAAAACTCTAGTCCACTCTTTTCAAAAGGGAAACACCTATATAGTATTCCTATAAGATTTCCACACTACTGTGTTTCTAAGATGAGCATACGTATACAAGGACATAAATCCATATATTACATTTGCTATACATATACATGCAAGCAGACCATACCAAATTCCAGCTTTTTCACATATATTTTCAGCTGCAGATTTGAAATGCACTTTAAATATATACATGAATGCATCAAAATGAAATATTTGCCTTTAGATACCATTCTTCAGAACAGAAGGGAATTGGCTTTATGTAATATTAATCCAAACAATTTAAAACTACATAAAATTATTAAATGAATGAAGTAGATTCATCCCTACAGCAGAAAAATTACGTGATGTTGGATAGCGCAGTACAAGACTCATGCAGAATTAAAGTCGATTGAGGACTACTAGTCTGCTATTATAGTGTGGGCAATAAGAGTGTTTAACAAACCACATGAAATGAATTCTTGCACAAATCAAAATTGTCTCTTATTTTTGTTTCCTTTCCTTCCACAAGATTTTCACTCACTCTTGCAAAATTACTTTTGGTATTGGTAGCTTCTTTTGGGGGAGCTGGCATTTTCCTGCCCACCTGCTACACCCCTCCTCTCTTGCAGTTTCATAATGAGGATCAGAAAGAGGAAATGAGTTATCCGATGGTCATAGCTATGGAAAGCCTAGTTCAGTTTCTGCTCCATCAAGAAGGGCGTCTAACCAACAAATCACTGTCCTCACAGGTAGCCTCCAAAGCTGAAGATGAAAGATTTTGAGTGATTCCACAGTGAAGAAACACCCTCCAACCCTCAAGTGTACACACTAAATCAAACACCACTGATAAGACATGACTCCAAATAGAGCCAATGTCTAAGAACTGAACCAGAATACAGCCTCTATCAATATAAAACTAAGACAAACATAGTTTTTACATGGTAATTGTAATGTTAAAGAGATTATACAGTGTATAGAAGTACTCTCCTATACATTATACATTGCATAATCCAGACTATATTGTTCATGGCCATAAAGGAGGCCTGTCCTTCTGTTCTGACCATTGTGGAACCAGTACAGTAGCATAGGTTTTCTATGTTTTTTAATCTATGGAATTCGATTATTTGCTGATATTTTAGGGATGAAACAGAAGGGTCATCAAGTATTTAATGCATAATGCATCTATAAACAGCCTCAACTGTGATGTACTGTTATTCCACAATGTTAAATCTGTAGAAGAAAATCCTATATCATTTAGGCTCCTTCCCTCAAATATGTACTTCTACAAAAAAGTAGCTACTTTCAAGTAAAACGGCATGTCTGCACACACTCAACAGTGGCAATATCGTGAATTCAAGCAAAAGTTTTATTATCAAGCAATGACCCATGGGCAGTTTAGTGCGATTAATGCATGATGAAAATCAGGCAATCATGGAGATCCAATATAAGGAAAAGATTATACACATAGGGATCATAGGACGTTAGACAGAGGTGCCTGCACACCTCTTTGTGCCTTATGAAGAGTTTTTGCATTTCTCATATTAAATGAAAGGGGAAAGGTAGAGATCAGGCACGGAATGGTGGCCAGACATGCATTTTATCACATCTAATAGCTTCAGGACTTCATAGCCTACTGCAGAAGGACTGCAGATAGCTATTTGGGGTATCAAACATTAGACAACACTCACTAATCCTCAGTTATAAGGGTTCATTGGCACTTTCCACGGTCCCTTTGGAACCCCTTGAAATCCAGCCCAGTCACTTAGCTATGTGCTACTGGAAAGGATTTTGGTTGTGAGCCACACATGGCTGTATATCCTTTTCTGATTTAAAAAAAAAAAGTAAATTTCTCAAGTAGGAGCATGGGAGCAAAACTCATAATCAAGATTTTATGAGGAGAGACGAACTGATCTAGTCACACAAAACAGTTTTTGTGTGGTAGACAGAAAGAGAGAATGCAAAACCTAACCAGCTAATTAGACTTACACTGTACTGCTTTTCTTCTGAGAAAATTTACCCTTAGGCAGATCATCCACTGTAGTCTCTTATGGTAAGAATCAGCTGGCAAGAGCGGACACCTAAATGTAGTTATGAATGTTCAGTAACAGGAAAAAAAGCATTTTTGGATAGGTTGGGATTATTTTTAATTAGAGCCATATATAACACATCACTAGGGATATAAACACTGACAAATCATCCTGTTTCTGGCTGGGACAGTTCTGCTTGATCAACAACCAGAATGGTAAGCCTGGACTCATCAGGAGATTTAGGACAGCAAATTTTCTTAATCTTTGTTTTGGCATCTACTGCCAGCTAAATATTTACAGTTTTGGAGGACTCCAGGGAAGAGCAATGTAATCTCATTACTCTCTTTCCAAACTATTTGTACATCCACAAAACACCCCTGAATTATCACACAACTGCCAGTCTGCTAATACCCCCAGCAGAGGTCAGTGTTTTAATAGCAGTAGTACATTAACCATCAAAGGTAAAAATATATTAATATTAAATGCAACTAAATTAAGACAGTTTTGAAGTAATTCTTTGAGCAGGCTAGTTACACAGAAGAAATTAATGAAAAGTTAAAGGCCAAAACAAAAAGGTACAGAAGAGACTTGTTATTTTCATTAACAAGTAAAATAAATACTCTGAGAATGCCTTTCTTAAGTTTTATTGCTCTCAATACTTTAAAACAGGCTTCTCACCTACCTGACATACAAAAGCTCCAACAGCGCTAAATGCTCAAAAAACATGTATTCATTTTGTGCAAACCTACAGAATGATATATTTACATTCATGTTAGAGGATGCACACAAAGAAAAGTCAATTCCAGCAACTTCCAATGCAAAGTCTAAAGGCCAATCTCTTGCTGATGCCAAGAAACATGATTCCAAGAGAGATGACACATTAAAGCAAGATATAATTGGCTTTTAATTTCAGTAGTGCAGGTGAATCAGAATTAGTTTCTTTGAAAAAGCCATTATTATCGGTAAAACAACTTCATATACATCCTCTGAACTCCTGTCTCCATTATTCTAATGAATCAGAAGGACTAGCATTTCATACAAGGAACTGTTTTTCAAAATTAGGCTCATTCATGGATGTCAAAATGCTGTTCCATGTTCATGCTATGTCATACACATACTGTGGAGTTAAATTTTAACTTGGACTACCTGCACAATATAAAACCTGATGGTATTATTTTCTGGACTTCGCTGAGGGAATCTAGGTAACAAGGAGAAAACCATAAAAAAAGGTATAGAGGAAATAGATAATCAGGAGATGTATTCATGACCATTATGAATAGAAGTGCACATCAATTTCTTCCTGTGACTGAGCTATGAGTGAAATCCAATTTACCCAGGTTTCATTGTGTAAACCAGGTGAAAAGAAAATAAATTTGTTCTACAATAAATCAATTTTTCCATACCGGAGGAAAATCAAATTCAGAGTCAAAATCAAGATTCAAAAAGCCTATACAGAACTAATGAAAACTAGGCAGATATAATCAAAATAAAGCATTGACTTATTTTGTTGCCACAGCTGTAAAGACATCTTTTAAAGCTCGCCCTTTTCTGCAGATCACAAAAAAGAAAGGTATTATCCTTTGCATGCTACCAGTAGCTTGTTTTTTCTTAAGTGTTTTTGCCTTGCAAACCTAATGGATCGGGTTTATAAAGGTTAATTAGCTTTCTTCTATAATTCTACTTGAATGCAAAACTATTGGTTCTCAAACAAATAGGGAGATATCCCTCCAATTATTATTGTAAATGCAAGTCAGTGGAATACTCCAAATACCTCCGTCCTTTTCCCTTGGCATGCAGACAGGCTAGAACATTGTAACCGCTTAATGCTGAACTGCTCCAATGCCAGGGTTGTGACCAGACACAATCTTTGCAAGACGGAACATCTGATTTACAGAACGGACTAACCAGCCAGGCTCTGTGCTGCTTGGAAAAGCTACAAAAAGCTTCAGATGCTACATTTTGTACAAGGTCAAAGAAATGTAAATCCCCTAGACCAATATATTCAATATATATCATAAAAAATAAGTTAAGAACTACAGAATTATTCCTTGTTTAAACTGAGTGACTATGAGTAGAAACATAGTTCTTGCAACCCAGTATAGACTGGTCACATGGTAGTGTAAGAATCAGAATAAACTTGTTTGAAGGAAAGGGGCAACACAATAACATTACCAAGACTAGAGTTCAAGTTAATAGCATTCCTTGATAGCATTAGCCACTCAAGAAATGTTAAATTATCACAGTAATCTCTATTTTGGGGGATGATATTTTCTGTCTTAATAGAACAGCATGGGAAGTCCAAGACTGCGTATATTTTCTAGAGATGTCAATGATATGCAGAAGCGTAGAAAGAACTGAGCAAAAATTGTTTGATGTAGTGGACAAATTGCATAATTGATTTTTTTTTTTTTGCATCTCTAAATATAAACAAAACCAAGCCAAGCACTTTCAAAAAAAGAATTCTTTAAAATGTTAATTTTGTTTACCAGCAGAGACATATTTTTTTGAAAGTGATGTTGTCTCTTAAACAGGTACCTTTATCTCTCATACCATAGTAGGTTTCTATTCAATTGTGCAGATAATATTTTTAGTGCAGTTATACTTGCTGCATATACCTTCCCGTTAAACACTAGGGGGTAAGCTATATTCTCCCCAAGACATACATATATTACTCCAGCTGATGTGAATAGGACAGTTTTTATCAAGGAAAGACCTTGCAGAAATGAAGGTTAAGAGATTAGAAATATGAATACCAAGCTAAAGAAAATTTGGAAATATACTTGGCAGATGTGAGATGTTACTTAGAAATCATCTGCAAGGTGAACAGCAGAAAGAGACATTTTTCCATTAATATATCTTGTTGGAGGAAAAGTTGAAAAAAGGAAGTAACGGCCCAGTTTCTTTGTTGGTTTAGTTCCATGACCTAAGTATACTGTGTCTATTTACAGAAATGGAGAACTATTCATCTGAAGCTACAGTTGCTGTGTTAGTCGCCCTTTTTAAGGAAATGCTAAGATGGAAAAGCAGCTGCCTCTCCTGTTTCTTAGTATTGCTTAATGTTCTATTCATATTTCCAACCCCCCACACCCTAAAATCAAAAGGTAGTGTCAAACAAGTCAGGGTAAATAATACAGACTTCTATCATACATCAAAAGAGTTTTTACATTATAACATATAAGCTGCAAGTAAGCATAATCAGTTACTTGGCATAACATGCAAATAATCTGTTCCATTACTGTAGAAATATCTTAAGCAAGACTGTAAAAGTAATGCAATGATTCAGATAGCACATTACTGTTCAAACAAAAATATTAGGCATCTGTGTTTGCTAAATACGATTTCCTAATTTATCAGAAACAGTTTCTTTCTCAGAGGCTCATGTTATACAAATTTCCATGTTGTTTTTGGTCTCTGATATGAAGTCACCCTCTTGATTTGCACAGTGTTGCAAATTTTCTGTTATGTTCTTGTTATATTGTTATACTCAGATCTAAAATGATACACATGATAGTTTTCAACAGCCTACGAGTCAGTGAAAAATGCATGTTTTTACAAGTATAGCCTGTGTTCCAGATTTTCCAATATTTTATACCAACACAATTTAAAGAAAAATTAATACAAGATTTATCGTTATATGCTTAATTTATAGAATAATTTATTTGGACATTGCATGAAATTCCTGCCAATTCTATCCTTTCATATCCTGCTATGTTTGAATAGATGCAATCAAAACATAAACATTACTAAATTTTCATTAAGGAAAATAAATAAATAAATAGGTGATTGGGGGCTTACCTGTCTACGGCCCTTCTCTTTCAGTGTCATAATCCATAACAAAAAATAAAATGAAGTAACAAATGTTAATTTTAGTGCATTATAAGCCCTCACGACTTACAGAAAGTTCCACACTGCTTTCAGAGTTTCAGTATATAAAAGCTGTAGTCACATCATTATTTACTGGGAAAATAAGTTTTACAGTTTACACTTATGAAATGAAATTCCATCCACTGCAATCACTGATTTGCATGGTATCACTGCTAACACGGATTTAGTTTTCATGGGAATGACCATAAACGAAAGTTTGGGGCTGTAAGGTTTACTTCTGAAAAAGCACAGAAAAAAAAGAAAAACAAAAAAATCTCACAACACTGAACCGAAGTATGGATTGCAAAAGAAGATAATGCTAAAAATAGAGCCTATCATGATAGCAAAGTTAGCAATAGCCATGTTGTTTAGTAGAGAAGGCCATTTTAAATCATTCACTTCAGATTCCAGTGTTTAATATCATTTCCAACCCCAAAACGCTCGAGTTCACTAAATCTGTAAAAGGACTTTGATGGCAATGTGGTTTAGGTTTGTTGAAAGAGAAGAATCACTGTCTAGTTGACAGCCCTGCCTTATGCAGGGTCGGCAATACATACGCTTGTAAGTACTTTCCATCAGTACGGGCAGAGTACAATCAAACACCAAAACATAGTTATCTGTTGCGATCTGAGATTCAGTTTTGCCTCGGCTGTGAACGTTGGGGGTTTTTTGCTGTCAGGCCATGGGAATATAGGTATATCAGTATGGTAGGTATACTAAACAATACAAGCATCCTTCTGCAAGACCCTGAATTAAAGGCTCAGATACTAAGTTCACATTAAGTTACTTCTAACCTTTACAGAATTTCTCACAAATACTCTCTTTTGTTTTCTTTCATACTTTTATTTACTGTGGGGTGCAATCAAAAACTGCAGTGTATAAGTTTATATTTGGTCTTCATCATGGAAATGTATATGAAATTGCAGGCTGTAAGATTAGCCGATATGCAGATATCAGCTCCTTTCCATCTTTTCTGGCCATTTAATAGCTTGTAAGAATGCTGAGTAGGATTTGCATATTACTTCAGTGCGATGATAGATTTGTTTTTCTAATTCTCTATTGACAATATATTGACAAGACATTCTGCTACAGTACCCGTGACCATATAGTATACTATAATGTGTAATTGGATTCACTGTACTTAGAACCAATAGTAATTTAGTCATGGATTTGAGTTTTAATTGCTTTCTTTGAGTAATTTGCATCATATTGACAATTTGAGCTGTCCTAGTCTACCCATGTTGTTCTGTAATATAATTGTATTCTTTATTGACATAAATACCCTATAACCAATTTAGCTAGACATTAGGTATACTTAAGCCTTATTCAGATTTAATGATCTAAAAAATATGCAAAATCTTGAATCAGTAACTAAACAATAAAAACAGTAGACAAAATATCTTGGTATGGCGACATTTCATGTAATTTTTTGCATTTTTTAAAGCAATAAGCTATATTCATTGTCATATGAACTACAGCAGCATGAATTTCCATGATGGGAAAATACCACCCTACTTGATTAAAGCTCATTCTAAGGCCTGCAGCCTTTCAGTACAGGATATAGATTTGAGTTCCCTGACTCACCATGAAAACACGAATACAGAAGGTACGAGATAGGCACTGCAAGCCCTCACCCGTTATTGCCATGGATGGAGACAGGATACTGGGGACTAAACAAATCTTTGGTTTTGCCCAAGAGAGTTCTGTTACAGTGCTCAGAAGAAGTGTCTTTTAATGAATAGCAAACACAGTCATTGTTTATAGAAGGAATCTAAGAGGGGAAAAAAAAAAAGAGAAAATCGATTCTGGGTACATCCTGAAATTATCAGAGATCATCTCCTTCAGGATGACTTAGGAACTAGCTTTTGTCTCTGAAATTCTCAGTCCCTGCTGACTGCAGGAAGGGGCAGATTTCCTAAATGTAGGCTTTGTGACTACTATTATGTTTCACTCTCTGGAGGATGCGGGCCAAGATTTTTATTGCTGATGCTTGAGGTATCTAAAGTGGCTCTGAGGCCACAAGTTACATCTTCTTGTAATCCAGACTTTACTGGGGGCAGACTTTACAAGCAAAGCAAACTCAGTGGGAAATGAATGGACAAAACATAGGGGGAGACACACAGAAGAAAACGTATTAGTCAGAAAGGTTATAATGCCCTTACTTGTGGATTAATAATAAGAAAAAAATAATTCTGAAATCAAAGTATTTGATTACCTCTAATAACAACAAGGTAGCTAATCTGAAAAGCAGAATCCGTTTACAAACCTCCTCAAAACCAGGGGGCTTTCAGATCCGAGTTTTGTTTGGGATATAGCTCTATGTATGATGAATCAATAATTCAACTTCCTAACCAAAGAATCCATAACATCCATTGCTGCTCCACAGACAAAACGGTGGCTACCCAGTCAACTCATCCTGGAAATGCAAAGCATCAAGGAAAAGTAAGAAAGTACAACACTGTCCTCTGTGCTCAGAAAGCACAGGAGGGAGGTAGTCAGTGGCTGGAGAGGTGCTATCAAACTGAGGAGAAACAGCTGGGGTTGTTTTGGTTTGTTTTTATTTGAAAGGATCAAAGCACCACAGTAAAGCTGGAAGGACTTGTAAAAGATTATCCAGCTTGACTAGGCAGCATCACCAACATCCAAAGCATTCTGCCAAGTGCCAAACTTGTTCATAAAGACCTTGGCTGCCAAAGCCAGAAAATACGCCAGTGAACAAAGCAGGGCTGTTCTGTCCCTCTGTTCTTAGCTCTCAACCATTTTGACAGGTCTTTGGGATATCCCACCATTCCTTTTTAAATCTCATCACTCACTTGTATGCTTTTTGCTTTTAGCCATTCAGATTATGCCAGTTTACAACACAGAGGAATCTGGTTTCTATAGTTAGTTTCTTTTGGCTCTTATGTCAACTTGAGATTCCGAAGATCGCCATTAGTGTGTCTTGCCAGTGTTGCAACTAACATGACCTGTAGCAAAGTATCTCCGTTGCTTTCTATTTCCTATGAAGCCTGCTAAGTTACTGCATTTTAATATGTTCTTCAAACATATTCCTAGAGGGCACAAAGAGATATATCTGGTAGGAATCTCAACACTTTATTCCATGGACTCAGTAAGCATCAGATTTGCACACAGTTGCTATCAGAGGAAAACTAACACATTCCTTTACATCTTATTTTTACAGTCTGACTGCCTGAGAAAACCTATGGTTAACACATGGTTAACCATATCTGTTTCTGATGTTTTTCTGCTTTATCTTCCAGGTTGTTGTTCAAGAGAAGCCATTCTTCGCTTTCCATGGGCGGTGACAGCACACAGAATGAAATGTCGGGAATTCCTACCTCGTATCATTCAGCACCTGAATATAATGAGATTGGAAAACAAGACTGAAGTGTTAAGACAAATGTGTTGTCGTAGTTTTATTAATAAAGAGAAGTATTTTTTCTGTATGTGTGTGAGAAAGCAATCAAGGGAGCGAGCAAGCAGGCAGAAGTAGGCAATACTTCCGCAAATAATGTAGGTTCAAGTACCATTAAATTTTCTAAAAGATATTTTCTCAGAAGAATCCGGAATAGCTGATGGGAGTCATTCTTCTAGCCTCAAATATTCATAAAACAGCCTGGCTGCTACTTGAATAAGTGCTTCAGGAAGATATTAACATTTACAGAAATTATATATTTTTATATATTTATGAATAAAATTTTATCAAATTCTAGTCGTCTATACTTCGTAAACATAGAAAAAAAATCTCTGCTTCGAGAACTAATTTACAAGACTGATTACATTTACAAAGCACATGGGATATTTTAAAATACTTAGGTTTTATTTTTTTTTTAAAGAGATCTCTGGCTAGTGGCTGGAGTTATTAAATGAACAACTGTGATCATTACAATTTATGCAGAATAAAGTACAGCTCTACAGCTTCATTTATGTTCTTAAAAAACAAAGTAATGGGAAATTTATAATCTAAATAGATCTCTTGATTTTTATGGGTTCAGTTTTTAACATATTTCTATTTAATGGAAAATAACATTTTTCTTTGAAGTAAAACTGTGTTTTGATTTCTGAGACAATGTGGTAATCTATAAGGCGATAAGGAATACCTCTTTTCTAATTAGGTTCTACCTGTCAAAAGACAGTTGTTTAAACTATGGTATATAAACACTAACAACATTAGAATAGCTATTGCAGTGTAATTTAGGCACCAAATTCCAGTTGCAATACAACTATCTACAGTGCCAGAACTTGATTTGAAAGTAGACTTCCATCACTGTGCAGAGTATCTTTCATTATTTCCTATCATTTGCTGCATTAGATTCATACGGACATGAGAATAAAAACCTTTAAGACGGAAGCTAAAAATATACAAGAAAATTATCATTTTACTTATCCACTTTTTTCAACTCTTTCCATCTTTCTGACTCTATTAGCAAGTTCTTTTACCACTGTCAGCATAACATTAATGTATGCATATTAATCCCCTCCACAAGTGTATTTGCTAGACATTGACAGAAATATAAGTATGTAATAGTATTACTATATCTGATGCATGCAATAAGCAAACAGGTAGTGAACCTACTTAAGTTGAAAGCACGGACAAAAAAACCCCAACAAACACCACCAACGTGAGTGTTCCAAATGTGTTACTTTTTCTCCTTAAAATGCATCAAAATAAAACTTTCCTTCTCTTTTAACTAGCTCTGACTCATCCCCTGTCAGCATACGCTTCTTGCCATGAAGCAATCTTCTCATTTTTCCAGCCATGTGACAAAGACTTTGCAGCATTATCTAATCAAGATAAACAAACACCTGCCATGAGTTAGCACCCATCTGATAAACTTGCAATGGTAAGGCTACAATTAATTCTCATCAAATGTTGCTCTAAGGTGACTTCCAGATGCTGTGACATATCATCACAGAGTGCAATCATGCTGACTTTGAAAACTTGTTTTAAACTACCAGTCACCAACCATTATGCTCTGATGTTTTTAAACACTCAAATTTTGATTTTGGTTTTTTTTTTTCCCCCTGTTATCCTCCATTCAAAATTAAATTTCTCAGTTAGGTACAGTTTTCTCTACAATAATTTTCTGAGTGATATTCTATAAGGAAAAACTTTTATAGAGAAAAGGATAAATCCCTGATTTTTTCAGCTGGACCCTACTACCACAGTACTTTGAGTTTTTGCAGTTCTCTGTGCTTTCACAGAGGGTCTTTTATGAGTAGCCTTATGATCAAGCAAAGCCAAGCAGACTGGCAGTGCTGAGTTTCATTCAGCGTCCTGAGCAATGCATGCTCACCAGTTCATAAAGTAGCCCTCGTGCACAGGTAGCCACTTGTCCCAACTAGTACTTCCCAACAGCATCACCCTAATTTGCCATTGCGGTTGCCTCCTAGTGTCTTACATGTTTCTCTCACATAAGTGGGACAATCTCTATGACTTAATGGGTACTACTGCAGAGCCCCTTTCATGAAAAACTGCCGCAATACCCTTCTCAGAAATGAGTAAACAAACGAACCTGTGACAATGCCACTCTGACATTCCTGTTCAGATACCTCTCTTACAGACCATTTACTGTGTAGGACACTAAACATTAGACAGACATCTGCAAGGAGAAATGCAAGCTTGAAAGATGATTTAACTGCAGTCAGATGACTTGGAATTATTTAGTACAGAGTTAGAGGAGAAGAGACAGCTGTTCATACTAGAAACTAGGGTGAAATACTTGTTTCATCACACCACTTCCCCAATGCTTATGAAAAATACTCCTGCCATCACAAAGGTCCAGCAATAAAAATAAAATTTGCATATGATCTATACCTAAATTGAAAAGCACAATATGTATTGAAACTCCATATGCATATCATTTTCTTCTTCATTAAAGGATAACAAAACTGTTACTATGCAATTTAGAGATAGTCTCTATTTCAGTAGCAGAAATTTAAGAGATATTACTGAAACTAAAGCACTTTTTTCTAGCTTCTGGTCTCAGATATAATGCAACTACTATGTACAGGCATGATTTTATCTCTATGAAGGAGAGAGCTTCCTTAGAACAAGATACTACAACTGCTAATTGTGAGGCAAGCCTGTATTCTTTTTAGGTAGGGCAGCAACTGTGGACATAAAGAGAAACCTGAATTTTGTGACCAGGTGGACTATTCAGAGTCTGCTCAAGGAGATGAGCTCTAAAGAACAAGTAGCTTCATTTAGCAACACAGCATTTGTTCCGACAAGAGGCATACTAACCTCAGCTACATCAGCATGCAAGTTTAACTATTTTACTTCAATGACCCTTTAAAAACAAAACAATCTTTTATTAACAAAACACCATCTGTATTTAATCATGAGTCTATAGTAGTAATGTAAGAAAGAACTCACTTTTTGAGTTGAAAACATTAACAGCTACTAAGAAAGAATCATGTATGCAATCATACCTGTGTAACTAAATAACTTCAAAATATAATATAGGTGATATAAAGCAGACACGGACATCAAGCATGGATCTCTTCTTCCTCTACTGCCTTACACCACCAAACCAGAAGCTGTTTGAAGAGTTCTTACCTCTACTACCTAATCACAAATGGTGAATGAGCTTTCTTAAAAGGAAACACATGTTTTACCACTTGACCTGAAGGAAATTACTAAACAAAAGGAGAATATACATGACTGACAATTTAAAATTATGTTACGAAGACTCTTTAAAAGACAGCATGGAAGATGAAATGTGCATATTATTCAGGACTTTACACACTTAAAAGTAAAAGAAACAAGAGGACACCTAGAGCAGACAGGAAAGACAGTTAAGCCTAATTAAACCCATTACTCACAGGTAGCCTGCTCCTATGGAGGTCAACGTTAGCTTTGCATCAATTTCTGTAGCAAACCATGGGATTAGGATACCTTTACAATTTTGCAGTTCAGGACCTTACTGTAAAAATTTCACTTACTATGTGAATTAAATAATAGTTCTGAATCACTCACTTGATTATTCCTTATATACAATACTGATGAATAAACAGGAAGCTGATAGGTTACTTAACTTGTTAAGAAGATAATGACACCTAATGAAAGCCACCTAAGTGGCTTTCACATTCTAACTACAGCCCTAGTATATTGACAGAACCTTAAGACATGCTAAATAACCACATATTGTTTTACAATCCCAGTTTAATGCATTAATTTCTAAAATAAAGCAGGATAACTTAAACTGGGATATCTCAGAAAAAAAGAAAAAAAAAAACCCCTAATAAAAATTGTAAGTTCCCATTCATGATTACTCACAAAAATCTCTGGTTTGTGAGCAATTTCCCTTGTGTTCTCAAATACGTGGACCAGATTTGTCAATAAATCTGAAATCAAGACAGAATTCTAAGTTTCACGACTCAGCTTCTCTTCAGTCACTGAAAATATTCATTCTGAAAAAGACCCAGCAAGACATTGTGTTGTGGTTGGCTAAACAGCAAATAAAAGACCTGGACCAGAATACTCACCTTGTTTCTCAACAGCAGGGAACAATAACAAGCCAAAAGCCATGAACTCTATTTTCTCTGCAATACATGTATCCTTTTCCCATTTGTATTAATGGAAATTATACAGTCACATACAGGGAAAAATTGCAATCCCGAGCAGCTAACCAGAAAGACAACATCATTATTTAAACTGTAGTATCAAGAATAATCTGCATCCAAAAAGACAACGAAAAGTAAGTAACTCCTTAGCTCATATTATGTTCTAAAAAATGAAAATCTCTGCGTATGTGATTATCAGTTAAAATCAGAATGACTATTGATAAGAATCTGGCTTTCCGACTTTGCTACTTCACAGGCCTCGTAATAGGAATGTTTCAGCAGTCTTTAAGAGAGGACAGAGTCAGCAGGTCTCCAGCCTCATCCAATATACATTCTGGCAGGCTAAAATCAATACACTAAGATTTGTCTGCCAGCTTCTTTATCCTCATTCCCATTTGCTGCTGACTCTGGCCTCTACCTGAAGTCTACTGCACCTGTTACTGTCTGAAAAATTTGTACTCCTCCAGGTTACAAATTACTTAAACCACTCCAGTAAAATGAAGGGAAGAAGTTCTCCTTTCTGGCCATCCTAGAACCAAGACCTCTTATGCAAGTAGCATCTTGGCAAAAGCTCTTGGAGTGGTTTTACAGCTACATCTGCTCCATCTGCTCCTACTACGCTGGCAGTACCCTCAGCCAAAAAGATGGCAGTTCAGTGTCCAACTTGTCAGTGTAACTATATGATTAGTCTGACCAGGCTTGCAATAAGTAAATTCTGGAAGTTTTACATTGCAATTTTGCTATAATAATTTCTCATATCCCCTCCTCCCCAAAGAAAATATACACATATATACATATGTATACATATGTATAGCTAGATAGAAGTGTGTCTTTGTACATTTTTCACCCCACAGATTTATAAGAAGCCTAGAAATGACGTGACACTAAGTTTACCAATGCTATGATGCAGGACATCTCTAGAGATCGTACCATCTTGTTTCACAAAAAAAAAAACATTCAAGCAGCACAAATTTGCTTAGGACTTTTGACTAATTTGGATCATTTGTTACTAACAATAACTGAATGGTGCATTATAGGCACCAGCCAATACAAAGGGTGGCCTACATTGTCTCATATGAAGCTAGAGAATTGTTTCCTGAATCTTTTCCACACATACAGGAAACTCTACATTGCCTTTAAGGGATTTATCTATTCATTCTCCACTTCTCCCATAGGCTAAAGGAAAGAACTGAATGAGCAATCCTTGTTCTCTTAGGATTTTGGGTTCTATAACTATGTCTAACCATGAGACTAAGTTAGCCATTATGTAAAACTTGTTACTGTGCACTAAAACAAAGGTCAGACATAAACCTAGTCTTAAACCACCCTTTACTACAGCATTATTTTTCAAGACGCTCCCTATGGTTTCCACTTATGACCTTATCAGTATTGCTTTTTCATCTGAGTAAATTCTACTCATTTCCACTGGCAATGTCGATCTAGTCTGAAATAATCCTAATTACCTCATTGCATGTGACCCCAGCTCTAAAGAAATTAGGCATATGGAAACAAGGATTCTGAAAGGCATTCAAAGTTGCAACTATTTTTACCTCTGGAGAGGCTTCAGAACAGAAATATTACAGACTGGTGGTATTTCAGTATGTTCATGGCTGTGCTCAATTCTAACAAGATTTAGCAAATGCTCTTTCAGTTAGGAAACTCAGCCGAAAAACTCTATAATGGTCTTTCAGATAGTTGAATAATTCCATAATTCCTCTGTGTAATTCAGGTAACAAACATAAAGGTTGCAGCAGCGTGAAACTTTAAAGCTTGTAATCATGGCATATACAAATAACAGTATGTTGTGGTTTAACCTCAGCCGGCAACTGAGCACCATGCAGCCGCTCGCTCACTCCCCCCCCGGTGGGATGGGGGAGAGAATCGGAAGGGTAAAAGTAAGAAAACTCATGGGCTGAGATAAAGACAGTGTAATAGGTAAAGCAAAAGCTGCACACGCAAGCAAAGCAAAACAAGGAATTCATTCACTCCTTCCCATGGGCAGGCAGGTGTTCAGCCATCCCCAGGAAAGCAGGGCTCCATCACGCGTAACGGTTACTTGGGAAGACAAATGCCATTACTCCAAACGTCCCCCCTTTCCTTCTTCTTCCCCCAGTTTCTATACTGAGCATGACGTCCCATGGTATGGAATAGCCCTTTGGCCAGTTTGGGGCAGCTGTCCTGGCTGTGCCCCCTCCCGGCTTCTTGTGCACCCCCAGCCTGCTCAGTCGGTAGAGCAGGGGAAGCTGAAAAGTCCTTGACTAGTGTAAGCACTGCTCAGCAACAACTAAAACATTGGTGAGTTATGAACATTGTTCTCACCCTAAATCCAAAACACAGCACTGTACCAGCTACTAGGAAGAAAATTAACTCTATCCCTGCCGAAACCAGGACACTATTATATTAGAGATCTAGTATTTGTCACTAGATTTCTTAGGCATAAACTGACAATAAATTATATTTTTATTATTATTTTGGGGTGGTGTTGCAGTTTGTCTTTTCCAAAACCTAATTAAGCTTATGCATCATACACCACTCAAAACTGTTTTATCTAGCCTGGAGTTAGTCTGATTTGTTCCCTATCTAGGGTGAATATTTTTCTCCTAATACTTCTCCGGGGAATCTTTAAGCAAGAAAGACATCATTTCTGTTATGATTGCCTCACTATACTACTAACACCAAATATTGTCGGTTCTTGCTACACATTCTGAAAAAATGAAAAATAATAACAATAAAGCCCCATTATCACTGAAAAAATATAGGGTTTTTTTCCAACTAATGTATCAGTTCTGACACTTTTGTTATTTACAAACAAGTTCAAATCATTTATATGAAAACTGAGACAAACTAAATCAAGATCTGAAAAAAGGCAGGGTGTGCTTAGTTATTAAAAAAAAAACCCCTAACATCAAGCGTTTCTGTCAGGTACTCCTTTATGAATTATAACTCCTTCAGGGTCTGTTTGGAACATTTTAGAAAACACATCTGACAACCAAGAGAAGTTTGCTTTGGATTAGCAAATTCATTGGTTTGAGCTTGTTTCTGTATGTTTTTTTTTAAGCAGACGTCCTCCATCTGTGTGTTGCTTACTCAGGTAAGAGAATGTGTTTGTGCACCTTACTTCCTATTTCATGCATTTGATAAGGTTTCAGCTTTACTGCTTAGCATTTCCATGATATAGAAGGTAGAAACCAAAAATCCAAAGAGGTTGTTTGCTGGGAGGGAAGAGGGAAGCTGGGAGCAAAAAAGTTATTTTAGAGTTTTTCAGAAGCACTTTTAGGAAACGTTTTGATTTTTTTTTCATAAAGAAGCTTCTCTAGGAGGCATCCTGGAGAACGGAGTCATGATAACTATCCTTTCCATATGAACTCCATAAATTCCAGCCCCTGGAATGAATAAAAATACAAATGATCTCCGACACTCAAACAGACAGATCACCTGGGGTTGTTTCCCTCTGCAGCGTTATTTGGCAGGCAGCTGGGCAGTTCTCTTCCCCGCAGCTTGCTACATCTGCAGATCTGCCCTTTTTCTCTTTCGGCTGCCAGGTCAGCTCTCTTTCTCTCTCAGCTGACAGGCTGATTCTCCCTCTCATCTCCTTGTGCCAAGCTCGCTCTGCCTGTCGCCGAGCTGGCAGATCACTTCTGTCTTTCAGTTACAAGTCCTGTGCCCCACTTACAGGGTCTCCTTTCCTCTCATCTGTGGTCTTTGTTCTCCTTTCTGTCTGCATGTTTTCAGTCCCCAGTGTTTTAGTAAGTGAACCGGCAGACTGTAAAGTGATTATGCTAATGCACGAGGCAGGGACACACACTTTCCGTCGTTTTGCAGATAGTCTCCCCATGCCTCAGCTCCCAAGGTTACCGAATGAGGGGGTAGCAAGGAATCGAACTGAGCTTCCTCCAGTCCTGCATAGCAAATTTGACAGTTTGGGACATCCTAGGCATCTTTATAGACTCCTAGGAACCCATTTAGCACTGTCACTTTTACCATCTGTATTAACTCTGCCACCCACTGTTGGATTAGGTCGTATCCTAAAAGTTTCGCCTCAGTAGCAGCGGAGACTGCATTTCTAAGAGCACTGCATAGCCTACAAATCCATCAGCTGGATGAAGGGAATATAGATTTATGAGGAGTGGAGTCGTGGTTTTTGATCAGAAACTTGCAGTGAAAAATGCAGATGCAGTGATTAAAATAGTTTGCTAAAACATTCCTGTAAGAAAAACAGGCAAAATAATTCTGAAAAGGTTAAAAAGTTTCATCTTGACATAAAAAGAAGTGATTTGATTTTTTAAATTCAAAACATGTTATATTTTTTATTATTTCCAAACACAATATCGTGTTCCCCAATCATCTTCTAATTCTGTAGAATGCAAAAGAGATTTCAACTGGTTTGATGCTTATGTAAACTTTTTTTTTTGAACAGGAACTGACAGCAATTGCTGCTTTTTAAAAAATTGCACTGAATTGATTTCAATAGCTGTCCAAGACCTTCAATTTTTTTATACACCAATGAAAATCCTCTGCTAGAAAAAGACAAGAAAAATACTTTCTAGTGCACTTTAAACTCCAGTCACATAGCTCTGTTGGACCTCAGTTAAAGAAAGGGGCTAAGAGATTTCACAGTTACCCAGCACGTATTCACAGTTTGTTTTCCTTGGATACAGTATAGCTAATGCCTCAAAAGGTATGTGACTGTAGCATTTTAATAATTTTTTTTTGGCATGTTGTTAAGAGCACCCTGGATCATTGAAACAAAATGCATGTGTGGAATGACCATGGGCCAAATAATTTCACAGACTGGGAATGATTTTTGGTAACACTTGCTGTGGCCAGACATTATTAATTCTTCTGATGTTCATTGTAATGATGCAATAATGAAGAACTAATGTGTTATTAATTAGGTGGTAATGCTGTATATACTTCACAGAATTTCTATTATAATTGGCCAATCAGTGTACCATTGTTTTAAATTGTTAATTTGTTTTTAAGAGAAAATGTAACATACACTAACAAATGTAGTTTTAAGCAAGGCTGAGGCCAGCTATGTTCCAATGACCTTCTAGGCTCTTTTGAAAAGCTTTGCCAACTTATTCAATTACAAAGCGAGAAGGCAGAGTGGTTTCAAAACAATTATAAAAGCTGCCAATAAATTTCATTCAACTCTTCTTACTTAAGAACAAGGTCAGCAATGAGAGAAAAGAGAGCCTTTGAAGCCCAGTATGCCAGTTTTTAATTTAAGGGGTGTAGCTCTAAATCATAAAAACAAGCTTCAGATTAATGTGGGCACCTTGAGACCTCCCCAAAAGGCTTGATTTTTTTAAGCAATTGTGCTTTTTACTGAAATGCAGGTCTTCTAAAGGGGTCTAAAATTGGGTACCCAAATTTAGTGGCATTTCAATATCCATATTTTTTTTAATTACTATTATTATTATTACTACTACTACTGTAGGATTGTCCTGTTCATTTTAACTAACCACTAAGCTCTTCACATTAGGAAACCAGAAAAGTAGAATGTAAGGAATCACAGGCTGATTATTAAGAAAATTCATGGCAGATCCTCTCCTTAGGGCATCTAAGCTTAAAAGAATGTGTTGAAAATAGCCTCTGGCTTAACAGATTAATTTAATATGGGGTGGGGGGAGCTTTCCAAGTTAAGGATGTAATCTCGCATATACTAGCTTTGATATCAAAGTTAATATTTCTGCAGTCATTCATACTGCAAACACCCACAGTACCTACCTGCTGCAGAACTGTCCAGATTTGAACAGAAAAGTTCATTTGCTGTACTATGTTTAAATTAGATTAAACTTTCTCAGAAAGTATACATTTTATGACTAAAGTCACTTTTAGACTGCCGTGTTGCTAAGTCTACATTGTGATTGTCTGAATCTCGCTATTCAAGATGTAGTGCAACAATGTCCATTGCAGTCACCAAACTCATTAAATGTATAAGTTTACATCTAGCACAATATCTGTTGTCCAGTATCCAGGTATATTTATGCTGCAAAGTACCAGCTACACTGACTCACTTCTTGTACTTCTCTATGCCCTTGTTCTTATCTGTGGCCAAGAGACACAGTTACAGCTTCTCCAACGAACCCACTTCCCTTCCTCATGCCTTTTGCCAGGGGACAGGTTGATTCAGAGCACTAAGGCTGACCTCAGATGTTGTTATACAGCTATTCTATCATTTCAGTGGCATTACATTGGTTTGGGCAAATTTTTCAAAAATTTAAGTCAATGAGTCCAGACATGCTAACACAGCCAGGCATACTTTAAGACAATTCTATTTCCATGAAAACAGAAGAATCTGTGTCCGTTCCAAGCAGAGAATGAAAATACTTCTCAAAAGTGGGTGTATAGAGATTTTGTCTTCCATTTCATTCTCCTTCTGAATTACTTAGATGTTTTCAAAATGTTACTCTCATCTTATGATAAGTTCTCCAGGACTCCTCTATAGGAAATGTCAGTGTGCCAAAGTGGTCTACCTCCATTAATGCATAACGGCTTCACTGGGTATAGTAATCTCATTCTGAATACAGACTTTAGTTCAATGTCTGCCAAGTGTCACATGAAAACTAATCTTGTATAATATTCATACAGGTATTTTGAGCTTTAAAATATTAAGAGGCCAATTAAACTGTTCCTAAACTGTTTGGAAGTTGGGCTTTGGCATTCTTTCAAGCGAAGCAAAAGGAAGGATTCAGTATTTATTTTAATTTTTCAAATTTTTAATATCTGAATGTAGGTCTTTTAGCTTTGTTTCATCACTTAAGTAATGAATTTTAAAAACAATAGGTTTAAACTGCTTGAACACTTTAGAGGGAGTTCTTCCTACTAAGTTTAACTAGAGTGATAAGATTTTTTTTATAATGTAGTGATCTGAAGTGTCTCTCAAAAGAAAATGACAGTCTTTTAAGTTTGACTTTCTAACAAATCTTGTAAGCATTCTACATGATACTATGCTGCTTAAGAAACCTACATTTAGTCTTTCTCATAAAGCAGTTATCTTAGATGTAAGATTTTACCACTATACTAAAATCCTTCCTTATTACCCTGTACTAAGGCTGCCCAAATAACACTTTGAAATTTGGTGTTCAAAAAGCATATACAGATCTTTCACTGGATGTAATGGGTGGTATAAATTTAAGTTCTGAACCTTATAAAAAAATTCCATTTACACATTTCTGTTAAACAATTCAGTATGTAATGTCAGTCCAGAAGGAAAAAAAAAAAAAAAATAGACTTTGTACACTCACATCTTCAGTGTAAAATGAGCCAATTTACTTGTTTCCTATATTCCCAAGAAATATTTGCATATTATATAGGTAGAAAAATGTTTCTAATGAAATCACTAAGCACTGCAAAACTTTCTCTAGTGATGATTTATTATTTTGATATTTATCTGCAGGGAAAAAACAATGTATATAAAACATAAAATATGCAGTCCCTTTAAAATGACTTCACTTAAAAATGGTGCAAGTAAAAAATAATTTTGTTTGAGAACATGCAAGCATTGATTTCAGTCTTCAGGCAATATACTTCTCTATGTATTTGTCACAATTCAATTTACATCCACCACTAACACAGTATCAGCACAACATCTTGAGTCAGCTGGCAGTACATACTAAATAACTAACAGGAGAAACCCCAATCTGACTTATACCACCACTGCAGGGCATCGCTTGGCAGGAAGATTTGGTTCCTAGTGAGTGGATAAGCATGCAGGTATACTAAGGATGATGCTGATAGCAAAGGGGCATTAAAATTGTCCCTCACCCCACTCCCAGTCAGAGCTGTAGAGAGGGATTTGTTCCAGCTTTCCTTATGAAATTAAAATTCCAATGTTCTTGAAATAAATACACTTGCATTCTTCGTGGAGTAATATTCTCGTCTTACCTACACCAACAAAAATCCCAAGAAATAAAGAGTCAAAGAAGCAGACGAGAGGGTTCCCAATCTGTTCTCAAAAAAATCACATTGTGCAGGGTATTTATATCTCATGTCATGCACATCCCCAATCTACAAAATCCATTGTACACCGCTCTAAGCACTTTTTGTCAGAAAGATGCTGTTTCCATATTCCAAAGTCTCTTCACTTTCGCGAATCAAATCATCATGCTATTTTAAAGGCTCTCCAGTCTTTAATTTCCTTTGTGTTTTAATGGTCACATAACTTCATAAGGGCCTGAATACCGCTCTTATCTCATAAGATGCAGAAGGAGACACAGTGCTATTACAATACTGTATTATTTTGTTTTTCCCACTAAGCAAAAATCCATTGAAACCAATGGTGCAGGCATCCTATAAATTCTAAACGGACTTTGCATCATAAAAATAATACATAATGTCCAAGCAGTTCACAGAGCAGTGCTCTAATCACATAAAGCACATGACTAGCCATTTCTTTCTAACACTACGGAGGGTTTAGACACACTCTCTAATGTAAAGCAATTCTATCTCATTGTATTCTGACTGAGTTTAGCTATTTGGTTCCAGCCATTTTTGCTGTAGGTTTTGCCGGAAGATGGGAACGCAGAAAAAGATTTTCTGTTTCTCTCCTTTGCACAAATACTGGGAGCAGAAAGAGATAGCTGAGCAGAAAAGAGGTAAAGAAGAACCCGGCCACCCTGCCCATGTTCGACCTTGTTGACAGTGCAGTGCCCCAGCCCTGAGAAGCTGTCCCATTATTTCAAGGACATTTGTAAAAGTGAAAGCAAGTGCAAAGGGACCGTGAAAACTGAAAACAAAACATGTAGTTAATTTGCAAAAAGTGGTCAAATGAATATTCATAGTTATGGTTTTCAATCTATTTCTAGAAGCATAATCCAGCACTTCTGGACTAGAACTGCAATGCAATTTTTTCAAAATATAAAGTTGGCCAGATTCCCTAAAAGAACTTCTCCCTTTAAAATTGCTACAGGAATGATAGAAAATGATCAGCATTCTCAACATCAGATAATTTAAAAAGCATTATTTTCAGTATTTCTGAACTTTTAAAAAATCTCAGGGGCTTGTATATTTCCTATTCCTATTGGGTAAAGCTGTATTGAATCCCTGGAGCTGCTTACCTACTCCAAACTTTTTACATTAGCTATGTAACTATTCCAAGAATAAATGGATTATTTTTTTTCTTTCCTCTCTACTTCTCTTCTGCCTCCAGATAGCTGCAGTCCTGGTTTTTTCACTCACAGAGTTTATTTTTATTTAATTTGTAGTGTTTCAGTGAGATAACACATTGTCAGATCTGCCTTGGAAATTATATTCTTCAATTTAGCAGCTAGCAGAAGCTTTAAAGTCTCCCCACGTCATTGTGTCAGTGTGCCCCAACCCAATGGAAAGTAAACATTTCTGAGGAGTGAATGGGATGGGAGTGAGGGATAGGAAAAAAAAATAAAAAGAAAAAAAAGAGAAAAAAATACATGGTCAAGGTGAGTGAGCGATATATGGTGCTTGCTAGCTAGACACCTGTCACATACGACTTCTAATTGATTTTGTAGCATCCACCAAATAAATAAATAAAACACTCAGCCTATGCCCACCTAGCAAATGATTCCAGCATTTTACAGAGAACAGGGCCTAAACCTAGCATTTGGTCTGGTAGCTCTGGTCATTTTTTATATTTACTTTGCTTTCAAACAGACTGCTACAAAAAGGAACACAGAATGGAAATCAGGCCCATTACACACATTTTAAACACTACATCTGACTTTAAGGCAATCAAGGTTACGGTTTTCTTCATATGTAAAAATCCTACTGCATTAAAAAGTTTCCTAGGTTTCAGCAACAACAAAATTGCCACTAATTTATGAAAACTGTGTTAGTGCCTGCAAACCTTTGTCATAAATTATGCATGTGAGCATGGAAATGCTAATGAAAAGAGGATTTCATTTACAAATGATTAGTACAAATTCAGCAGTCACTATAGTTATGCCAGTCTAATTT
This sequence comes from Pygoscelis adeliae, assembly GCF_000699105.1. Classification (NCBI taxonomy): domain Eukaryota; kingdom Metazoa; phylum Chordata; class Aves; order Sphenisciformes; family Spheniscidae; genus Pygoscelis; species Pygoscelis adeliae. The sequence continues at coordinate 1,401,561 of NW_008825073.1, read as the reverse complement.
ATTTTCTTGTAGAACATGCTGTTTGCCAGGTTTTGGCCATTTATTTCTATACCATTGAACATCAACTTCTCAGACTTTAATGCCACATTATCTTTTTATCCAAAGAAATGTTCATTTTCTTTTTAGAAGGTCTGAGTTAAATGCAGTCCTTGGGCTCAAAGTTAACTCTCTTGATTAAAACATTTGTAGGAGGGCTGCAATAAAAACGATGCTGTTTTATACAGAAGGAATTGCTGAAATTACTATGGTTTCTAAGACTTCTACTAATTTGTTGAAGAATATACATATAATCACCTTCACCAGAGCTTATCACAGATTTTTTCACTCAGCACACAATTTTTTAATTTTTTTTTTTTTCCCCTCACTACATAAGGCTTTTGCTAGGGATTATACCTCCTTGGAAAAAACTTAGTAAGTCAGCATTCCAAAAGCATTCTACAAGCCTCTAAAAAAGATGAGAAGAATCCATAGTGCAAGACTTTATCATGATTTTTTTTTGCCCAAAGATCCATGCTGGCTGGAAAATCAATAATGCCTTATATGAAATAGATCCAAATAGAAATGAAAACATGGGGTTCTAGGGAGTTATAAAAATATATTGCAGAAATCACTTCAAGGTTTCTTATCAAATAGAGAATGCGGATCTTCTATGTATTTGTTGTGGCAGTGATGTTTTGTGGATTTTGTTGGAAGCAGTTGAAGTAAAAACAAAATTTTTCTTCTACACATGAATTTGCTACTTTCTGTTAAATCCTTTAAAATATTCCAGGCTGGGAAGTTTCACCACTGAGATTCGCCATTTAGATGCAAAAGGAGACTTTTGTCCTTTGTTTCTTTAGAAGTTCAGTAGAAGGCTTACATCTGAAGTTTGGTCTAGTCGATAAGAATATTTGCAAGCCTGGAAAGCCTGAAGAATTAGATCATTGGTTCTGTAATTCTGGCCTGAAAAACAGGCCACACAACACTCCAGATGCCTACAAAATCAGACTATGAACGGACTATTAAAAAATAGTAAAGCTCTCAGTTGTGGAAAACAGACTTCCTTTAAGCCTAGATCAGACAATGATTCTAATTGCACAATCTACCCAAATCAAATACATACATAATGTGCTATGCACATTTGCCTTTGACAGCTTTATTTGTTCATTAAACATTTATGTTAAATGGCTTTTAGCATCCCAGTCCATGATATTCATCTAAACTTGGCTAGAAAATTAACAGCTTAAGTAGTCCCATATTTTATCATATTAACCTCTCTTTGGATTTTTACTGAGTAGATGTGATAAAAAGCGACCTAAATTGTGCATTTCAAAATTGAATTTTAAGAGTGCTTTTGCTAACGTTAATTGTTTGGGTTTTTTCATATTATTATGTGGTATGGCTCCTTTCTCTGATAACTTGGTAACAGCAAATTGATTATACTCACTCAGCCTAAAATGGGATTTCTTTTATAAGCAAATCAAGTACATGACTATTGGGTAGGGTTTAGCTATCATATTAACATTGTAACTTGCTTGGAAACTATTTCCTACCAAACAATATATGGAAAGATTTCCAGGAAACTCATGCTATATATAGTACTTTAAATAGCGTTTTAAAACAATTATTCATACACTTGTAATTTCTTGTTCTATTAGCTAAATGCATCTACTGCAAATCTAGCTAAGTGAAGGAGCAGAGATGAAGGCAGGGAGTGAAATACTTCCTATCATTTGATGATCAGAATAATCAGAAATTACCATAGAAGAGACCACAAGCCTTAAAAAGTATAACATTTAAAAATCTCTGTTTTTAAATTATTTGCTACATGAAATAGTATCAAGGAGTTATTCAAACAGACGTACATGCAACATGCATGTCTGAAAACACGAAAAATCCAAACTATATGTTTGATAAACAAAAAGATAAAGAACTGCAGAATCTGTGAGATCTTCTAGCAGCCTTATTCCAAGGGCATCATTTGTTGAGAAACTCCTCCTGGTTTTCAATGACATTGTGAAGACTTGCCAAAGTGTTTAAATTGGAATGCTATTTGATTATCGCTGAATATCTTTAAGCTTACTCTAGTGATATGTTTACATGCAAACAATGCACATCTAAAGAAAAGACTGGTATCAGACACGGCAGTTTTAAAGGCACATGATGCACAAGACGTTTTCTGAGGCAACAATTTTTTTTAAAGTATCCTCTTATTTTATCTTTTTTTTACTATTATTTTTCAGTAGTGTTTATAAACTTAGCTGCTTGTGAATTTGCTGTCTATATATGCACCAATCACCAGTATTTCACTGTACCGCAACGTAGTAAATACATGTTTTTAAGGGAAATGGTCCTTTTCCCAAGCAGCTAATAAGGAAACCAGAAGGAAGGTGGATGCAGCAAGAAGACTGCCATACCTAACAAAGCCTAAACACCCTGCTGACTGGCCAGATACAAAACTTCCATTATGTTCACAAACTCCAACCTGATGGCTCAGAAACTTCTCAGACAGATACTAAGAAAACAGAACCAGGTACGCAATAGTGAAGAGATTATCAGAAGGACAGATAAAGAAAATCTGAAAGCTTGAAAGCATGACTAATTTGTTCCCAGGAGAGCATGACACCAGTCATCTGTCAGTCTGTCTTTCTTATTAGTCCTCCTTTCTCTGGAAATCTACATCTTAATTTCAGCTATATATACCCATATAATCTTTTGTTGTTGCTTGCTAACAAAACCAAAATAATATAGTCTTATCCATATGAAACAATGTACCAACTGATTTGTCTTCCAGAACAATTCATCTTCTTTGCTTCCTTGCAAATAGACTCCACTGAAGTTGTGGGGCTTCCCTAATGACATACAAAAGTTGAAAACTTGGTTGCGATATTAATCATTTCACAAAAATTGACAGTAACTTGATAAGGTGCTGCCATTACTAGATGTTATTCCATCATTAACAGAAACTGGCTTTGAGACAAGTCTGCATTACATAATATCCTCAAAGCTTCCCATTTATATTCTTTTACCTGTTCAGCTGGCTCACCAGTCACATAATTTATTTTCTTCTTTCAGCAGCTAGTTTAAACATTTTGATGCACAATTGTCTGATCACAGAGATATGAATATTATCTAAGGGCAAAATTTATTCCTGATGTGCACATTCTGCAAAGCAGCTATGATGGTGACAGTTGCTAGGACAAGCGGGGAGAGAGAGGAGCAGTACAGGAATAACTGATCTGACATGTCAGATTCTGGATGTGCTGATGGTCAGCCAGAACATCGTCATCCCAGTCTTGAGTTCTTAATTTAATATACCTTATGGAAAGCAGAAACGGAGATTTTTGGGAAATGGCAGCAATGGAAATGATGGACGTGCAACCCAAACATTCCCTTATGCATGCACCTTCAGGTTTTCTACAGTTACTTTGTAATCTGTCAGATCTTTAGCTATAAATAGATTGTTTAAATCAAAGCTAGCAGACAGAAAGATTTCACCTCTAGTTATATGCCATGTATCATCAAATTTTGGATAAACCTAGTGTCTCTAGCATGTTCACAAGTGCATCTAACACATAATCGCCTTGTACTGGTGAAGTATTTATTAAATGCTCTTCTGAAGGGAAGGATCCAGAAGAGAATGAGACGTTAAAAGCCTTCAGGAAGTGCATCCTAGTGGATTGGTTTCTGGTCTGTCTGAGTTTCCAGCTAAGGTTAGCGAGCATGACCCGACTGAACAAGCTATCATACTTGCAGCTACAAGATTGACATAAAAGACGTTTTCCTCCTTTTCTTCTCCCCCAGCAATCACACACCTTTGCTGGAAAGTGGCCTCTGTGACAGAATGCAGATGGATGATTAGCTGTGCGCAGTGCAAATACCAGGTTGGCATTTCAAAAAATTGAGGGGATTCTGAGAAAGCTTGTAAATCCTCACAAAAATACTGATAAGTTTGTTCTTTACCTTATTCATATAAAAAAAGGCATTCAGAATGACAGAACAGGCTGATGAACGAAATGTAAACATGCTAGTCAGGTATTTTGGCCCAACACTTGCTGAATTTCTCATACTTCAGTTCTCGCATGTTTAATAATTGCACCTCTGGTGGAGCTTAACTTTTTCAACAGCAAGGTAGACAGAACAATGTTTATGATGGTAGCTGATTTTTCATCATAGAACTTGTTATTCAACATATACAGTTAATTAATTTGAATTTCTGGTGCTGATGTGTGACTGCCTGAGAAAGCACCCTTCTATAGTTTTGCATGAGTTCCCGAGGTGCTGCTGCCTTCACTCCTATCATAGAAAACTTATCTGGAAGTACTTGCTCAATGGATTATCTGGGGCAATGGTGCAGCTGCTCCTCCTCAATTCTTCATCTGTATATGTATTTCATCAATATTAACAGCTGCAAATTGCACACAGAATTTAGGGAAAAAAGAACCTTTTAGAAAAAGCCGATTTAATTTTTATTATTTTGCTAAGTAGGGTTGTGATAAAGCCTCCACTAGCCTATTGCAAGAATCAGAAGAAGCCTGTTTTGCTTATATAATGCAAAATGGCTTTATTGGTATTACATTGGGTGTATAAAAAAAGACTTGGATGAGAGTGGCAATGTAATGTCTGATAAAAATTTCAATATCTATACCCATCTTTCAATAAATGCACAGGGCAAAACTATACAGCACTGTGTATACTAATCTGATTATCACAAAACCCTCTATTTTTTTTCCATGTTTTTTCTAGTGCCAGATTTTCCACTAGGAAGGTCTTTAAAATTAATACCTCTTGGGAGAAAAAAACAAAACAAAAACCATCCTTTAGTTGGTTTGGCTTCTTTGCTGACTACCTTGGGCGGGGGGTGATGATGCCTGGCAGTGGGGCCACAATAGTATGTTTGAATTAAGGAACACTTAAAAAGTGCCAACTACCTTTTATTGAGAACTTTACGAAGGGATCTGGCAAGATACTTATCAATTCTCTCCTGTGGATAGTCCCAGCAGAATATCTATCTCAAAACTGTAAATCACGACATTATTAGGGAGGAAAAGTAAAAATTAAGATTACTTTAAGATTTTTCTCCTAAGATTTTTTTTTTTCTTCTCAACACCTGAGTTTAGAAGAATAGAGATAAGAAACTGGTTACTAAAATAAATTTCACAGCCTCTCTGCTCTGCAAGAAAACCTAATGAACTTGAATTTTCATCTTACTTTTTTGTAAAAAAAAAAAAAAGTTATTTAATGTTTAATTTTTGCTTTTTCATATTAAATGGCTGAAAGAGCCTAGGAAAAAAAATCCCTAACCTAAATTGGGAGCAATCACCATGTTTTATTAACTGTGAGGATTATCTTCTAGAGAGCAATCACAAAACTATTGAATATTTTACTTCTCATCTGTGATCTTTTCTTCTGTCTCATTAGAAAACAACCCAGTGAATAAATCATTCAGTGCCCAATTCTGTATATTCAGCTCCTATTAAACACATTGTAAGAGCACTCAGCATCTCAAAGGGACAGACTTCTCATCAGCCTCATCTTTACTGCAGTCTTCAGCATCGTTTCTTCCAATCTACCTATTAAATTTCTAAATTTCTTTTTAGTTTGATGTGTATATGTGTTCTTTTACTGTGCTGCTACACATCACACAACGATATGTGAATGATTCATATAATTAAACTAAGCTAGCTGATTATCTGATATACAGGTTGATAGATATTTTCTAGAACTCCAAATTAAACACCAGGAGTAAACAACCAGGAAGCAAAGTTTCCTCAGGAAAAGAAGGGTGGTTGAAATTTTCCGCTGAAAATGCTCTGGGTTGTTTCTTTAATGGGAATACTGCAGTTACTGGTAGCAGGAAAAATTCACAGAGAAAGCTGTTCTACCCTCTATGGGAAAGAATTTAGCTGTTACTCTACTAACGCTTATCACTAAGACAGCGACACAAATCTTCTTTGTTATTTTCCTTTTCCTCTCTCCCTAGTTTTCGCATGAGTTTGATGACTGATTAGCCCCTGGGCTCTTCTATGATTTGTGGTAGTGCAAGTAAGTATAGCTCCAGGAGATGCGTAATCTCATTGTCTGTACCACAGGAGTTAGGATTACATGTAATCCCATTTTCTCTGATCACAGCAGGTGCCAGTAGAGGTACACAACATATTAAACAGAAAAATATGGCTATAGAAGATGTGCTCTGATAATATCTGACGAAGGTTTGAGTGGAATGGGAAGCGCTCTGTTGGATATCAGGGCACTGCTCTTCATAGAGCCTTCTGGTTTGGAGCAGCACACATCTGAGATTCAAAGGTCCGTTCCAAAAACCACAAGTGGTTTTGATCAAGCTGCAAATATCTTTCAAGGTTTCCTTGTATCTTAAATCATTTACCATGGCTCCATCAGAGTTTGCTGCCAATTACTCTTTTTGTCCTATACCATGCCCCTCACAAATGGCAAAGAATGCTATATCATTCATTTCCGATTATATACCAGAAATTTCGAACCAGCAACCTGCAGAGGCGCAAGGCAAGGCTACCTGGCCTGAAAGCATACTGCTGGTTATCACATTTCTGTGTGCCATGGAGGAAACAGAAGTTGGGCTCAGAGACTCCCCTCAGAGCCGGCAGTGTTCCTCAGATTATGTACAAATATGGGTTTACTGGTCAAGCTGGAAACACTGGCTAGAAAACCATGAAAAGTAACATTCTAGCTGAGGTGATTTGCCGTGTGGCAGGTCTGCTCGTTTCACTTGTGATATAGCCTGTGAAGCAATTCCAATGGTATACTATAACAAAACATGAACATACCTTTTTACTACTAACGTATAAAAACTCTAAAGAGAAAAATGTATTTTAGGCTGAAAAAAAAAAGAAAAAATGAAGGAACATTAAGTTCTGAAGATTCTATTACTTAGGATTAGTTCAGGAGCTTGTTTAATTTTGTCTTTAGTTTTCATCATGGGAACAAGTTCCATGGGAACATGGGAGAAGTCGCTGTTCTGACATCTAATGATGATTGACTCTTTTTGGTATGAATGAGTTGCCTGTAGCTTATCTAAATAGAAAACCATGCACACAATATCACAAACATAACGAGCATTTGAAATACACTACTGTCATTTTTGTATGTTACTTGGCTTATAACAGAGCTTTTTAAAAAGAAAGTAGATATCATGTATTTTAGTTAAGTTTAAAGTAGATTTAGAGATGTAATTTGCAGATTGCCAAAGTCCATTAACCTGATGTCTAGTTAACATATGGAACTGTACCTTTGGGGTAGGATGAGCTGTAAAAGAGGCTAGAAGCATAAAGCCAAAAGATGTGATTAACTGCTTATTGTGTACAAATAAACCATCCAAAAACCCTGTAACCTGACCTGAACTATTAAGAAAGTTACAGATTCTGGTAATAATAAAAAAATCTGAAAGAGGTGAGACATTACAGTTTCTTTTGAAAATAAATCTTTGTTTAATATGTTCACTGCAGTACTGCACTGTTGGAAGCCTGGTTACTTAGTCTTACTCTCTCAGCTTTCAGGAGGAGAAGCAGCTGTGCAGAACCGCAATGACTAACGTACCTTCTAGTAAAGTATGCACCAGCCTTATACTGCAGCACAACATAACTAAAGTCACTTTATTGTGTTATTACTGCCTTCAGCACTCATTTCCAGTGGTTTATGGCTTCTTTCTTCAGATATCCTTAGCCCTGCCTTTCTTTTCAGCCTTAAAAAAAATCATTTTTATTTATACTTTAGTGCTGAGATGATATTTAGCTCTGTTGTAAACAATCAATTTAGAACAGAATAAAGCTGTCGGAAAAATTTAATATACAGCTGTCCAGATACATAATTAAGGTTTCTTGACACTTGTTGAATAAAACATTTTCCTGAATTTTGCTGTATCCCATGATACATGTATCACATCTGCTCAATAGCTCTACCAGTCTAAAGTTGAACGGTTCTCACACCCTCAAACCACATTTGCATCAAACCTCTCCTTTTCCTGTCTCCCTTCCTTTTGCAGGTTTCTATTTTTAGACTGAGCTAACATAGCCTTGTTTATCTCTTGTCACTTTTCCTGGTTCATTTGCAGATGACTCTGCTTAGTCTAATTAGGCCTTTTCTCCTTCTAACCATAGAGGGAGGAATGGGAGTAACAGCGAAGTAACTCAAGAGGACAATAACCCATCAGCCTTTACAGTTATGTACAGCTGATATAAGACAGACACAGGTAGATTCACATGTATCAGAATGATTTGTAAAAATACATGATAGTGTGTGTATACGCATTTTTATAAAATATATTTTTAGTGAGGAATATGGGTGCACCATATATTCTTACTAAAAGAATTTTGCAGAAACAATTTTCATTAAAAATTTTCATTAATAAAACATCATTGAGCCTTGAAGAAAAGCTGTAGAGACAGACATTAGAACAGCTGGAACTTATAAGAAAGATATTCTGCTCCCACCCAAAGAATTTTAACATCTTGGTCTATGAAAATGAAATGGGATCCAGTACCCGTTGAAGAGGAGATAATTTAAAGCTCAATGCTGATGCCAAAGAACTTTTACAGTAATTGCAGATTGATAGCCTACATTTGTTTCCCAAGATCTCTTACACAGAAAATCATAGCAAGTAAGTATGACAAACTACCTGTAAGATGATAGCATACGAGATGATAGGTTGCTTCTCAATATAAAAAGTTTCCTGCCAATAGTCTAGATTTGACAAATCTTCTTATATTGATCTACACAATTTGATCATTGCTTTCAAAGTAAAACTGATCCAGTAGCAAGTGTCACTTGAAAGTAATGACAAGCATTAATAGATATAAAAAATTAAAATTAAGACGACACAGATTACTCCGTATAGCTTTTCATTGCATTGCCTTTTGTTAATCTTTGGGTTTACTGAACTGACAACTACCGTAATGCACATAATATCCCATGATATCCAATGTCTTGACAACAGGCATTTTCAACAGTATGTTGAAATCTGGCATACATTATGATACCACAGTTCAGAAACACATGGCACAAGAATGTAAAACTGAAATTTTTCCTTTAAATTCAGACAGGAAGCCCAGCAGCATTTTCATCTCTAGAATGGAATTTGCCATATTAATACAAAGCACAGCTAATAAAGGCACCTCTAAAAATGTGTATTCTTTTATGTTACTTTGTAGAAATTATAAGAAAAACAGTAGAAAACAAATTGCATAACAGTGGAAAAAATATTATTTAGGTCATCTTACAGCCTCATGGCCTCTGATGCACACATTCATGAACTGAACAATATCTACCATTAATACACAGTCTTCATCAATAGATTTCATAGCATCTTACAAAGGAGGCAGCTACTATTCTTTCCAGCTTGTGACCAGGGAACAGAAATTTATAAAGGTGTCATGGTTTAAAACCTAGAAGGCAGCTAAGCCCCACACAGCCACTCGCTCACTCCCCCCCCCCTCACACTGCCTCTCTTCTTTGCTTTT
>NW_008825073.1:1377635-1391480 GCF_000699105.1 Pygoscelis adeliae | reverse complement strand
GGAAGAGTAAAAGTGAGAAAACTTGTGGGTTGAGATGAAGACAGTTTAGTAGGTAAAGCAAAAGCCACACACACAAGCAAAGCAAACCAAGGAATTCATTCCCTGCTTCCCATCGGCAGGCAGGTGTTCAGCCATCTCCAGGAAAGCAGGGCTCCATCACACGTAACGGTGACTTGGGAAGACAAACACCATCACTCCAAACGTCCCCCCCCTTCCTCCTTCTTCCCCCAGCTTTATATGCTGAGCATGACGCCGTATGGTGTGGGATATCCCTTTGGTCAGTTGGGGTCAGCTGTCCTGGCTGTGTCCCCTCCCAGCTTCTTGTGCCCCCCCAGCCTGCTCGCTGGTGGGGTGGAGTGAGAGGCAGAAAAGGCCTTGACCCTGTGTCAGCACTGCTCAGCAGTAACTAAAACATCCCTGTGTTATCAACGCTGTTTCCAGCACAAATCCAAAACACAGCCCCATACTAGCTACCGTGAAGAAAATTAACTCTACCCCAGCCAAAACTAGTACATAAGGCAAAGCATCTTGTCCAACTCTCCAGTAATTTCAGTGGGAAATTTTGTGTGAAAATATTGGAAATGGCTGCTTCCTGGGGTATTTCAAGTTAGCAGAGCCAAACTACCAAAATAAAGCAGCCTAATTTTTCTTCAGCATGAACATGACTTAGAAGGCCTACTTCATCTTTTTCTTTTCCAAATTCCATGATTTTTTTTTCTCTCCCTATGAGCTTCTGAGATTGGCTTTGACAGATGTGAATTACAGCAGCATCTCAGTTCTCAAATTACCAGAATTTACAGCTGTAGAGTCACAACCGGTCAAAACAAATGCAGAACAGCACATCCATGTGAAGACAAATAAAAAAGGAATTAACTGTGCATTCAATTAAGTAACTAACTACAGTAACTAATCTAATATAAAAAGGTATCAAGAATATACAAATAAAAATATAGTGCAGAGAGTAGACCAGGCAACAATGGCATTATACCTAATAACCAGCAACGCACAGAGTACCAAACTCTGATCACCACTACAGGAATGTGTATGGTGTGGGAAGGGTGCTGGAGGAGACGGGGTGGGGAACACACCAATTTGGAATCTGTTATTTGGTCCTCCCTGTCATGGTGAAGATAGGTGTCTAATGAAGGCATCTGATCTGCCACCTAGACCATGCCCTCTCTATTTGTTATTCGTTAATAGGTAGCAAAAATTATTGCAGGTTTAAGAGAGCACAGAGATAGAAGATAAAATAGAAAGTGAAGCAGAAGTAGCACAACCTAACGTTTGTCAAAAGTGGCAGAATATTTATAGAATATTATAATGTAAATATGCACCACAAAGTCACTCTTCATTGTTATAAACTGTTATACTTTCCCCAGAGATACTATGCAATTGCAAACAGGAAGCAGCAAATCTTTATGATCCCGGATGACAGAGATACAGGTATTGCCCAACTAAGAATGGAAGGAAATCTCTCCATCAGGCAGTCTAGCTATTACAATGCAGTTCACACTATGGATCTGTCTGAGAAGTTTGCAGTCTGTGAAAGCAAAGGTGAAGGTCAAGGAGTAAGCCATAGAAACCTTGGCTACCTGCAGAGTCTGCAATCAAGATGTGTGGAGTTGATACGTTCTCATATTATTCCCAGAAACGATGTCTTTTTTTCCCATAAACGTGGTCATTGCATTGCTGATCATCAGGGCTTTGTAGTACAGTGTCGTGAGGTGATTTATAAAACTCACGTTTTCAAGGCAGTTCATCAGGGAATTGAAGCAGCTAAGATGTTGATAATCACTAGACCTGAAGCAGATCTGACAGGCAAAACACCAGCCTTCCTCAAAAAACTTTTGGCTCAGAGGTGTCTGCTATAAACAACTTTGGCTCATCTGTAGTCAAAAGCAGTAGTGGTATATCTTGTCTAGATTTCACACTCCCTTGCTAAGCCACCTTCCCATCATGCCCTTTCATCTTTCAGACAGTCTTGGGCCAGAAAAAATTCTTGCCTGCCCAATAAATTATCAATAATATTTTCCCTTTAAAAGTTAGTCAGTCACAACACAATTTGTATGAACATTCAGCAGCAAGTTCTTTTTCTGCTAGAAGCACTTCCTTATATAGCACATTGTTTTGGCACATAGACATCTTCACCCCCCATTAAAATATCAGAAGTCTCAAATAACCCTCTGAACACAACTTTTTTATTTGAGTAGAGCTTTGATCTTGAAGAACTGAGTAACTCAGATGACTCATAAGAGACTTTTGCAATCTAGATAGCCTGCTAATTTCAGCCATGCAATAACAACAAAACCTTTGACAGTGAGGACAAATTACACATTGTTTTGAGTGGTCAGCTCCCCCCCCATTGGTGGTCACATATACACAGCTTGGATCATTACCAGAAGTGGTGCAAACAAAACTATCTCCCAGAAAAGACCAAACAATAGACAAAACTAAATAAATGCATGAATGAATAAATGATAGAAACTGTCTTCATGCCTGGAGTCAGAACTGAGACTGGTAGGAGCTAACTGGAGAAACGCGGCAGCTGCTGTCCACATGGCAGCAAGAATTCAGTGCTCACTAGGTGAGCACAAGCTTGCAGCCCACAATCAACCACATTCAATCGAACCTTGAGGCACTTGTTTTCTCTCCAACTACCTTACTTTTAAGGACTCAGCCTTATATGCACTGAAACTTCTAGGTAGTATTCCCACCCAAACCAGGTCCCCTGGGTTCTGCTCAGAACCTCTTTTTGCTAAATAATTCCATTGACTTCAGCAAGCCCAGAGCAAAGATAGGTAAACAAACCACAAAAATCACCATGTAGGGAGTCCAGTTCTATACACCAAGTGAGCACTTCAGTCATAACAGTAACATTTATGTTCTGGACCTCTCACACAAAGGGAAAAATCAGCTTCCATTAACAGTCATTATTTTGCTTGTTGGCTTATGTTATTGGCTGGAAACTCTGCAAGGCATACTGCTTTTGATACGGGTCTAGTTTCTTGTTTCACAATCTTCATTTTCAACCTGCCTCTTCACAGAAGAGTTGTGGGGGAGAGCAAGACGTTCTTTTTATTCTACATGCTACTGCTCTTCTGCTAGTCTTGTTACCACTAATGATCTTAAATACTTTTTACAGCATTTAATCTAGTGTAGCATTTAATCAGGTAATCACCTGCTGAAGTAAAAATAATGTTTCTAAGTAGTCCATTTACCTTTGCAGCACAGAAGGAAACAGCTTTGAGCAGGTAGGCTGTGCAAATGCAGTGCTTCTCTTTGATGATCAGCTTGTTTGAATGGGAGTTGAGTGAAGATTCCCCCTTCCCTCCCGCAATGGTGCTACCCGTTCTGTTATAGAGCAGACAGGAAATTTGGGGGACTACCTCCAGAGAAAAAGATTATAAAAACTGTGTTTCATGTTTCCATTCTTTTGCTCCAGCATGCAGTAACGTCCAGTGCAGACTGTCAGAACATCTGGTGACTGTGTCCAGCACATTCTCAACTGCAGTTGAACATAGCGACATGATATCACTTGAACATGGCAAAGATGGTATCAGTTGTTTGAAAACTTTCTACTTAGAATATGGATAAATACTAATGAGTAAACATGACTCCATACTGGCCAAAGTGGTTGAATATGGGAAAAAAATTACCAATGTGGCTGAACATAATGGACAAAGAGTCAGCCTGATTTTTGCAGACAGAAATCATGCTTTTAAAACCTAAGAGCATTCTTCAAAGAAGTCAGTTACACTTTAAATAAAGTTCATGCACATGATAATATCTGGACTCCCAAAAAACCTACTTTCTACTAGAGAATAAAGACAGGTTTAGTGTGAGGTAAAAGGGAAGTTTCCCTTGTATGCTAATAAACTGGTAGAAGACAGGACAAACAAGCTAGGAATAAATGGGGATTAAAAATTGAGGGAGAAACTCAGTAACATTCCACAGGAATTCATGATGGAGCCCCTGGTATTTAATATATTCATAAGCTACTTGAAAAGAATGAAGAATAAGGTGACAAAATTTGCTTAAATCAGAAAACAGCTGAGGCTTCTTCAACATGGATAAGAACACAGTTGAGGGAGCATAGGATGACTGAATATAGATTGATAATTCACCACACCTTGTAGCACAAGACCCATAGGGTGTGCAATGAAAGCATGTGGCAGCAGTTTTAAAATAAAGAGCACAGATGTAAATCAAACTTTTCCCACACAATTCAGAATTAAAATGATGGAATACATTCCAAAAGAACAGATTTGATGTTAATATGTAAAAAGATTAAAAACCTCTTAGACAAATGGAAGGGAACTCTCTCAAGAGCTATTAGGCAAAATGGTCTGAAAATAATATTCTGGTTAAGAAGTTCTTATACTGCAGATGAAAATAGGAAAAGCCATACCTACAGAAATATCAATATGCTTGCTCTGTTTTTACACTTTTTCTTCAAGCATTTGCTATTGCCTGTTGTCTTTGTTGATTTCTCCAGGGTCAGCTGGACTCTTGGTCTGATCTATTGCAGGCATCCTTTTGCTCTTGGAGCTCTCTGCCCTTTGCATGCAGTTAGGACAGTTTCACCTAGGAATACACAGACATTGAACGCTGCAGTTTTCCATTTTCCCTCACAACCACTCTACTCAAAAAGTGAGCCTAAAGCTATTCATCTTCTGTTGTGCATGGAATAAAAATAAGACAAGAGAGAGGAAGGAAGAGACTAATGATAGCCAAGGGATACTGTGTAAGTCAACCTTTCCAACAGGTATAGAATAAGCAACAAGTATCACATAAATACAAAAATAAAGACACAAAACCCTCAAAAAAACCCCAAAACAACCCACCCCCAAAACACTTATCTATTTTGTATAATGAAAACTATTACTAGATAAAGAATTTTAAAAGAAGCTTAAATACAATTTAAATTTTCTGGGCTATATTCACACCATTACTTGATTAAGAGTAGCACTCAGAGATAACAAGTAGGCTTGTGTTGTACATGGCCTTGTAAATAAAGTATGAGGGAGATAAACTATTACAGCTTTTCAGGAAAGGTGGGAAATTAATGGAAACCACCTTAGCCCTAAGATAGTTTCTGCCAAATAGCAAAGTAAATTAACTTACATAAAAGATCCACATTGCTATTGCTAGCCTACTTTCAGAAGTCATGCTTCCTCATTTAAAGTTAGCTTGCATATCTCAACCACAGTGCAATTTCTATATAGGGTATCTTTCCTCACTATACAACACCATTAAGACCCTCCAGGATGTGTTTTACCAGCCTGCTACTCCAAACCTCACATAGCATACAACCAGCAGCCTCATATATCATACCACACCTTGAGGCATATGTTAATTGACCAATAAAACACACCTGTAACATATTAATGTTATAATAAAACACTCTACATATTCAGTAAATTTTGTATTATCAGTTCTCCATCAATTATTTATTAAGAACTAACACAATAAATAATCTGCTGAGCGAGGTGCAATAACATGAGGACAAAACAGTACAAAATACATTTTATCACCTTCTCTCTACAGTTCCAGTCTTTGTAGCATACTGCATATTTATAAGTGCTTGAAGTAAGGTAAGATTGAACTCTTCAGCTCTAAATCTTCACAGTCTATTCACCAAGAGATTGCTTTGTTGAAATTAACAAAAGAACAGGCTTTCTTATATGTATTTGCTTGCATCAGGTTCTCTTAATCCTAATATTAGTAATTCCCTTCTGTATAGAATCGGTAGTTTCATCCTTTGTGAGTACTCGTTAGCTGACTCAGTATTAGCATTAGCTAACAGAAATATTTCCACTAAAAAGACACTGTAAGCCTCTTCAGGATTAAAATAGATTTTTAAATTTCAGTAGAGAATATTTACAGTATCTCCAAATAAAAATAGCACATAACTGAAATGAGGGCTTTCCATCACCACAAAAAGCAAAAATAAGAGCCAATGTGGATTTCATTAATCTTGTAACGCTAGACCTACCGGGGGCTCACTCCTTCTCCCATTTCCTTAGACAGGAACAGTCTTGGAACTTCTAAAACGTATACTGAATGAATGACTACCACACCTCTCAGCACTAAAATGTTGAAATGCTTAATTATTAAATACAAGACTGTAATTTAAGTGAGGACTTCGGACATAATGTTCTCAACTGGTTTAAGCCACTAAGTCACCCCTAAAATCAACAATTAGAGTGATTTACACTTCAACTTCCAAAAATCCAGTAGTAAAGAATTCATAAAAACCCAAGGTGATATTTACAGCATTCAACATCCACTCACTTTGTTTGCAAGAACAGAAAGATGCCAGATTCTTCTTTAGAGTTTGTCACAGTGAAGATGTTGGATGGGAAGATTGGTAAAGTAAGACCATAAGAAGATACGGTCATAAAGCAGAATAGCTTCTCCTTTGAACTATGGGAGCACTGAAGAGCTAGTGTGCATTCCTGTAATACACATAAGTAAGGGTAAAACAGGAACAACTCCTGACTGTTCAGGATAAGCTACCAGTCATTTACCACACAAGAGAAACAATGCAATAATCCTAGACTGCATTAAAATGAGCATTATTACAATCATTACACTAGAGCACCTCAACTAAATGATCATAACAGAAGATGATGTGGGAAGGTGTATTTTTTTATTGCACTTTGGAGCAGTTACTGTTCAATAAACAACAAGGCAATCATGGTACATTTTTGCTATGAACTAAGACTGTCAATGCATGCATAACTGTTTATTTTCACTCTCATTTACTTTTTAATCAATACATTGCTGAAGAACAGTTGTCTTCAGAAAATAAGCTCGGATCCATTTTAGGTTTGGGACAAATTCATGTATAGTAACAGAATTTAAATTTTTCATAGCAAAGGTAAATTAGAGCAAGAATCTGTAAAACAAAGCAAAACAACGAAACAAAGGAAATTAAATCATAGAAGGGACAGAAAACTGAAGGGATATAAAGCTACTTTCAGTAAGAATGTTTTTGTTGTACCTCAGACCTTTACCACAAAATGGCTAAACAGACCAAAGGTCCAGTCTTGTATGCAACTCCTACGTTTGCAAGTTAAGAGTATGTTAAAATGTCGATTAGCAGTAAGTGCATTCACAAAATTTAGGGTTTTTTTTTTTTGATGGCAGATAAGTAGATGAGTATCTAAAGAAATCCAAACATATCTACAAAACACAGAATCATCTCCTGAGTAATAAAACTTCTCCTTCAGTGTCTTCATAATGATATATAATTTTTAAAAATAATTACTCCCCTTTTAATGGCATTTTTTTCCCTTATAGAACACAATAAGGAGCGTTATTGCTATTCAAGCTTTTTCAGCGTTTTTCTATTTCTATACCTTTATTACAGCATCTCAATAGCACCTCTCAGTAGCAGCCTCAATTCTGTCTTCATCATGTAAATCGCGCAATTGTACTATTGCACACCAGCATGGGGGAGATGACTTTTATTTACATGCATTGATATATATATTTTTTTTTTTCCTCCCCTGATCAAATTCCACCAATTTACCCTTCCAATCATCCCTGAGTTTCATTCAACTTACTAAAATACCTTTCAAAACTACCACTTTACACAGATGATTCTAGGCCCAGGACCCCTGCTAGGCATGAAAGACTGCTTTTTTGAAAAATGTATGCAGGCACAAGATATGGAATATCATTTTATTTGTTTCTCTCAGATAGTAAATTTAATCACAAATACCCACGCAGGTGAGGAGGTATCCCAAGAAAGCAGCGCTGTTGATATGTTTTAAGCCAGTTGCTGCCAGTTTTCAAGTGCTGACCTATTTAGGTTGGAAATACTTTGCTTATTTGTATTTCTAATAAATATTATAGTTAAATCCAGATACAGCAACAGTCATGTAGAAAACAGATAAAGGCTGGGAATAATCAATAACACATAACTCCTAAACAACTCCTGATTCTTTTATCAAAGTGGCAGTTAAAATTCGTATTTCTACAGATTGCAGGCTTAGATGATTAAAACACCTGACTTACAAAAAACTATAACATACCCCATTTTTTTCTCCGTGTTCTTATCCATTGCTGCCTTTACATGATAAATGTTTCATGAAGTTGAAAAGAATTAAAATCAAACCCCACATAAGTTACTAAAACGAAAGAGGAAGAGTCAGCAAATGCATGAGTGTCAGTTCGAAGATTCAGTTGCCTCTCATTACAGGAACAGTTCTTATGTCTATAGCAAATGGAGGATACATGGAAAAGGAAAGAGCTAGACGCAAGCAGAAGTTAAAGGGGAGAAGAGCACAAAATTATCATCATCATTATTATTAATACAGTATGGACATACAACTGAAAGCTCTCGGTAGCTGTAACAGTAGGTGAAAATCATGGTATTATTCATAACTCTGCATGGAAAAAAGAACACACATCTTCCATCACCTTCCATCCACCACACATTGTTCATGCCACTGAAGTGTGTCTTAAAATAAAATATAGGAATGGTTGTGTTACAAGTGTCAGGGAAACAAAAGCTTTCATTTCCTAGTGGTTATTTAAAATGCATCTTCAGGGTCAAATTTTTAGCTATTATTTACTCATGCTTCAGTTCTGTGTGATGGAAATTACTGTTGTTGAAATTTTACATCTGCAAACATTTGCTTCAGTCATGTAGATCACTTAGACCCAAGGAACCTAAAGTGAAGAGATAAAGTTACACTCAGCATCACGCACACAAAAGTCAGCCTTGGCCTCTTTATATGCAACCGACTGAGGTAAATTTATCTGCCAGTAGAAATTGTATTATATCAAGAAGTACTGAACAAACTGTTTCTTCTTGAAAAAAAGAGGTTATAAACCATATTCTCTGTCTAAATATGAATCAGTTTGAAGCTGTACACGTAAATTTTCCACCCAGATGTCTCCAGGAAGTAGAGACATTCTAGAAGGCAATGTTTCCTCATGTAGAAGTAAGAAGGAATAAGATGATCTGTAAAAACTCATGGATATTTTAATTCGGTGTTGGTGCAAATGCTCAAATAAGCCAACCTTTCACAATGAGAATATTCAGAGTGTTTTTTGAAATGTCAGAAACAAACATTAAGTATATGAACAATATTTCAATGTAACTATGCAAAACTGGCAGAGCATTCAAAGAATGCCTCGAGAACAAGGAAACAAAATGTTCTACTTCCGTCAAAACAAGACAATAACTCATTTCAAAAGTGTAATTTCAAGGAGACACAACAAATGCTCAGAAAACATTATTATGGTTTTTGTACAATATGTGAGATATTTGCTGCAAAATCTAAAAATTATAATTTCCTCAGTAAAGGATCAAATTACCATTCTCATTCAGAGTAATAACGAAAAACTTCAATATTACATGTCAAAACAAACTTACTTTGCACACTCACCCTTATTTTATTTCCTTGTTTGTTTGGTTTTTTTCCCCCTAATATTGAAAATGCACCTATGAAACTTGTCAGTTTTGTATACTGCATAGAAAAGTAAAGGCTTCAAAACAAATACTGTCCCATTGCGAGTGAGTTATGGCATTGTGTGCTGGGTCCGGCTGGGATGGAATTAATCTTCTTCACAGCCGTCCCTAGGGCACTGTTTTGGATTTCTGATTAAAACAGTGCTAATAACATGCCAGTGTTTTGGCTATTGCTGAGCAGCACTTGCACAGCTGGAGACCTTCTCTGTTGCCCACTCTGCCCCCGCAGTAAATAAGCCAGGGTGGGCGAGAGGCTGGGAGGGGGCACAGCCAGGACCGCTGACCCAAGTTGACCAAAGGGGTATTCCATGCCATATGACTTCACGCTCAGCAGTAAAACTGGGGGTAGTCTTTCCACAGTAGCTGTTGCTCAGAGGCTGGCTGGGCATCGGTCTGCTTGTGGGAGGTGGTGAGTGATTGCCTTTGTATCATTTGGTGGGTTTTTTTTTGTGTTTCCTTCACTTATTAAACTGTCTTTATCTCAACCCATGAGGTTTTCTCGCTTTTCCTCTTCTGATTCTCTCCCCCATCCAGCTGGGGAGGAGAGTGAGTGAGCAGCTGATGGGTGCTTAGTTGCCAGCTGGGATCAACCCACCGTACATTGGTACAAGATTTCTCTTACAGATGTATTTGTGTCAAAGGGTAAAATAATGTATTGAGGGCAAGAACTATTCTAGTAAATACTAACACCTTTAAGTACCTGAAGAGATGGCACAGGGACATTCAGGTAGGTATTTCAGCAAAACTTAATATAATATTAAAATAACTAGTAACAGTTAACAATAGTAATAATATTAATTATATTATTTAATAATATTTAAATAATATTACCTAGCAGGTTATGTTAGAGAGGTTTTTGTAAGAAATAATCCTGCAGAACAGATTATGGCTACTAATTTAATTCCGCAAGTCACTTGAAAGGGAAAAAATATTTCCTTATATCTTCATGATTTGCTATTTTTCTATAACTTTTATTCAAACTAAAAAAACCTAGTTTTTCATTAATTTTGCAACTTGTGAGTAATGAAGGATTATATGGAGATGGGAACTGTGCAAACCTGAACTCCCTGTTTTGGGACACTTCAGTCTTTTCTAAAAAAATAAAGATAATATTTTTAAGCATGAAATAATTTGTAGAAAACTTACCCATTAAATAATTTATTTTGAACTTAACGGTTTTAGCTTCATACTGTCAATATGCCAAGAGTAGCCATTTTAACTGAAAATAAGTAATGGCCTGAATTGTAGGATTTGGGTTTCCAGATCTACAATTCTATTAGCCCTATCAAATAGGCAGCAATCACTCTGCAGCTTAATTTCTAGGTAAATTAAGTATACTGCCTTACATTTTTTCATAAAGGTCCTAATTCAAAGCATTTTATGTTGTCCTTCTATTTAAGTAGTTATTTATGGATAATGGTTAAATAATTAAAAATTAACAGTTGTATTTAGGAAATAGTTATGCAAATAGCATCTAAACCAGGATCAAAGTAAGGAAAATGAGGAAAAAGATCTTTTAAGTCAGCAACTACAAAATTATAATTTGTTCATGTCCCTGCTATGAGAAACATGAAGTATGGAAGTGCAAGATCTGTGCTATATCTGTCCTTGCAATTTCCCAGTCAGTTTTCTGATATGCAAAGTCCATCAAGTGTTACTTATTTACAGACATTTTTACTCTCTCTCAAATGTAGATTTTACTTTTGTTCTTTCTTTTTTATTATATTTGTGTCATTCTATTGGAAGTTGCTCATGTTGTTTGGATCAAACATTTCTTTTATTGACATTGCTATTTCTTCCCTCCCCTCCCCGCCTTTTTGCCTTAGAATGAGGGATTTTGGTACATTAGCAACAAAAAGCCCAGCATAGATTAGCATGGAACGAGATAGGGATTTGCTCTTACATAAAGTGAAGCATGTCAAATGAAATCCTGCATTAACATGAGAGCAATACTTGTCCTCACCATAGATTTAAACAGAGTGGGTCTAGTATTTGTTTTGCTGCCAGATCCTTTTAAAAATGTATTTTAGGAGAGCAAATTTTAATAGGATAAAATGATACAAAGGCAACAACATCTGATGTAAAAACAATTAAACTGTAGGAAAAAACCCTACATGACACAAAGGTAATTGATTTATGACTAATATTTATCTATTATTTTGGTGGGGTGTATAAAGTTATGAATTAATAACAGAATGATTACTTCCACATAAAACAGGTATAGGAAGCTGGAAAAGCACTAAACCTTTTTTACATTCTGCCTGAGTCAATATTCCCGTTCTTCACACATTTCAAGAGCATTTCAATGGTAATGAACATATGTACATATACAGGACTGAACACAAAAAATAGCTATGAGCAATGCTAAAATTCCTAGGAAAAACTGAACAGCAATATCAGTTCAAATTCATTAGCAAATCTATTCCTATTGAAAACTTTTGAAATACTGATTATTTCTTTCCGCTTGCTTTTTCATATATCAAAAATGGAGCTCTGCTCCCTTGACAACGGACCAAACTTATATTCTGAGTTGCCATACTTTGCAGCTAAAGGGCAGCGCCTCCAGCAAGAATCCTTCAAACAGTAGCAGACGGTTTGAACATTACCTGAACAACTTGAGTACCCTGGTGGGCACGATGGCAAGGAGCCCACATTTTACAAAGCTGTGTATACATATATACATACACATGTAAGTATAAAATGCATATATAAATATAAATTAACATTGGGAACAGTGGCTACGAATCCTGTCATCTAGCTGTAGCTGTCTAAAAGTATCTGTTCTGATATATCTCTCCACAGATACCAATATCATAACCAGGACAGTTAGTCATGATATTGGTATCTGTGGAGAGAGAAAAGCACCTTCTGAAAATAAATGTCTAAGCTAAAATGGATGCCCTACAGGAGGTAGGTATACTTCCCATTACATCATGAGGAAGTCCAGATGACTAACTCAGGTAGACACCTAACCTTGAGATGGGTTAAGAACATTCAGCTGAAATGAAAGTCAAAGCTGTTACCCCAAATAGCATTCGAAGATTAACACGTACCTTTGGATTAAACTCCAGGATTAACATTTATTTTTGGATTAAACTTCAGTTTAATACTCAGCAACTTTATTATTATACAATGAAAAATCAGTTATTTTAGTGTTTGCTGCCAAGTCTACTTCACATCAAGTAACAAATTTTAGAACATATGTTATTAGCACTGGTAAAACTGTGCTGCAGTCCTGCTAGTTGTAACATTAGCAGAATACTTTTGTGGAGGGCATGGTCTCAGTAGGAGCTGAGAATGACAAATTAAATATCATGTTTTATGAAGCCAAAGGTTGTACTCGTATTTGTAGCAAGTATGAAACAGATTAAAACATAGTACAGTTAAAAATGAGAAGCGCACTGATAATCAGCTATTCATTTTTTTGGAAAGGAAAAACAATTAGAAAGAAAAGAGCTCAGCTATTAAAACAACTAAATAAGACTCTGTGAAAAAAAATTAAAAATTGTGTGCAGGTGACATGATTATAGTACAGTCACAATTCTGTCTTCCTCATCACTTGAACCCTGAGGATGCCGGATATATGAGAGTTCAGTCAGCCAAGCGCAGAGTTGTTGAAGATCTGGTCCACAGTGAAGTAAGGAGGTAGAGCAGAGGACAGGCAGCACTTTGACTTACTTACAAAACAAGTACAGCCCTCAGAATGCAGCAAACTATTCACCCATGTCTATGGAACAAACAAAAATTACGAGTTTCAGAGGCACCTCTGGCCTGAATCAAATCACAAGTGCAACAAACCACAGAAAATTACAGACAAAATAATCAGGTTTTCAGATGTCTCCACAAAAGCTCAAATTCCCAGAAGACTGTTATGTTGCTTTTTTTTTGGTGGCTCCGTTAAGTTATATTTACATTTACAGGTCACGGTCTATTGCTTGATATTTTTTCCTGGCTTGAAAATGTTATGTCACATAAATATTGCTATGAATTATATTCTGTTCCAGTCTCAAAGTTTCAAAAAATCTTATTAAATAATATTCCCATTCACTTCCCTTGACTGGATGCTACACCAGTGTACCAAACACATACACAGTCCTGTGTAAGAAGATAGGACTTCTGTCCATGATTGGACTGTCTGGTCTTGCCGTCAAGATTTGGAATCAAATTCCAACTTTCCTCTTAAGGTCTAAGAGAGAAAATAAAGCTAACATTGACAATACTAAAACAGTATGACAGAACACATAAGGTACATTTTCCCATGCTGGGAAAATGAGTAAGGAATTACCTTACTGCCTTGTGAGAAAGAACCCAGACTTGTAAGAATCAGTCGCGCTTTAATCTTGTTTATATTTCCTTTG
>NW_008825073.1:1359822-1377623 GCF_000699105.1 Pygoscelis adeliae | reverse complement strand
AGCGAAAGAGTGCGATTTTCTCATTGCATTCATGTATTGGTAAAATCCATAATTAAGACAGATTTTGAGGACTTTGACTTAGCTCCTCTCCACCAGCACAACTGGCTATAATTCAGCATACCCTTAAATCTAAGACAACTTCTCCAGAGTTCTGTCAACAAAACAGTTCCTGGCTAGCAGCAAGCACCTGCATTTCCAGCTCAGTGAGCTGTCAGTAAGAAATGCAGGTTATTAGATGCTGCTATTATTACAGGTTACGCAAGTGGCACAGAAAATGACATCCAATTCACGTTGCTCCTCAACTCTGATATGCCCCTCCACACAGTTCTTGTATGTACAGATAAAAATTCAGTTGGCTAGGAAAACAAAAATAAGGATTATGTGTGACCAGTATTACTAAAACCTAAGCAAATGGTGAGACAAGAAACCTATTTTACAAGACTTCAATATGTTTCTTTAATATGAGATCTCATTTTAAAAATAACACTTGTATTATTCTGAATCAGATTACTGCAGTGTATCTAAATTTCAGCCTTCCAAAAGCAAAAAACTAGAAAAGCCATTTTTCCGGTGTGCCCTGCTTTTTGCAATGTACAAGCACTTACTGAGTAAAAAAAATTACTTTCTTCCTTGTATTCCCTTGTAGTGAGACATCCAGAATGTCCTAGAGCCCTCAGCACAGTACACAGATGGGAACACTCCAGAGCTGATTGACATAAGTAGGAAGATCCTTATGGATATACGCAAATCATTCTTCCACCACTTTTTTTCCAAAAAAATCACACTCTTGAGTCTTTACAACCTTTATATAGTACTACTACTACTACAAAACCCGGCTATGTTATTTGCTGTTGTTTTGTTGGTAAAATAAAATTCATACCTCATTTTTCAGAAATCATACGTGATAGGCAATCATGATCAAACTTGACATTATAGAATAGGAGAGATAGATAAATAATTGTTTTAAAAAAGTCTCTTGCAGTGTCATGTAAGAATGAGATTTCATTTAGGTATAGCGAGTTTCATGACAGCTCTACATTATTTTATTTTCTAGTAATTATCTGAAGAACATTTTTGATACATGCATTTAGTTCATATACTATGTGATCTGTGCATCATTTGTTGCCATGATGTATCTTACAAAGTAGAAAGGCTCAGGGTTTAGAAATTGCTCTATACAGAAATGCACTCATACACAAACATATGATATTAATTAAACTGAGAATTGTATTATGGAAACACACAAAACTTTTTCTCAAAGACAACTACTTTCAAAGAGAAAGAGATTAATAATTTGATTTGTCACAATAACTTAAAGCATATTGAACCTTGCAAAACTGACTATGGTTTGAGGATGCTCACTGCCAATATATTGCAAAATATGATCTTATATCCATGCAAAAAACCTTTTGAAAAGAGAATGGGTAAGGTTGACTATCCTTCTAATCACAGTCATCAAATTTCATAAAAATACATTGCTACAAAACAAAAACCAAGAATTGTTGAGCCTGCTGGCCGATGCCTTTTTCCCATGTTATTTTTCTGCATCATCATCCTTAGGAAACCGTGTCAAAACTTTATATACTATGGTAAAAAACTGGCCAGAATGCAATGCAAAAAACACTTAGAATACTTATAAAATTTTTTCTGTGTTGCTTTATGCATAATTAACACGTGGGATCCATTGCTGCAGTGTATCTAGGCCATATGTTAAGTGGATTTTTAAAAGTGAGCATTTACACTGAGGGCAGATATAACGCTGAAGGTTAAAAAGAACGATCCCAGGAAAACTTTCTTTGGGGACTTCCAAATTCAAACCCAGAACTCCTATTGATCATTCTGATGCAAGAACTTCCACCCAGGTGTATCAGGCAGCATATAAACCTGCATGTCATTTCCCAAGTTATGAGCTAAATTCAGCTGTGGGGGAGGAGAGAGGAAGGGAAACTTTCTCTTCAGACACACTACCTGATAAAAAACTTCAGCATTTCCTTCATCTTGACCTGAAACAGAGGAGTTTGATTATGGTAAAGTAAACTGCACTGAATATACTACAGAATTAATAATTTATCTTTTCTAAAAAGAGGGGGTTTTAATGGGATTATGATTCTGGATGTAAATATTTATCAAAAAAAGGAGCAGATGCCGCTATCAAAGAAGAATCATTTCCCAGTTTCACATGACATCAATCAGACCACTTTTTAATATATGCCAAAAGTAAACAATGTTCATACATTAAAAACTGGTACCACAGTAATGTATTGTGAACGTGTAAAAGATGGTAAAGTATGAGGGAAAGGTTCAATCCTGGCCTCTCCTACACACCCTCATAAAAGAGTAAAAAAGCAGAAGTAATCGATACACTCCATCGTACGAGTATAGTGGTGGCTGGTGCACACCCAGGTAGGAAGTAGAGGGACTACTCTTTTTTCGCAACTTCTGCCCGGAGTGCGAGAGTGGGATGTAGAGTAAGAGGGGAAGAAGAGCAGCCAGGTCAAGTCATGCTCCTTTGTCTCTCTACCCCAGCCAGTGGGTTAGCCTGCTTGACAGTCCGACACAACTGTGAATGCTTTGGTATTAGAAGGAGCAAAAAGACATAAAGCATCGTATAGGAAAAATAAAAATCTAATGTAAAAGGAAATAAAATAAGTAACTAAATATGCCTGGGGCAAATTATTGAATTAACATACATATATGAAGAAGTCAAATCATGAAGAACAGTGTTTGTGGTTATTATTGGAACCTTTCATCTTATTATAAATATGGTTAAGCCTTATTAAGTTTGAAAACACGCTTACAAGGAAAAGATGTAAAAACTGTAGTTATTACCCATAACAGATTATTTTAGATGCCTGAAAACTTGTAGCACCAATACAAAATTATGGTATCAGAAATTTTTGAGCAATGATTTGCTAAGAGGAGGTGAAGAGTTAATACGGTAATAATCAGAAAACACTGAAAAGGGCATAATGTATGCAACAAAAATGAATGAGAAATCTATATTTGTGGGAAGAAAAAAAAATGAGAAAACCGAAAGGAATATTGGAGAAATATATTGTGGAAAGAGAATAAACTGAAAGAGAATTTTATCTTTTCCAAGTTGAATATAATTCTTTCTCTGAAATTACAACATTAGTACAATGACATTGCTAGTTAGAGATCATCACCTTCATGCAGGTAGGCTTTACCTAATATCAACATGAAGAGTACGCTCATTATAATAAAAATCCAGCAAAACTTTAAAATCCATTCTTCAGCCTTGGTGACAACAGTGACTTTCTAGACAAAGATACTTTGTTAGAGCTTATATATAAGCATGAAGAGTAGACACACAACTAACTTATATGTTTGGTCACCCAGAAAAAGGGTTAAATCTTTTTTACTTAACCTACACATGAAAAAAGGAGACTAAAAGAGTAAACCCTAATAAAAATAATTTCAAATTAAGCAGGAACTTATTAATTATTGCAATTATTATTAATTATTTGTTATTAGTAACAGACTCAATGAACTGGCAACAGATGGTCTGATATGGTGAAAAAGAGATTAATTTCATACATTCACTTTTGGCAGTCCTTCTGCCCAACCAGACCATCTGTGACACATTAGAAACATCAGAAGCTGTACCATATATATTGCAAAGAGGATACAAATTATTTGACTGTTTGCTTTTCCAGTCCAAAATCCATTCATTCTTCACGATCACAGAATTTTAAACAAAGTAGTTTTTATCATATACATTCTGACCCATGCTCCACCGCTGTTTCTGTAGCGTACCGCAGAGATTCTGCAGGATTTCATCTAAACGATTTTGCAAACAGCAGAGCTGCACGTTCCAGTATGTGATCGAGCTAAAGTTCTTACTCACGGCACATTCTCCACTGATAACAACAGGAGTTTAAATTTGCACTTTGAGAATCATCCTTACTTTACTTTGCAATGAATTTCCAAGTGAAAATTTCTAATCTGTTTACAGAAAACTGATAGGGAGATTAATGCCATCCTCCCCGATGGCTCTTACAATTTTGTTTCATGACAGCGTTTAACATTTGGACATTCGTTTTTGTTTTCCTTCTGCTTTGGAATTTTTCTATCATATTTGTATAATGGATTTTGTAAAAACAGCCATTTCATCCAGCCAATACCTCTCCATAACACATTTCAACTTCGCTACAAACATGTATATATAAACACATAGATGAAATTTTGCTTACCTTTACTTAATATATATTTTTAATGTTAGAGATTTAAGTTTAATGGACACACACACCTGTATAATAAGATTTGGAAGTATGATCAGAAATCTAAGAGACTTCCATAGATTAGATTTATTGATATACTGTGCTCATTTTAGGGGGAATTTTAATTGACTGGGAAAAAGGCTAATGACATCTGTTTCCAGTTAAATAGTCTGCTTTTTTTAGTGCAAGTCTGTATTTTAAATTGCCCTAGATACTTTGTCCTAGATAACTAACATATCCAAATCCATCTGCTATGTGCATCAGACGACTTAAAATTGCAACTTGTAAAAGTAAGGAATGAGGAGCTGGATTTCGGTGACCCAAAATGTGTGAGTCACGAATACGTACTACGTAGAGGATATTCTTCTGCCCCTCACCACTGTTCTTTGCATTTGGGAGGAAAAGAATGAATGGGCTAACAGAGCACGATATACGAACATTTTGGGACTCTGGAATTTACTGCTGCATTTATCACGTGATTTTTAGAGATTCTTTCACAGGAGTAAAGAGATATTGTACAAGCAACATCGCTAACTACTCTGCCTTAGTCTTTCTAAACAATGGATTAAATAATATGCCTTATGCTACTTTTTACACCTTGTTCCTCAAGTCTCTTCTCTTTACACCATATTTTTCTTCTATGGTTTTCTACTCCTCCCTCTTCTCAGTCTAATTTTAATGGCTTAGCAAGCCAGCTCTCACAAGACCTCTGTGAATTCCCTACCAGAAAGGCAATATAGATTATTACTTCAAACAAGTTTGGTCTGCAACAAATTTTCCAGGACTCTGTGAGCCTGAAAAGACAGTGCGTTCCACCTATCTACTAACTGCAGCAGTGGATGTAGAAGTGAATTCAATACCTGAAACAGAAACTACTTTCATCTGCTTTGTTCTTTTCCCTTTTGCTTCGTGTACCTTTAGCTTGGCCATAAAAGGCTTCAAATTAAACAAAGAAACTCCAGTCTTTCTCTTATTTTTCCACTGGAAGAGCAAATTCTACCACCACCACTACTGTCAAAATGGGACAAAGGAAGAGAATCAAGGAGTGTTTTGTATTTAGTCCATACAAAAGCTTGCCTTAGTTGAAGAAAGAGAGATGCTATTGAAGTGCAAATTTTAATACAATAGTCCTAATGTTTTAGCAGTTTTGGTTTTATCTTTCTTTAATAAAATACTAGAATATTTTAATTGCTATTTTTTGCCATGAAACTATACTAGTTAAAATAAATACTTGTTTAGTTGCTTAATATAACATCAGAATATCTAGTTTTGTCTATTCTATTAGAATTGACAGATTTATCACAAAATTTTTTATTTATTCTGACTTTGTGAGTGTACATGCTCAGTTTATAAGAGAGCACATATAACTCAAATGGTATATTTATTTTTTTCTTATTTTTGCTGTTAAGGAAAATCTGAAGCTATTAAAGATCCAAAAAAAACCAACTGGAAGAAACAAAGGTTTTCATTTTCTCCTTACTACTTCCTGCTACTAATTAAGAAGTCAACATAAAATTGGCATTAATTCAAAACATACTGGACAGTGACTTCCTCATTTAAAACAGCTGAATGCCTAAGTTAAACATAAAAGATGGATCAAGCTCTTTTCAACTGGCATATGAGTTCCCAGGTAAATCCTGCCTGTCCCTTCCAGAAGGAAGCCCCCAAAAGAACTGAGAAGAAGACGACGACTGCTCTGGCAGCTGATCAGACCTGACTAGGTGAAACAAACCCTTCACCACCAGAAAATACAATCAAAATATCTTTCAGAATTGCAGCAAATGATACCTACTCTGCTCTTAGCTGTATGTCAGGCGTTCAGACCCTGGGGAGAAACTCACTATAAATACCTGTAAAATACTTATCAAATAATTTCTTTGCGTCTACAGCTTCCTCACAATTATGTGTATTTTCACCAAAATTTTTTTTCCCCCAATTCAATGACAATGATGCATCATACATGACTTGTACAATTATGTGAGCTTACGGAGAATAAACTGCAAATCATAACAGGAAATGCTATCTTTATTCCCAACATATATGCAATTGACATCTCAAGCTAGAATAATTGAGAAAATAGAAACCAGAAAGAATTTGTAGTGATGTATGAACAGTCTGTACTCCTTTAAAGAAGTTTTGTTTTTTATGAAGTTTAAAAGTTCAGTACAAAGACAGGATTAAAGTATTTCCTAGATATGACCTATCTTCCTTCTCTTTTTCACAATATTAAGTACGTTATTGTACTGCAGAAGATTGAGAACAATACTAGATAACTGTTACTGTACTCAGAATATTATATATGAGCATTTAGCATTCTTTGTACAATTCAGCACTCTGATCCTCTTTTTCTTTTCAGAGTATTTCACAGAAAAAGGCATTTTTCCTGAATTTCCTACTTTGACAGCCACAGGTACATATGGTACATATAAGCAACTACATGCTGAAGTTTAATATGAGAGCTGTGTCCACAAAAAACAATTTGGGCATGAAAGTGAGGTATTTTCCCCCCACTTTATTTAAGAGAAACAAAACAAAATCTCATAAAATGGAATTTTAGGGCCAACCCAAATTTTTCTTTTGATCTAAAAAAAAAAATATCGTATATGCTTTTGTTCTCTTTGTTAAGCTTTAAAACAAAAATACTATTTTGCAGGTTAAAAAGTTAATTGCAAAACACTTTGAAACGAAACAGTTTAGCAGTACCAAACTAAAACCACAATTATTTCACAATATGTTTTCAATTTCCTTCTTCCTTCATTTTTGATTGAAACCATGTCTTGAATTCAGTTTGAACTCACGGATTCTTTTGATTCCCTTGAAACTTCCTTTTGTTTGCAAATGACTACTCAAGCAAAATATATGCCCCAACTATAAAGTGTATACACTTACAGACTGCATTTCTCACAAAGCAATTAACTCTTTGTTCAGGAAAGCATAATGGCTTTCAGCTATTTCCGTATAGCCACCTTGTTTTTAACTACTCATCTCAAGAGGCCACTAATTCCTGAAAGACAAAATGACATCATCTATTAGCTATTTCCACCTTCTCCCCCTTCCACTCTTCCTCCTTGTATTCTTTTCATGCTTCAGAACATCTCTGATTCACACAGTAATGTCTCCTTGACCTTGACTCTATACATTATCTTGTCTTCTCTTGTCTTGTTTTCTCAATATCCTTTCTCGGGTCATCTCATCTCTACTTTCTATCCTATGCAATGGCAGGATATACAAATGCTAATAGGATTTGAACCTATGAATCAAAAAATGAGAGTGCCTTACCATCCTTTTTGTGAAACAAGAATATTTGTAAGCCCTTGTTATGATCAAGGGTTGATCAGTTTGGCACCAGAATTATGTAAGATGGTTAGATGGTTGTCCTTCAATGACTAAAAAAAGATGGATTATGTAATGAGTGTGTCAGGGATGGGCCCAAAGCATTCAGGACTCCAGAGTCCTTGGAAACAGTCAAAGTAAGGCCAAACAGCCTAACTTAATTCCCAGACATGTATATATTTCACAAATAACCATGAAGACAATTTGTCTTCCCATAGTCAAGAAGAAATAAGTCACATTAGTTATAACTTCTTGGTTGCTAGTTCCAGCCCGAATACTTCAGCTAGTGTGAACCAGAAATATTTCAGTAACATAAAAATAGTCAGTTCAGAAACAGGTAGAGATTTGCTTATTTTTTCAAAAAGCTTCATTTCTGAAGTCCTACATTAATTCTTAGAATCAAAGAAATGAAGTAATAAATATGCAGCAACAAAAAACTTCTACTCAGTCAAAATCTGGTAATAGAGCACAGACTAAGATGTGAAGTTTGGGAGCCTTTCTTTTTACTTTCCCAGCCTAGCTGGTTCTCTCCACAGCACAAAATGGACAGACCATATCTATATCCCTGTCTTACCTGGCCATTGCCCTTTAATGATCCTGGTGGCCTGGAAGTAACTGGATGATTTTTCATGGTGCTTTCCTATTTCCTGTGATAACATCACTGTTTCTTTGTTTATAACCCCAAATGTCTGTTATCTAAGTAATTCTAGAGTTGCAGGAAAATCCTACCTGTCTGTAAGAACTTTTTTAAATTTCCAAATATGTTGAGTTACTAAAAAAGGCATCAAGTTGGCCACTAAGTTACTAAAAGGCCACCGTGTCAACTAACTGCAAAATAATCTTTTGGTGATTTATCAGTTTATTCCCTCTATCAAAACTTATTTTCATTATCATATCAAGTTTCTGTTCCCTAATGATCCTACAGCCATCAAGGAAACTGAGTCTAACCTAAATGGGTAATTGGATTTGACACTGCTGTCCTCATCCATTATATTGACATTAGTATTTTAGGCAAGAGACACTTGTTAGGATAGTGTGTGACCTGACCAGACTTCTCTTCTCTACTAAGATAAGCTAAATTTTGCCCATATAGATGATGTGAACCTTTGTAGGGTTTTTTCCTGTTCCATCATAAGGCAGCTAAGTATTTTGGTTCCTATATTGTAACTATTATTCTTTCACAGATTAATAAGGAATTCATAGTTCAGAAACATGTGACAGCAAAAATAACCACCAATCAGTATTCTTCTTCTAATGGAGGAAATCAGTTTAATATTAGAGATACTAACTGGTGCTGTAGGATGTTACTCTTAAGGCAAGGCTGATAATTTTGGAGCACCATTGTACTTTGAAAAGTATCTTTAATGTCTTATTCTAATGGAGGTAAAAGGGCCAGAGAGAGCTCACCATCTTCTGCAGACCTTTCTTAATCTGCCCTCCTTTTTCCTCCTTGCAAGCTTAGTACTGGACTCATTGCTTAAGGTGACACAAAATGATATATGAGCGAGAGAGAGAACAGTGACTGGGGTCTCAGTCAAAGCTTTCTATAAACCATTGTCCTTGGTGGACAGGGAGTTTGCAGGGCACGTAGCCTGCTGTGCAGGCTATCTAGCTGATTAAGGATTTGTTTTTTGAGATGTTAGGTAAGTTTTTCATGGAGAAAATTTATTCAGTAAACTCTAATACCCCCCCCCTTGCAGAACTTGTCATGTTTTCCTCTTATTCTTAGCAGAAAGTTCATTGCCATACATTCTGCATACAATTCTTCCCACATGCTAGTATGCAGTCTTCATCTCACTTCAAATTCCACACTTTCTTTCAATTATTTTTTATCACTTTAATTTTTACTCTAATTTTTAGTGCACAGACCTCGTTAGGCACATGGATATTCACTTACCTTAAATCTAAAGAAATAAAAGTTCCAGAGACACATATAGATTTTATTCCTATGGTTCTTCCATCTTTGATATAGGTTCTAAAAAAACCTTAGAGCAATGACTAGAGAAATTACTACGAAAAAGGATTGCTAATTCAAGGGAAATAAAAATAATTTCAAAAGAAAGACGTACCCCAAGCGATTTACTGTCTTTTGAGTGTAGAGCACATTATTGGCCCTGTTGTACAACCCTGTTCCACAGTGACTTGAGCATATTGTGGGACAGAAAATCAGGAATTGTGTTTCTCTCTCTCTCTAGCATTGACTGTCTGCATGGTCCTGTACAAGCAGCATAACCTCTTTGAAACGCGAAAGCAAAACTGTGTATTATCTGCACCTGAAAAGAAACATTGGCTTAGTAGGACCTTTGCTGTTTATCTAAGCATTTGAGAGAGAGAGGCAACACTCAGATATTATTCCTTTCCTCATATATGCTGTTCTCCCTCATCAAACACTTCACAAAATTGGAACTCTCTGTCTTCTACTATAGATGTCCCATACTGGGAAGTTACTTTTTCTAAATGTGTTCAAAATAGATCATTAGCAAGTTTGCCAAAGGAAAACCTGTGTTAAGCTTCAAGATTTTATTCCCCAAGAAAATATATTTTACTCTCTTGTTTTCAACGAGCATAAAAGGAGACACTTTTTTTTTTTTTCCCCAAAAGGCTAGCACATGCAAGACCTCAGGACAAACTTGTTCATATCCCGAACTCAGACTAGAGGCATCCTCCACTGACTTCCAGCATAAAGAAACAATAATATTTTTTTTTTAAAAAAAGGTTGGTAGAATAGAACATCCCTCTTATGTAGAAGACCTAAGCCATGGACTCAACAACATTCTAACATGCATCTTACTTTATGCTGTATACCTGGCAGAGTCATGATTTTTGTAATAGTCCTCAATCCCAAACATCTCTAATAAGGCTCTTCATGTAAAGGTTATAACTCTCTCTCTCACTTTGTTTACTTATGGACATGTTTAGTGATGACAAGAGAGCTATTAACCCAGTTGTTTAAATTCATTCAATTAAATTATGAATTGAAACAACACATAGTAGGTAGGATTGTAATTTTTTTTTTTGTTTTTTTTTTATATTTTTTCCCCTCTCTTCATATCTCTTTAAACTATACATGTAAAGTACTGGAACTATCAGAAATAGTTAAGGAAATTCAACTTATCAGGAATATTTAAGGAATGGTAAGAGTGTGAGATGAGGCATTTTTGCTTTTTAGACTGAAACTGGTTTTCCATGACAAAAAAGAGAAAGAGTTTGCCAAGCATAATTATTCTAAGATTCTCCTGTTTTCAAACCACAAGAAAATCAACAGGCCAGAACATATGTATCCAAGAAGTTGTCCTTGTGCTGTGTCTTCCTTGTATCCCTACTCTGACTGAGCCCTTTTTGCTTATTTCATTTGGTTTTAATCAACCGTGTGAGATCTGTGGGGCAAGGACTAGGTAGTTTTTGGCTCCTTGCAGACTTTTAAAATAGAAATATTAAATTATAATAATAATTAGATTTTAAATTGGCAATTCATAGAGCTTCAAAGTCATCCATGATGAGGTTTTTATTCTAAGGAACAGGACAGAAAACAATGTATGAAGAAGTATATAGTCTGTTTGTTATACCTTCTTGTTCTTGTACTGCACAAGTCCATGCAGCTTAAATGCATTTTACATAAGGTTTTCTATTGCTGTCTCTGTAGAAATGTCTTTCTGTGCTAATTAGATGTGTGCTATTATATGTGTAATGATACTTAATAAATTATAAGTGTTTTGAAATATGTCCTACTGCTATTAGGCCACCTTAAGAACTGAAAATATCTCCACATAGAAGAAATGCAGCACTTTCCTCATCCACTTTGGGAAAATAATCATAATTCAGAGCTAGAATGTGCCATTCCTTCTAATGCGATAGCAGTTTCATGGAGTTAAGTCTTAGACAGACTACACCACAACATACCTGAACTGGGCCATAATAACTGCAGGGGTTTGAACATTCCAAATTAGCTAGTTTAGAACACCAGCAAAATGGCAAAAGATGAATATTAACAAATAAATATAAACTGAAGAGCATGCTCCATTAACATTTCTTAGTTGTTTCATAGAAATGACCGGGGCCCATATTGTAGAATAATAAACCTTTACATCCTTAGGCACCTTTCCTCCTCTTTCCTATTTCAAATAGCACAAACTGACTTATCCCTTGGTACATAAAAGGACTATTGTTCGTAGAACAAAAAACCTGCTTGCATATTTCATGCTGCTGTTTTTTTTTTTTTTTAAAAAAGGGAGAGTCTCATCTCAAATCAATCATAAATCAATCCCTGAAGTGCAAAAAATGTCCCCTTTTCTTTCATTTCTGACTTTAGTGATATGAAGTTTAAAGGCTAAGGCTATTTTGGTGAAGTTAGGGTGAAAATTATCCTAATCTTCTTTACAGCACAAAAGAAATGAAGTTGCTATCGGTTTTTGAGTTGTATACAGACATTTATTTGATTCACACATCTTAGGTAGTCTTTCCTTGTGATGGATGGATTCAAGCTCTAAACTTTCTATTATTCTGAGATGGCCCTTGGTGTTGTGCAGCAGGCTGCACTTACAGCATCTATTACCAGAACATGCCTTAAACAAAATACATCTGTCAAGAAAAAAGTGATAGATCTACACCAAAGGATTCCCAGGTTGAGTGTACAAGGGAGTCATCAGTATTCTAACAATATTTGTTAGGTTCCTTGAAATATTTTTCCCTTCTTAAATATCTGTTTTTTCATAAAACAGGCCAACTTTGTATTTTAAAGGGTATGCGTACATCGTTTTGTGACCATATGTCTTCTGATCTTACAATTATCTACAAGTGGCACTTAATTTATATGATAACTTTACAGATATTCTAATTTTCTAACGATTTCTTACAATGCAGTGACAAGACAGCAATACAGAGACTAAAGACTATGGATTAAGTTTTCTGTTGTACCTTTGCCAGTTGTGGTCTGCAAAGACATTGACTGGTGAAGTATTTACCTCCTCAGTTAATCCTGCTTCTGTTGGGAATTTGTGTAGGAATTGCATGATCTGGCAGTTATATAATCTGGCAGCTACATTTACAAGTAAATAAGATGCTAAACCCAGTGCAGAATAAGAAAAAGGTTTTCACTACTAAGTATCAAGATCATCAGCACTGATTTAGAGGAGGAATCAGCAGTGGTTTGAAAGCCCAAAGTAAATCAAGAGAAGACTCAAAAGTAAGCTATCCTTAATGGTTTCTTTTATTTCACAATGAGTCACCTGCTTCTCTCTGTTTCCGATCATTTTGATTTCTTGCTTATTTTTATACCTGTAACAATGTTCTTCATCTTACATCTACTTTTCTCTGTCAAATGTCAAACCCCAAATTAGTGTCTTTCTTCAGTCATCTCCATCGCAGAAGCTCACCTCCTAGATATGCAGCAGAGGAGGGGAAACAACATACTGCATGTTGTTTGCAAACTGACAACCTGGCATCTAGCACTGCTCTCTTCAAAAGAAGCTTTTCAAGCTTGCTGTCTTTCCAGGTGACTGCTCAAACAAGATATAAAAATGCATAGTGAAGTATTATATGACTATTAAAGGGACATAGCCTTTACCTGGCTAATACCATTATTTATTAAACTGGTGACTTTGGCAGACAAATTGATGTCAGGGTTCACGGATTGCTTGGACTGATTTGAATGATCCTCGGAGGCTAACAGAATCAAATGAGGTTCAAGTTGCACTGAGAAAATTAATGTCCAAGCATTCAGATGCACTGTTTGTACCTGGGAGAACATCATGAAGAAAAGAACTTTAGGTAAGGCTTATCAACGTGGTAGTTCCCAAGAGCATTTTTCCTTTGTCTACAAAAGTCATCTTCACAGACAGAGAAATGGGATATATTAGACAAGCCAGAAAACGAGCCAGTAACTGGGATTTTGGTTAAGATCTGACTCTACCATAGAAAAGCATGTGAAAGTCTATGCTATACCTAAGCAAGAAGCAAAAATAAGTTTCTGGCTTTTCAGATCACAGTCCTCAAAGTTACAGTCAAGTCGTTCCCATGTTTTTGCCCATCTGTCTAATCGGCTATAAGCCGAGACAGCATTGGAATGGAGTCAGTGTCATTATCCCCTTGCTGTAATTGGCATGGCAGGATGGAGCAGCATGTACAGCCCTCTCCTGGTGTGAGAGAAAGAGTGAAGAGAAACCAAAGCAAGTGAGCCAGATGTCACAGAGACCCCAAGAAGTGTGCTGGATTCCAGAGGATGAGTGAACAAGCTGTCTGCTTTTACCACAGAGAAGCTCTGTTTCTTCCCATCCTCCATTTTCTTTGTTTTTTCCAATGCATAGACTTTGTTGGTGGTGGTGGTTTTATACCTCTGACCAAAGGTAGTGTATTTCAGTAACGATGAGCATAAAATATTTCACTTCTGATGTGCCTTCCCCTTTTCATGTGTTAGACATTGATGTTACCATGAGACTGTGAGCAAACAAGATTGTTTAAATGGCAATATAGGAGCATGAAAGAAAGAAAAGGACTTAATAAAAAATGAATGAGCATTTTTTTTGACAGTTTCTTCATCTCTTTGGAAAACTTTCTTTGGTTTATCTCTCTCTCTAAGAAGGCCAGATTCCACTACAGCTCTGACTAGAAACTATTGAAACTTGGTCCTTAGACAAAAGAAACTGGTCCAAGAAGGAAGAGAACAATTTAATTTTGTGGTATGTGGTACAATACGACCCTGATCTATGCTAGAACTTTTAAGGTTGAATGCCCATAGTTGAATCAAACCATTGCATAAGTTGGATAAATCTCGAGGCTGCAGTATGCCTTGATCTGTAACAACCTTCCAGGTCAATCCAGAACTCTATCAGACCTACTGTGCCTGTTCTTACCGTCCCACTCCTTGATGCTGACTATACATTTCAGATTTTGTCTGGCAGCCTAGCCAGCCAGCACTGAGAGGTAAAACACCACTACAGTAGTACTGAACTGACTGTAAAAAACCAACAAAAACTCAAAGGAAACAGAAAGAGAAAATGTACTGTAATGTCCTTGTTAGTTTTATACAAACCAGTGCTTTTGGTTTCATCCTTTTTCAGATTTCGGTTCTAGTGTATAACATCCAGAGTTTATTTCAGATCTCAGCAGAAGTGTAACATCCATAAGCATTTAAATAATTCCAGTGTCCTCAGTTCAGGATGTACAGTGTTACTATACGTGTTTCTCCAGAATCAAAGGTGAAAGAGAATTAAATAGGTTCCAGATGGAGTGGACTTTAGCTAAAGAGGAAAAGTCAGAAGCTTAACCATATGATAGACCTAGAGGCAACTCCAAAGCTGCCAGGAGCTGCCTTTGGAGTCTGCCAAGGAGACAGATGCTCATGCCAACAGTGCATAGATTGTCATCATTTATATCACATCAGGCCTCATGCTGTCACCAT
Source organism: Pygoscelis adeliae (assembly GCF_000699105.1). Taxonomy (NCBI): domain Eukaryota; kingdom Metazoa; phylum Chordata; class Aves; order Sphenisciformes; family Spheniscidae; genus Pygoscelis; species Pygoscelis adeliae. The sequence continues at coordinate 1,362,653 of NW_008825073.1, read as the reverse complement.
GCCACGGTGCAAAGTACTAAGTCAGACAGTTAATATTTAGAAAAGAGCAATCACACTGCATATATTTAGATCATATATCCAGTAACAGTTTTCATATTATATTTACCCTTTTGGATCTTGACTTTTAAGACATGAAAGCCTGTTTTACCTTACTGTATTCATTTAACTCTTAATGAAAACTTCACAAGTGCATCGAAGCATAAACTAAACCTTTAATTTTTATACCAATGCAAACCCTTGCCATAAGAAGTGATCAGATACTTGATATTAATGTGGAAACTAGATCTTCCACTTATAAAGGAATTCCCCACAAGATTCAGGGAATGGTTTGGGTTTTTTTCCTCCTTATTTTCACTTTACAAAACCTGAATATAAAGTGCAAAGCTGCAAAGATATAAACACACGATACATATCTAAAAACTGTTTTTCTTTTAGTGGATTCACACATTGTTCATAACTTCATGCTCTATCACTTGGAACATCTTTCTGCCTGAAAATAAATTATGCTCTGTATGGAGCATCAAGCCTAACCTTAGGCATCTAGCAGCATAGAACTGTACAGATGTATTACAGCAAATATCCATATTACACGCTGTGTCACGGCATTTGAACAAGTGCAAACTCTTGCATGCAATTTTGGACACAAACTGGGTCAAACATGCCTTGTTTAGAGATCACTGTGCTGAGACTTCAGGTTTGATTACACCGTCTGTTAAAAGCACAGAGTTTCATGGAGTTCTCTGAATATACCTAATAATCATCTAAATGCAACATTAGTACAAAAGTTCTGAACAAAGTAGGGTGCAAATGGATAGAAACCATTGTCTCAGTACACAGCAAATCAGTGACATCAGAAAAGAGCACTGCAGCTCTGAAATACATCCATAGCAGGAAGGATTAACTTTGTTCTCTACAGAGATCCCACCATAAAGTGTGTTAAAATCTACCTCTCCCTGATTGAGAGCCTGAATAAACATTGACAATTATTTAACAGATGTTTAGGCAGCATGTTTACATATCCTGGGGACTGTGCCATCCAAATATTGTGATTTCATTAAGGAGCTTTGCCCTAAAGAAGCTGAGGGATTGAGACTTCTGAGAACCCTAGAGCAACATGATAATTTTCCTACTGCACTACCTGGGCTTCACAAGGGGTTGATCTGGAAGCGACCTTGCAGATGGTTTACTACTACAGAAGTCCTCAATTGTATGGTAAAACAGTATGGTCCTGAAAAAACCCAAAACAAAACACAAAATGCATCACCACTCTGTCAGACACTGCATAAACAACAACAACAACACAGTTTTGTTTATTTGGGAGCTTTCTGATGTGTTTCCTTGGCTTTCTATTCCTAACCTCCAAACACTCATTAAAAATCGTATGTTCTCTGTGCATCAGAAAAAAAAGCATCTCCATACCAATGTGTTCTTGCTGAATGCCAGTATCCCCCTCACGTGCCACAGAAAAGTACTGGTTTGCATCAGCTGCTAAGTTCTCCATCTCTCCCAAAAGAAATAAATGAATCTAACCTGTTAGCTTCCTAAAAAGCTATAGCTAAGCATCTCCACTTACTTCATGGCCAAACATTCTGCTCTCAAATCCCTGTACATTATTGAGAGTCTTTTGATACCATTCAAAATATGCATTTCATTTGTGTAGGCATATCAGCAAAAGCTCTCATGGTAAACTGTGACTAGAGAGCCGCATGATTGTGGCAGCTGGAGCCCAGATAAGACTTTTGCTGGATTTATTGACATTTGGAAGAGGCAAAGAAATAGTTTCAAGAACTAGTTTCAAGAACTGATGAGGTCAGACAATCTTGAGTGAGTAAGGTATGCTTGGGATTAATATTTCTGGGATGAATAGCTCTCCTTGTCTGCAAATTCAAATCACACTTAGGACCCAATATACTGCTCACTTTATGTTAAAATACATATTGACCCAGTCTAAGCAGCCAGGTTTTTTTCCCCAGAAGACATCCTTTATAACATGTGTCATTTTTAATACAAAAAATATTCAAACCAAATTTATCTTTTGCAAACACTGTAAAGGTAAAAAATCTGCTTTTAAATGATAAATAGAGTATTTACATAACAGATATTTGAAAAGAATGCAACATTATATTTGCTTAATCCAATCAATTTACATTCAGTTCCTTTGATGTGGCAGAAGTTATAAATGAGTGGATTTAATCTCTTCAGAGTTCAAATTTTTGTTCTTTACAAATAGTACAGTCCTTAAAAAACACATTATTATTTCCAATACTAAGTATGAAAGTAATAGTTCTCTTTGCTAAAATTAACATCTGTTTTCTTCAGAAAAGCAAACTAAAAAGCTTATTTGTGTTTCAGGAATTATGTCTTTCTGCTCTCAATCACATCAGTCAGAGGAGACATTTGGCTGTTGTTTCATGGAAAGCATCTTTCTTACATCTCACATTTAACTCTTTGTAAATTACATAGCATTTAAAAATTACAATACCAAAAAACCCACCCAAACCCAGGGAAAGCAGAAAGGATGCTATACACAGGAGAATACATATGGCATGGAACAAATCACAGTGTCATGGAAAAAAAAAGATATCAAAAAGGCAATTCAGGTACTTCTGTCTCTTTTCTCCGATTGCAAGGCCAAGACGACAGTAAATAGAACCGATTTAAATATCAAACAAAAGAATTTTTTTCATTCCATCTTACATCAATTTACCTGTGGAACTAATTGCCATATGAGCCTGTGTAAGACCAGCTAGAAAAAAGTAAATGTGTATTCAGACCAGGTAGAAAACAATCATAATGGAATGAATTACAAATGTGTACATTAACATAAACTC
>NW_008825073.1:1339554-1359808 GCF_000699105.1 Pygoscelis adeliae | reverse complement strand
TGACTACAAAATTTTTCAGAAAGTGCTATTTTCATGCTATACAGTATATTTATTCTGAAACACATAGTACTGGCCACTGCCAGACCAAGCATTGAACTGCTAGCAGATAATTAACGTGACTTAGACTACTTATGGGGTTTTTTTCGGGGGGGTGAAGGAGAGATACTGAAAGCCAAAACACCCTTGTTTTTCAGCTGCTATAGAAACTCACAAATTATTTTCCTTTGGTCAATAACTGAAACACAGTCTTTTCAGTTTTAAAAAATAACATTTCAGTCTGATATATATTTGACAGTTACAATCAAAAGAGGGAGTTTAAGAGAGGGGGTTGTCCAGTTTCATTAACTAACCCTCTATTGGATCAGAATACTTACTCCAAAGTCAGCAGTCCATACACAAAACCTTCCCTTTGCAATAGCGACCATGTACACTGCTGGTGGCAAAAAACCATCTTCTGTGCTGTGACATAGCCTCTCCTCTACTAGGATATCTCCCAGCCAGCAACACAGAAGGACTCTGGGCAAGGCTGGCTTGACTCCAGGAACAAGGACCTCCTTGCTCTTACGCTAGTCTGTCTGAGCAGGTAGTGAGCACTCCGGGGAAACAGACACTTTTGGAGAGTTCTTCCTTAATTAACACCCACAGATAAGCCCCTGAAGTCACTAAAAAGCGAAGAGGCAAACAAGTCCCAACAACTGAATTCAATTAAATATTATAACCATTCCTATCTTCCTTCTGCTTCCCATTGTCACACAGATAAACAAATGGACAGGATTACTGAGTCAGAGCAAAGGTTCGCTGAGGTCATTCTCCTTTCTCCATAAACATCCACAAAGGAATGTCTTGTCACGAGTGTAAGGCCAGGCCAAGCATACGCAGTCCTTTCCCTTCACGCGCTCTCAGCCTCCAACCATTTTCAGCTCAGCAACCTGCTCGGCTCCACATCATCTCTTAATAACCCTCTCAGGACTTCCTTGCCATGAACTTGTCTCATCTCTTCTGAGCCACTATGAACATAGCCAGAAAACAGAAATGACAGTCTTCCTAGCTTCTGAGATTACACGGATATAAAGCATTTAAGTATGACTAAATCATTACTGAAATCTACTCACTACATAAGTGACCAGAGTTAATAACATAGTTCCTGCTGGTTGGATAAGTGCTAAGTCCGATGCTACATATATTCACATACTCTTTACTCCTTGCATTGCACATGAATAACGGCGTCCTCATGTAGACCAAGACTCCTCTATTCTGGTATGTATAAATCGGAATAACCAGACTTCCTGGATCTGCTTTTGTGCAATTGCAATGCAGGACCTCTAAATTACAGACAATTTTCTTTAGTCTTAGATTGCTGCTGACCAAGAGGAGGTTTAACCAGTATAACAGTGCACATGTAATATAAATAAACAAGTTAACATATTTATAAGACCAACACCTTTAGAGGATATAATATTTAAAAATATATATTTGAGTATAATATTTACTACATGACAAATAACTTGTAGCCTGCCATTACTGATGTGGAAGATTATTCAAATTGGTGGGTAGTTCTACTGTTTTACTGAGGAAAGTAAATTCTACATAAGTAACTATAAAGTTGTAGTTGCCAAACTATTTGTACAACAAGATCATTTTTTAGGAATTCCTAGGAGGTAGAAAAAGAAAGAAACTAAGGCTGTCTAATCAAAATGTGAAACTCCCAGTAGGAGAAGAAAGCTTCAACCTTCCAGATATAAAACATATTACATAGCATTCACACTTGAGCAATTGATAGAATGGTTTAGAAAGACAGCCACACAGTCAGCAGAATAGATAACCTTGGGGGGGAAAAAGTATATGAAATTTCTATCCCTCCAGGTATTATTCATTTGCTGAAACCAGAGGAGCAAAGATCCAGAGCTTTAGCCCATTAAGACTACAAAGAAAATGCGATTAGCTCATATGCAGAAAATTTAAGTTTAGTCTGTATTTCCTTATGAAACTTCGAAGGGAAAAATCTCATTTTTCAATAATAGAAAATACCAAGTTATCTTATTTCAATCGAGGTGTTACTGCAGTCAGTTAGAAATCATGACTGATCTTTTCATTTGAAAAGTACAACACAGTTTTTCAATAGATATTGGCAATTCTTTAGGGCCCAATCCTAAGACAAAAGCTTTTCCGTTGCCTCCATAGGTTTTGTATTAGGCCTTTAGTAAACTGAAATGAAACAAAATCCCAGAACACTTACACATGTTGCCATTTATCAAACAGCCAACTAAAACTGCAACAGCATTCAGAGTCACAGGCTTTCTATCATCTCCAGTGAAATATGGTCCAAGTGGAATGCAGGATCAAATTCAAACACTCAACTGTACAATAGAGGAAAGAAATATGCCATAGCACTAGGCATACTACGAGAAGTAGAAATATTAACTATGGTCATACAGGGAAAATATGTAGCCCTTATCCTATAGAAAACCCTGGAATTAACCAAAATACTTTCTAATGTCAGATGCCAGCAGCTGTAAGACTGAACAATGATTTTTTTAATCTCGAGATTAGCCAATACCTTTTAAAGAAATTTAGACAAAATTCCCTTTTGCCAAAAAAGTGAAATCTCCTTATTCTACTAGTTGGAGATAGTCTTCTTCCATGCTGAGTGCACAGATAATTTCCACTTTACTTCGACAGGCTACTTGTCAGCCACCTCTGATGGAAGAAATGTAAGTAATGTAAGAATGTAAGAACATATGCAAACCACAATCAGGTCCCAGTGGAAAAGCCTGAACTCTCGGAGAAAGAAATATGTGGGGATATGCAAATTTTCTCCATTTGAACAAGAATTTAGGAATTAGGAATGAAGAACATATGCCACTCAGACAGGATTCCTATATGTGCTTGTTAGGAGCTGCTGGTCATATGCTGCTTGCTAGTTCAAAAAATCATGGCTGGGCTTCCACCACCATTTCTCCTGATATCTCTACTTAGCCTAAAGAGCACAAGACCCCTTTTGCTAAGTATCCAGGGGTCCCTTTACAAAACAACACATGAAAAAACCATGCTGTCCTGCACTAACGGTTTTTTCTCCATTAAGGCCATTTTGGTTGTGTAATGAATGTCCCAGACTATTGTCCCGGACTGCTGTAGATTATTGTTATTGCATATTGGAGAGATTAAATCCAGAAAATATGTGGGCATTTGTAGCTGGATATGTATCTCCAGAAAGTGTGATTGGTGTGGAGAGGTAGAAATTTCATACACGTTTTTTCCCCAAGGTTATCTATTCTGCTGACTGCGTGGCTGTCTCTCTAAACCATTCTATCAATGGCTTAAGTGTGAATGCTATGTAATATGTTTTAAATCTGGAAGGTTGAAGCTTTTTCTACTGGGACTTTCATATTTTGATGAGACAGCCTGCTACTAGAGTTATTTACTTGTCTTTTAACTATGGTATTCACAATTTAGAAATAATTTACTCGTCTTGAATATTTCTGGAGCTCCAGGTAGTTAGAAGTTTGAAAAGCACGCCATTTCAGCTTTTGATTGGGAATGGTTCCACTGCTCACCTGTATTTGAAACTCATTAGATAAAATATTTCATACAGCACAAAGATGGAAATTAAAAGGGAGATTATTAACATTACAGCCTGCCAACTGGCACATAAAAACCTGTACAAATACCCACATCAGTCAGTCCATATACAAGTCAAATCATTGAAGTTCTACTTACTATTATTAGGAAGTATGTAATAGAATAGTAAATACCTGCCTTAAGACAAAGATTTCCCTTTCCTTTTTTTATTCTTCTAACCCTTTTAGAATGACTACATTTACTTAAAAGCATCAGAATATTTGGATTCTTACCACAGCAAAAATCCTTTTCATTTAGAATAGTTGAAAAAATTTGACAGAAACTTTTAAATAGTCTTGATCTGCTCATATCTTCATTTTTATTCTAACAAAATATTTCATAGAAGAATGTCAATAATTCCACATACTATACACCCTAAAGAAAATGTTGGCAACAAATATTACTGCATTTCTGTTGTATAGTATTTGTAAGGTTAATTAGGACTAAAATTTAGGATGAAATCCTACCAGATAATTTTTTTTTCTCCTCACATGCTATGATTTCTATATTCTGATTGAAGTCTTTTGCCATTCTTTAAAGCTAAAGTCTGGGAGAAGCTATTCACTAACTCTGAGTTTATGAATCCGAAATAATGAAATCATGTCTTTTCTTGTTTTAAAGCCTACTTGATCGCTAAGGATTGAAAAGAAAAATCAGTGGGCCTTTACTATAAGGCTTTCAAGAGAAGACACAGAAACTGATAGATCAGGTGCTTGATAAATGGCAGATTGCCAGAGAGTCATCCATATGGCTGTCCAGATAATGTTTGAATATGATGAAAGTTTTCTTTGAAAAGCCTACGGTTTCAGATGCTTTCCTCACACCCTGAAACTTGCATTAATAAGACTCAATTCAGAACAAGTTTTCTGTGCAAAACACATTCTCATTTGGCCAGAAGATTGTCAATTTTTATCATAACATTCATCCGTACTTTCCGGGCTCTTCACAAGTCAAGAAATTAGTCTTGCTGTAAGAATCAGCTGTCCCTGGAAAAGCCACGGCGTGGAATCAAGAAAGGTTTAACTCTGCTAAAATAGACGGAAATATGTTCCATCAGATTTAAGCACCAGGTCTCTAGGAAGGGGTTTCTGTTTCCTACAGTCTTTTGCAAAATGGGTAAACATGCAATTATTTTAAAAGTCCCTCAAGGTTCCTAAATGATATATCAAATGGATTGTTTGATTTTGTAAGTGAAAACAGGCATAGTCTGACCCTACTTTGACACTTTAGTGATACAATAGCGCAAAAGAAGTCAGTGGAAGTTGCAAGTACAGAGAGACACTGGCAATCAGGCTGTATGTAGGAACTCACCATGAAATAAGGAGGGTGTTTGATGAAGCTGAGAGGACCTTTGACATTACTGTTTATATTGGTGATAAGATCGAATTTGTTATATTTTAAGAGTTAACATAAAATGTTCACACTGTCAACTGCTTAAGTACTTTTTTGTAGCACTGGGCATTGCTGAGATTGTTTTGCAGCTGCTTAGGAGGGCAAACAGCTGATTTCCTGTATCTTAAGAACTCCTAATTTCCAGAACGAACATAATACTTTATCTACTAGATAATACTTTCATGCTTATATTTTTAAACTGAATAAACTGTCTTTTACTTCACAGACCTCTATCCAGTGTATATAGATGTCCCAGAAGGAGAAAAAGTAGTAAAGGCTACTTGCATTTCAGGCATTTTATGAGGTTAAAGGGGGAAGAATGCAATACCCTAATTCAAACGAAGAGTTTACATGTGATTAAATGGCAAGTTAATGAATGTAGCACAGTCCAGATTACATATTGACTTATGACTCAGTCATTTTAGAGTTCATGTTTGAAAAATTGTCTCTGCTACCTCTAGTTGACTAAGTCTATACTTTTGCTTTGGTTTATGCTTTAGATTCAGATGAGGTGTATCAAATATGAGTCATCTTTTTTAAAATTCCAATCATTTTTGTTAGAAACAAATCCATTTTGTTTATTAATCTCTCAAATATGTCAAATGGATTTTTAATTGAGAAGTAATTGCATTTTGCCTTATACAGTCTTTGCTGATTTCATAAGCTTATCATCAATCCTTTGGTGATTTCTCACCTGATAAAGAAATAACATATCTAATTAATCATGTTGTGTAATAACAAATCTCCTATTTAGAGGTACAATAATTAGATTGGGACAATGCTAGGAAAACAAGAAAATTATTCCCCAAGGTAGAGGGATTGTGGGTTCTACTTGAAAGGAAGAGATGCAGTTTGCAAAGTTGATTAATTAGTTTTAAGAGGATCTCAAAAAGCTTGGTACTTTGAAGTATGCAATCAGTTTGGGAAAAAATATATCTGTGCTACAAAGATACCTTGTACCAACTTTCAAAATATTATCTGTGGCAAAACACAGCATTTGCTTTGCTATATGAAAAACCTGTTTTCACTTTTGGAGACACAGTATGATAAATTTTGGCAAGCTGAGTGATTTCCTATCTATGATTCATTTGGCAAGGCAGAAATGCTAAATAAGAAGCTTGCCTTGAATTTACATACCCCATCGATACAGTTTCAGCTGCAGCAGCTGAGAGTAAAGAAGATGCTAGTTTGAGTGAGAAGTCTTTTTGGACAAGAGTCTGTAATGAATCACACTTAAAATATGTGGTCATTCTCCACCATGTGCATGTTTTTATCATTCTTATTAGACATCCAAAAAATGTAAAAATCTCTATACATCTCATTTTGAGACCTGTGGCAGAGATGAATAGATAGTTTAAAAGAATGATTTGAAGCTGACAACCTCAGCAAACTGTGGTTCAGAGTGACTGTGAGCAACACAGCTGTGGCATCATGCTGAAAATATCACCCTATCTGAACATACGTACAAACCTCAAGAATGAATGAATCGTGTCCTGGAGGGGAAAAGACAGGAAAAGAACACTAAATTCTGTTAGGCATGTAAAAGGGTATCTGAAAAGTCTCTTCAGTATAGAAGATCAACAATTCTCCTCTAAAAAAGAAAAAATAAAATTAAGAGAGTCAAACACAGAGCAGATGCTGGTTTCACAAAGCTGTTTTGAACTTCCATTTCCCCTTTCTCAGGGCACAATTTGAATAAACACAACACTTTTGCCTGAATAAATCAAATAATACAATACTAAAAGTACATGAAGAAGAGTCTTATGGTTTCAAATTAGTATCTGGAAGAGCAATAGGGCATTATGGATTAATAGGTTTTTATCATTTGCCTATTGGATAAGCTTTTTGAAAAAAGGACTTTTTGTTTTGGCCAGCAGCTGGCCTGTGATTTGAGCTATTCAGCAGTAACAAAATAAAAGGAAAATGAGATAGCAGCTTATTTTTACTTGTTTCATAACTTTTCAGATATACCCTTTTCTCAAATATGTCATACAGTTAATTGATAAATAACAAAAGCTGCAGCCAAAATTCCTCAGACTTTTATTAATTTCATTATTCTCTCCTGCCCTTTAGAAATATGCCTATTCTCACTTCCAAAGCCTAAAAGAACATTTTTTTCTTTCTCGACTCTTTAAACGTGAGGCCCATCAGCCCACCTTTACAAGATTATCCTGCTTCATAATGCAGGATGCGCCTCTTGTGGCATACAGCAAGGCTATACCATGTATAGGCTATACCTATATAATTTCGTGACCTACATCACTTTTCCTTGCCTGTTCTCATGATTAAACCCCGCTTATTAGGAATTCTATGGGACTTCCTGATATATCACCATCAAAAGGTCCATTATTCTAAACAAATCATTTTCATGGTCTTCCAAATGACAGTCACTAGAAATTGGACATAATAGAGAATTCTTCAAAAGTTATACAAGTTCTGAAGTCAACTCAGCCCTAGACTCCCACACTACCATTGGGTACTTCATTTCTACACTGTTCAAGTTCTAGAACTAATAATTTCATCTAAGAATTCATCATGCTTTTTGCATAATCCATTTTAGACTGTTTAATCCTAAACGTATTTTTCTCTCAATCTCTTCCATTTGAAGGGCAGGCTCTTTAGAAAGGTCAAACTCATCATTCATACTCAGTTTCAATGTTAATTAATTTCAATGTATTGTCAGATCCACATGAAAAGTAAAATTCTTCTGTTAGAGTCTGTGACTTTGTAGCTTACCACTGAATGGAGATCAAGCCTGTCAGTCACAAAACTCTGTATGATTTCTCTTCTGTGGCTGAAAATTATTCTCCTAAGCCAGAGGATATGTTGCCAACAGTACTACCAGGCAGATGCCCAACCATTTGAGAGGCTCCATAACTATATTATAGTATAAAGTCTCATGGACTTTCTTCTTTGTCCTCTGAAATTTACTATTTTTTTAAACTAAAGATGGACTTGTCATTATAAAATATTTTTCCTTTTCCCTTCCCTCCCCCTCTGAGTAATTTCTTAGTCTAGAAAAAACTATTCAAAATCTGTGAAGTTCAAAATGTGACAGTTAGGTTCAATATTTTGAAGGCAAATCTAAAGTGTCACAACTTAAAACTTTCTGATATCTGCAATCCTAGCTGATTATTTCAGCTGATTGTGAAAATAGGAAAAATTATCTTTATAGAAATTATTTGGAAGACTAAATTTTCTTTTTATGTGTTATAACTTATCTGGATTTAAAGTCCTGAGATACCCATTCTCTAAACAAAACTGGCCTTAACTAGTCATCTCCTCCACAGCACCTTTTTAAAGTACAGAACATTATCTTTACTCTACTTGTCACAGAGAGGGTTTATTTGTGAAATATTTATTCCATTTCTTCCTGATTATTTCACAATCCCTAAAAAATGTGTTCATGCAACATTATTTCAGTTAATGTAATCTGCAAATTCCAGCTATATTTCATTCTATCAAGTAAACATTCCTTGACTTTCTCTCTCATGTCACGCACTCCAGCAGCTGTGTCCTTGATGAATCTGGATAGAAATTAGTTTAGATCTGATAGCATTCATCTTGTTTGCTAATTTTAAACTTTCTCTTCTCAGTTCAAATATCTCTTCATTCAGCTATTCCTGACACCCATTTATGGGCAAATACAGTAGTCTCCAGCAGCTGGCAATATGAATTATACCTATTTATCGTAGAAATGGGCCAGCACTGCAAAATTTAAGACTGTTTGAAAAACAGAGAGATGACAGAGGTGACTGTGAGAACTGTAATAAGTGCTTGAACTTCTAGGCAATGAATCAGTTTATGTTACCATTAGTCAGTAGAATCTTAATAATATATTTTTCTAAGCTTAGAAAAATAAAATTCAGTTTAAAAATTCTCTACATGCATAGCTGTAATGTAATGTAATGTAACAATCCTAATGTTCCTACTTTTTAACAGCTAGATATATACTTTATATACTCTTCTCCATAGGTTTCTACCCTATTTCTTATAATCACATGCAGTGCAGTCACCCATCAGCTGAAACTAATGAACGTTATTTTTTAGGTTCATGGCTGAAAAGAGGATGGCATTGTCTCTGTCATAGATTACCAGTCTGTTAAAATTTCTCTTGTGTGCTGACACTTATTTTAATAATAGAGATGGAACATTTCTTGTTTCCTAAATGTTTAATATGGACTGACTGCTCAAAGGTGCTATCTTGTGAAATCATTTGCTTTTACATATTTTAATGTTGAAAAAAAATCCCTATTTTAATATTTGAGTAAGGATATAATGGAAATTCCTCCACTTGGCCACAGATGCACCTGCAGAAGTCCACTGAAGTATTAAAGATTCCAAATTCATTTCTTTTACTAACATGATAGACAGTTACGATGGAAAAAGGGTATGAAGCTTTCCTTATATGGATGGAGAGAACTTTCCTTGTACTAGGTGAAAGGATGGAGACAAGTTCTGGAGTTATACATTATTATTCTCCAAACCAGTGGCAATTAGACTAAGAACAACAGCACAATGTTTTGTGGCTCCCTTTTCAGAAAAGCCTGTTTTACTGGAAGGAACTGCCCATACGGTTTTACTAAGGCTATGCCGGCACAGGGCTAAGCACAGTCAGAAAAGTCAGCGTATGGAGATGCTAAGCCATCTGATGAAGGGCATTGATTTGTGGTTACAGACTAGACCTGGTATTTCTTTTTCTTTGCAGATTTTCTTTTTTTTTTTTTTTTCAGAAAATTCCTCACTTCTACCTCTTATGGTAAGAAATGAAATGAAGGGAAATTCTCTTTTGACTTTTTTTTTAAATAGAAAACCAAAATGTGTCCAAAAAGTAGCAAGTCTCCTATGCTTCTCCACATCCTACTCTCCTGTTCTTTCTATTTACAAGTATGTACATAGTAAAAGTTATACTGTTCATTATGGAAATGAACTATATCTGTGAGGAAAAAAAAAATTTAAAAAAATCACTGATTAGTGTCCTAGAAATACCGAAACTTTATAATTAATAATCCACTACTCAAGTTAAGGTATACCGAGGAAATGTAAAAGGTTTATATATTTTTTCTCTTTTTATTCTATCCTACAAGAAACAATGAAAATAAAACACGTCATATACTAGAACCCGCAATCACACTGGAGCTGCCACAGATACAAATATATAAAAGGGTCTAAAGAAAATGTTGCTACTGTAAAACTGTACAGTTGTTATTACACTCCATCCAACAAAAAAACCAGTTAATTTATGAATGTTGGCTCCTTCTTGATGAGTGCGAAACCTGAATATAATAAACAGGCATCGTAACTGCCACAATTTTGTTAAAATAAATTCAACTTAGGGCCACGTCTCCTGGCATATGTTTATGCTATGTATTGCAGGCAGATGTAAGCACACTCTGCCTACCCTCTGAGCCTGAAAAAAAAGCTATATAGCTGCAGTAGCATGATGTGATGCCTACATTAATAAACCCTGCTGAGAGGCAGCTTTATTTGTGTAGACTTGCTGCTGTGCTAACACAGTTGCAGAGTTTTCTTTTAGCTCAGAGCTCACACAGAATAATCCCAGATGTACAGTATAAACATACCAATGGTTTAAATTCACCAAAAAAAACCCCTCCACATTTTTATAACCATGATATACTAGAACCTGTAATCAGCTTGGAGATGTTGCCTGTATAATCCCACCAACCAACTGGTATTCCTCCTGAAATGATGCCGTTTGTAGAAAACTTACTGACATGAGATACATAATCATATTAAAGCAGATCTGTCTGCAGGCTTTATCTTGCTGCAATTTATCAGTGTATTATTATATTCCTACTTATTATGAAAAGTCATTGTCATTTTAATATAGTACTGAGAATGAGGCATATTTAATACACACATAAAGATTATGATAGGCAACAAAACTATTTATTAATATCAAATATATTTTATAATTAGTGCTGATCACTTTAGCAGAACTTTCAGTAGATGCATGTTGTTGCTTCTAGGAAGTTGCCTAATTGCAATCAGAAATTATCAGAAATTATTATACGTATACATAGAGAAGCACATACACATTTATATAACTGATTTGAGGTATACGTACTTTATTTTAACCAGAAAAACAACCCCACCCAGCAAATCCCAAACCTCACTAGATTACACTTTCTTCACTACATAGGCCAGCTTCAAAGTTTCAACCACTACATTTTTTAACAGACTAGAATAGGGATAAAACAGCTAAGATCTCTTTCCTCCAAACTGCCGAATAAAAAGGTTTGGGGGTTTCCTTCCTTTTTTTATTATTATTTTGTTTTATGCAGGCAGGAATCTTCTGACACACTCTTTAAAACAGAGGCCTTATAATAGTCTATGCAGAAATTATAGATTTCATGTCAGCCCTTTAAAACAAATGCTAAACCGTAAAATGTCCAAAATCCACTGTTACAGACCAATGCACACTGAAGTGAGCTTTTCCTTATCTTACCCCTAACTATCTCTGTAGTATTTCCTTTCTGCATTAACATTCTCACCAGATAAAGAAATGTTAATCTAGCCCTAATATAGAATTTAACATGTATGGACTACGCTATGGATTGATCTAGACAATCATTCATCATGCACTAATTAAAACCATCTTTTTCTGTTTAATGATTGGTCTCTAATGATATTAGATGAAGACAATGTATTTCTCAAGGAGTTGACAAGTGCATATTCTTTGGCAACAGTGAAAGCTGTCATACACTCGGTGGTTTCAATTTTCTTTCAAAATTATGCTGGAAGAAGCACTTCTGCAATGCCTTGGGAAAAAATAAAATAAAAGTAGTGAACATCTGCTGATATTGATTCTGTGAATCTGAAACTTTATGAAACCATAGATGGGATGCATTTGACGAGCATTTTTCTGGAACACTTTCAGACTTAAGCAAACAACATCTGTTAATATTGATTTTTGGGTTATATTGAAACTTTCAGAAGAATTACAATCAGCGGGTGATTGAAAAGTGTTGCTATATATGCTAGAAGATCAAATACTAAACAAAGGTTTAAAGGGTCTGTTTCCCTTTAGCTTCATTAATAATCTACAACCATTCCCCTCTAGAAGAAAATAAAAAGAATAAAGGTGAGAAAAACATTTGCTTTATTTAACACAGTAAAAGATCAGCGAATAAAATTAACATATATGAAAGTTGGTGAAAATGTCTGATGCAAAATTTTTCAGTTCTACAGCTGACATAAACATTTCCAAAGCTACGTTATAATAAAAAGTAAATAAGTGCATAGAAGAGAAATCATCATGATAGCTGAAGAATCCTGTTTTGAAAAGACTTCTTGCAACAAAAATGAAATTTTTATTTCCCCAATACTCTATAGCTTTTGAATCATTAACAAAACAAAGTAGTACATTCACAAATTGTAATTGGATTTTAAATTCCCTTTGTTGGTGAACACATCAGTCCTGATGCCACAGGTATCTTTGTTTGAACTTGTCCATTTTTAAGTGACATTTTCCTTTAATAGTTAACTTATAGTGAAATGACCAATTTACTCAGCAGTCTTTGATTTAGTAAATGATTCAGTACAATTAAAGTACACACTGAAATATCAGTATGATTTTTTTTCCCTCACATTTCACTTTTATAGTGCTTAGTTAACTCCAGTTCTCCTGCAGCAACTGGGCATTCATGTATGTGGCATTTTATGCAATGCTAGTATTATACAAAACACCATGGAACAGCAAATATTATGTGTTTGCTGTTTACATCAATGTAAACATGATGTACATGATGTACATTAATTGTACATCAATCTTGTACAATTAATAAACAGTTCTATAATAGAACATAGTTTTTAAGAAACGGTTTTCTAATGCAACTGGACTTGCCAGTTATTGCACAGAATTAAATCTCCTTTCCATGACCACGGTAAGAAGCACATGGAAGAATATACTCTTTTGCCAACCTTCTACATCTCTTCCAGTCACAGTTTAGGCCTGGATATGAACAGATAATGGTACTAATGAATCAACTTCAGTTAGAGGTCATACAACTTACATATGCTATCAGGTTTTGACAAAAGTCATCTGAATGTTACCATCTGTCTAAAAAATAAGTAATTTATTCACAGAAAATATATCAGAGGACATATTATTCAATTTTATAAATTTACTTTTTCACTCAAGTTTATGCTGCTTCTCTGTCCTACAGAAATTCTATTTGCACTTGAGAGATTTCTTGAAGTCAAATCCCAACCATATGGAGGTAGCAGTCAGTTCTATTTATCTTTCACACCATATGAAGTACCACCAGCTAGTCCAGTATCTTGCTGGTAAATCTAAGCAAGACATGGGTAATGTTAGTATTCAGAAAGAAACACTTGACAGCACCGCGTGCTTCCTTCAGTGGAGAACATCTGTTTGCAAACCACCAAACTACCATGAAAAAAATCAGGATTTCTTGTTGATGCTGATAGTAGCCATGTAGCTTGCACTACTCTGTTTATATATACACATATGAACACACAGACACCTCATGTGTGTGTTCAAATATGTTTTAACTATCTCTATCTTGTTACACAATACAGGTTTTCCCAACTCCTGACAATTTTATTAAATGTAACTTATAACTTCTTCATCATTAAGAACTTAATTATCCTTAGATTTCTTCAGTCCAAACCAAAATATCTGGGTTTTTATGCGCCAGCCTTAAAAGAAGCTGCAGCCGGTACCAGGTGTCTTATCTGTCCTGGACTGTTCTGCTCCCTGGGGAGAAGAAAGCTGCCTGCTTTCTGCCAGGGGAGCCAGGCCTTCCTTGACAGCTGCCCAGCAGCTACAAACTGCACTACCACCACATCTTTGAGCTGACAAAGTTCATCACCTTCAGGACCTAACATAAAACAAGATTCATCAACCCGAGGCTTATGCCAGGAATTACAGACATTTATATGAGGAAAGATAACTGAAATAAACACATATTTTAGGAAAAAAATTTCCATCCATTGCCAAAAAACATTTCAAAGGGCTAATTTTTGAAGAAAAGTCAGAATGAAGGTCCTGCATTGAATGCTGGAAGATGCTCAGATAATACAGGCATGGAGCATGATGTAAAATCTAAGAGATATAAAAGAGAAATGGCAGTTCTTAAGTATTTGTGGAAATGCTTTTGTGGTTTGTAGTTCAGAGCAGCTCTGGCCATAGTCCAGAGCGCTTCTGAGGATCAAAAAATCAACATGGCACCCACCATTCTTCTATTCTTCAAACATAACATCAATCAGTAACCAAACAGCCCTCCTATTTTACAATCATACCTTTACAATACAACCATTGCACAGGGGGTACTCTCCAAATTAAATGCTTTCATCTTGAGTGAGTTATAATGAAAACTGTAGACAAGAAAAAAAGAAAGCACATTCACTCATGGCAGCATTTTCCCCCCATGCTATACAGTGAGAACACAACGAGGCCAAGAATATTCAAAAGACAGTGAGAATAACGAGGCAGAAAACTCCTATCCACTGACCAAAGCACAATGCACTGCAATGCCTTCAAAAAAATGTTTTTATATATATATATATTTTTATATATACTCACACCTATATATATACACACCCCTATATGTATTCCTATATAAATATAAACCTATATATATACACACACCCCTATATATAGGGGTGTATTAAGGCTCTGCAGAGGGACCTGGACAGGCTGGATCCAAGGCCCAGTGCCGGGTCCTGCACTTTGGCCACAACAACCCCATGCAGCGCTACAGGCTTGGGGAAGAGTGGCTGGAAAGCTGCCTGGCGGAAAAGGACCTGGGGGTGCTGGTCGACAGCCGGCTGAACATGAGCCAGCAGTGTGCCCAGGCGGCCAAGAAGGCCAATGGCATCCTGGCCTGTATCAGAAATAGTGTGGCCAGCCCGAGCAGGGAAGTGATCGTGCCCCTGTGCTCGGCACTGGTGAGGCCGCACCTCGAATACTGTGTTCAGTTTTGGACCCCTCACTACAAGAAGGACGTTGAGGTGTTGGAGCGTGTCCAGAGAAGGGCAACGAGGCTGGTGAGGGGTCTGGAGACCAAGTCTTATGAGGAGCGGCTGAGGGAACTGGGGTTGTTTAGCCTGGAGAAAAGGAGGCTGAGGGGAGACCTCATCGCTCTCTACAACTACCTAAAAGGAGGCTGTAGCGAGGTGGGGGTCGGTCTCTTCTCCCAAGTAAGAAGTGATAGGACAAGAGGAAATGGCCTCAAGTTGCGCCAGGGGAGGTTTAGATTGGACGTGAGGAAAAATGTCTTTACTGAAAGAGTGGTTAAACATTGGAACAGGCTGCCCAGGGAAGTGGTTGAGTCACCATCCCTGGAAGTATTTAAAAGACGTGTAGATGCGGCGCTTAGGGACATGGTTTAGTGGGCATGGTGGTGTTGGGTTGACAGTTGGACTCGATCTTAGAGGTCTTTTCCAACCTTAATGATTCTATGATTCTATATATAGATGTATATACACTTTCAGACAAGAAGAACATGCCATGCTGTGAAACAGAAATAAAATGGGACAATCAAGTAAACACTCCATGAGACTACCCTTTGTGCCTTCCCTCTCATACTTGGTTCCAAGGAGATTGACCTATTGGTCTAGACACCATAAAAATTGAAAGAAACAGCCATGGAAAACAAAAGCATTCCCCTGTTTGAACTTCTGCTTTTAACTCAGGGGATTCATACATTTTAAAATGGAGAATTTAATACTAATTGCTATGTTAGAACTAGGATTGCATTTGTAAGCTAAAGTTCATGTGATTCAAAGCTGACCTTCAGAATGTAGCATTCTGCATTTACACTGTGGATCTTATCTAAAGGGAAGTACGTTTTTTCTCAGTAGAAATCTTGATCAAACTGAAGCCAAGAAGAATGCCTGTTTACTTAAACTACTTCAATATGTTTAATTACATTTGTTTAGTCTTTTATGGATGTGAATAGAACAATGTAGTCTAAAAAAAAGGACATCACACTGTTTCGTGCACTTCATATTAAAGGGCTTCCTATTTGGCTCAAGAACAGTTGGAAGTCTTATTTTATAAGGCTTCTTAGAGATTAAATAAAACATACCTTGTCACTACTTTTATCTTTCCAAACTACTCAAAGTGATTAAATAAAGATATTGAGCAGCTAGCATAAACCTTTTTAACACCAGCATAGGGAATGTACAGCCATGTGCCTTTCTAAAAGCCGTATACAAATTCCTTTTTCTCCGAGACATGCTTAAAAACTGTTCAGAGGAACGGGGTTTTTGTCTTAAATGAGTATTACAAAAGTGGAAGCACTAAGTTATATAACCGTTCCTTCTGAACTATCCACACATACATGTATTTGAAAAGCTTTAGCAATCATAGATTAAAATTAATTTAATATACCAAAATTCACACATACTTTGCTTGGCCTGCTCTCAAACGTGCAAAATTGGCCAGTCCCTGAAAAAAGTTATATCTTTTGACACTGAGTAGTGTTTAGCCAGATGGGTGTGTGTGTGTCATTGAATTTGTCCCATATTCTTTTAAGTAGCATCAGATTGCCACCTATTTACTAATGTAGTACCCATGCACACAGAGCAAAAGATAATGGGGTAAAAGGTAAAGAGTGATCTTGTTTAGGTAGGGAAGTTAGTTTTAGTTGCCTGTAATTTCTACCGTTCAATAAGGACTAATTTGTGATTCCCACTTCCCTTGAGACTTAGAAAACTTACAGAGCTCTGAACCTTCGTGCCTTGATAAAGTGTGGCTCTTCATGTGAATCACCTTTATAGAAGGACTTAGTAACTGCTAAGGTTGAAACATTTAATTATATGGTTATCAATTTTAATTAGGGGAAAAATTAAGGGAAAAGTACCAGTAGTAGAAAAGGTCAAGAAACTCCTCTAGACTGTTTTGGAATGAAAAATTCCTATTTTGTTCTATTATATGCTTGCTTTAGGCGATTTACTTAGATTATCTAGTACAACTAAATAAAAGATAAAAGCATTATCTAAATTACTACTGCTGTCATCTTTTAATCAAAGATTTCCACTTACTAACCTGAAACTTCTTTCCCATTTTTTTTTCAGTCAGAGAATTTCTGAATTAGTGAGTTTGTCCTACCTGGCATGAAGACATATGCTGCTAATTCAATCCTTCCCCAGACAGAATTCTTGTCCTTTGCACAGCTCTACTCAAAAGTTAAGCAGGAGAAATGCAACTGGCATTTAGATTCATACTGAGGGCATTGTGTTAACTGTCACCGAGATAAATACAACCTGCAAAAGGCATTGTGGTAGCTGGCAGTTAGATTTATATAGTGCGCTTAATGAAGATATACAGTGTGTTTAAATGCTCCTGGACATTGCTTCCCCTGCTCCTCTCTCGAGTTTCCCAAAAAGTAGAGCTTGCCAATTATTTTAAACTGATAGATCTTTTAGAAAAAAAGATTGAACCACATGCCTTTTTGCCCACTCCAAATATTTACTTTATTTTCCATGACCGTTGGCATCTGCATACTGAGTATATGCATCCACTGTATTGTTTCTAATGCCATAGAATCTTCCTCTATATTCTCTTTAAGAAATATTGTAAAAATCCTCACTGATTAAGCTCAGCAAGAGCCTGTATTCAATTGGAAAGCATCTGGCAGTTTGCAGCAAGAGGACTTTGTAACCTCATAGCATCATTTCCCTGCAGATTCTTGCTGTCACTAGACAGAGTTCTACTGAGATATGTAAAAAACAGCCTAGTGATGTTACATCAAATAGTTTGAAATAACAGTCCATCCATAGGTTCCCATTGTAAAGTACCTGGGTATTTCATGGACTCGAGAAACATGAAATACCTTGCATATCGAGTTCAGCATACATGAAAAAGCTAAATGTATAAAGTGCTTGTATGTGTGCGATGTGCTCTGCCTAAAAAAGTATCAAGATCTCAGACTGCTAAATAATACAACACTACTCATTAATATGTCTTGATAAACGTGTGAAATAATTTCCATCAAATGCTAAAAATCCCCCTCAGAACCACTGCTTCAGGTTCTCTGCTATTTCAGGCAGGTGCCACCTTGCAGATTATATTTTCTTCATATTTTCATGATACATAAGAACAAGAAACATATTCTTAAAAAAACCATAAAGAACAACAGAGAAAATGTGTTAATACACTGATGTGGCTCTACTGCGACTGCAGAAGGTAGTGTCTTCATAAATACACTTTGGGAAAGTACAGCAAGAATGAACTTCATATAATAAAAATTAAATGAAAGATACTACTTTGCTATTCTGTAACTTCTACTGACTAGGAGTTCTCAGAATGCTTTATGAACGTTATTTGTGTCTTATAATATCCTTGATTATATTCATTTTTCTACTGCATTAAAAAAAAAAGTTAAGGCTGAGCATTAAACTCTTGTTGTCCAGAGGTCTACACTTAGGCACTACCTAAGTGACTTGGTTTTTAAAAATGTTGAAATGCAAAGGGGGGTTTGGCACAGATCTAGGTAGCCTAACTTAATTTTGTATTATTCTGACAGTTTTCAATTCATTGAGTCTTACTAAAAAAAAAGGTAATTAATTTTGGTTTCTCAGTTCTTCTCAAGATCAGGCTTTGGGTATAAGGCCTTACACCCATTCTTCTGCTCTAAATACAACATTTGCTGAAATACTTCCTTTCACCACTCAAAAGGCCTTCCTCAACATTTTATTGAAATGTGATTTTGGCAAAACCAAGGAAACCGATTTCATGAAGTATTTTTCTAACCAGGTCTGTTCTATGCTACTAGTTTCTTTCATTACTGCATAACAAAAATTATTGCAATTTCCGATGATATGTTACCCAGGTAAGGCTATTCTTCCTAAATCATTTTCCAATTCAAACACTCACATGTAAGAGGATTTGGGGTTGAAAACTCCTTTTTAGTAGGTATGTGTCATTTAATTCTACAGTGTGGTAATTTTAGCATCACCATCCCAAGCCCTTTAAGGACCTATCACCAAGTGATTGTATTTTGAAAACTAAGGCATCAGATCAACTTTCAATGGATTCTTTTCTTTCTATCTTCCTGATTATCCTTGGCTGATTTAAAAGGCTGCTGAACTTAGTTTTTTATTTTGGTAAATAAGCATTTGTATCTATCGAGGACAAATCACCTAACAAATGTAAACAGATGAATATACAAGCAAAGCAGCATGTTCATGAAGGAGCAGTGCCAATACTAACAGAAAAAGATAAATCCAATCAACAAAATATAGAGTAGCTCCAACAACAGCTTTTGTTATAACTGGATGACATGTATATAGTGTGTGAAGTATATTTTATCAACTGTTTGAAATAATTTTTAGTATATGAAGCCTATTGGTTTCTTTTTACCACAGTAATTTTTTCCAGACTTAGCCTCCCCTTTCTCTTGCAAATGATAAATATATAATATATATCCTTCAAAACATTTTGAAAAAACTACCTTTGCAGACAACAGTTAATTGTGTCCTCTCCTGCCTAGAATCTTCTTAAAGCTTTGCCAGTTGCTTTTGTGGTTTGCATTGAAGGGAGTTATGGCTCCCATCTATAAGGAAGGGAGAAGACTAATATGCTAATTAAACTACATTGCACTTTCTTAATAAAATATTTATTCACTATTCTGAAAAAGGCAAAATTTCGTCAAGTATAGCATGTCTGAAAAACAACTTAGCCAGGGTTTTTTTTTGTTATTTGTTTTTGAGATAATTGACATGGAATTTTATTTTCCTTTCACTTGTCAATGCTTCTATCTTTAATGAAACTACTACTTTTAATATCAGTAAAACTTTTAACAGAACACATAGAAATTGTGAAAAGAATAAAGTCTGACGTGCATTTATAAGTATGATATTAATCAGCAACAATTTCTTACTCGTGCTGCTTCTTCTCTGAAATTTCAATTTACCTGTGTATCGCCTGGCTAATTGATATTTTATTTCCTAATTGTAATGTTCTTTTCTAGTATGTGACATATCTGATTTTTAATGTAGTTAGAAAAATGGGTGTGTTACCTTACATTAGGTATGCATGATGTATTTGACTGACTTGTCTGAGCTGTGGTTTGGTGGGTTTGTTTGGTTTGGTTTGTTTTTTTTAATGGAAAATGTTGTTCTGAAGACTAATAGATGTGATCAAATTTGAGATGCTTAATCACATTTAAAAATTCCTCAGTGCCGAATTAACACCTTAGTAATTCATAAATTCTTTGTATGTTTGAGAAAAGAAATTGCGTTTTAATAA
>NW_008825073.1:1298737-1339508 GCF_000699105.1 Pygoscelis adeliae | reverse complement strand
ATCCCAAGCTACATTTTTTACCTTCCAGTTTGAACATCCTATTTCTTTGTTTTTCTACTCAAGATTTGTTTTTTACGCTGTACTACCAAAATTAGTTAAATCTGGTAGATTCTCAGTCGCTAAAATTATTTTAATGATCAGAGGACATACCCTTATAATAAGGAAATTAATTACTAGAAGTTTTCTGAGATTAATTCCTTAAAATCACACAGGGAAATTACCAATATATTAACATTTTCTCCACTCAAGAATATGAAATGCCTTTGTCTGAAAAAGCCGTAGTGTATGTGACATGTATGTCTGAGTGAATATAGAAGAATCTCTGCCTATGTATGTCTGCAATAAGATATATAGGCACAACCTATCCACCAGGTTAAGATGAACCAACTAGGCATTCTCAGGGGCATTCTCACTACAAAACAGAGGTACCTGATCTGCACAATACGATTCCAAAAAAGTCCATGTGTCACATACAATAAATTTTAGGAAAGAAAAAAAAACAGACAATGATACTGACTCCTTTACCATTCCAGGTCTAAAGCACTAAAAAATTGTAATCAAGATCCATCCTTTCTGATCAGAGTGGACTAGAAAAATCATATGTGGGCAGGCTGATCCGTGGTATGAAGTCTTTTCTTTATGTTGCTTCTTTTCTTGCCATACCCTTACTTTAACTCATGCTATTGCCAGAATCGGTAGGGAGAGTCTACTGGTGAAATCATTCATTCACTATCAAACCCAGCAATATACAAGAGTAATTAATTCCCTGCAGAATGCTTTAAGTAGGAGGGGAACATATGGAGCTGGTATCTCTTATTTCAAATATTGATCCACTCACCAAGCCTAACTGTAAGTAAATAGTCATGCAGAAACTATAAGCATTATCAGCTGTAATTCCTCAAGAAAATGTAATATGTATTCCCTTGCAAAAAGGCAAGAACATAATCGGAGGTAAAAATTGGACTCTTGTGTTACTGATGTAAAGCAATGATGACTTTAGACAAAACAAACCTGAAGAATTATCAAAACTGTGTTTTATATTTTCCCAAAGGATATTTCATGTCAGCCATGAGTTCTTATTAAAATTCACTTTTTAAATTATGACATTTGAGTATTCACTTATAATTTATCATCTTGTTCATGGAGATGCATGATTAATGAAAGGAAACTGAAAGGTAATTGAAAAGTACTAATAAAATTTAATATATTAGATCTGTTATTTTTAATTTTCCAAAGGATCATCAGAAAGCCCCTTATCACTTAAATGGAGTCTCTTTAAATGACCACAAGATGAATTTTATGGGCTTCAACCCCTATCAGTGATTTCAAAAGGAGCAGGGCCTTACATATGTAGAAGTCCAGTCAATTCTCTTTTCTGCCACTGTTCTTTGCCTGAGAGAGTCCTTTATTATTTGATCTCAATCTTTCTCTCAATGCAACATTAAAACCCAAAAAGCCTATTTATGTGCACTGCAATACTTGGCTTATTTAACATGAGAAACCAAATGGATTTGGAAGTAGTTCTGTTTATCTAAACTGGGACCAAATTAACTTATTATTTAGTGTGCATTTGTACCAGTTCATTTTATTCAGGCAAATAAATCATGTCTCTTATTCCTGTGGAACTATGCACACCAAAGCACGTGTGCAGACCGTATACAAGTGGAAGGGATGCATGAAAACAGAAAAGATACTAAGCTGCGTATTCTCCCCCTGTATCAAAGATGGCTCAGCATGATGAACTGCTTTATTTCCAGCCACAGCACTGTGAATGACTGTAACACATCTTTGAAGATATGACAAAAATAACACTCTTGTGTTTTTAATTTTTCAAAGGTCATTCCCTTCAGAAATATGTGAACTTCTACAAATGACAAATAATGCCTAACGATGAACAACAAGAGATGAACAGCCAGCTGGCTTATTGATATTCAAAGCTGACTCAAAAGACAGCTTTGTAACAAAGGGAAAGGAATACATAGCGTAAGTATGACACACGGGTTCAACTGGTAAAACACACATCAAAGAATATCCTGGGTACAAAAAGGAACTGTTAAATTAGCAGCTTCAAGAAGACTGACCATTTGCATACTGAACAAACAACTGAGTTATCTGTGTTCTGATCAAAGGCATTTGGATCTGAATGGCCAGGGATAATACATGTATTATGCATCAGTCAATTACGTATTAATGCACAAGTCTGAGTCAGAAATGCTCGATGTTTGCTCACAGAAACGTTTCCTTAATCAGTGGAGTTCAGAGATCTTTTACTATAATTGCCATACCAATGAGTTTGGTGGACAGACAACAGTTCTGATGTAAGAGCAAATCTGTTCTAATTAAGGCTATGGGGCTAAAGGAGGCAAAATGTAGTTAGTGCCCTTCCCTCCTCCCCCGCCCCCCTTCTTTATATATACTTTCTATAGTAATACAGATGCTGGGGAAGAATAGCTCAACAAGCATTGATAAATCCTTCCCTTTATTCCAGCTGAATTATTTCAATTTTATTTTAGTATCACCATGTGTGAAGTTTAAATAGCTGAACAACTTGCTTCTGAAACCTTATTTGTCCCATGGTTCTTCTAAAATCTGAGGTCGATATTGAGAATTAGCTTCATATTTACAGGGTTTGAAATGTACATGTGCGACTGGTGCAATCAAGATGCAATTTCATTCAAGCTACTGCAAACCAATAATGAGGTTCTCAGTGATGTGAAGATTCAACTGTCAGTTCAAAGCTTTAGTTTCTGAGCTATTCCATTCGCTAGAAAAAAAGAACATTTGGAACAATGTTTGTAAGCTGAATGATAAAGTATCCTGAGGGATCTGAGCAAAAGCAGTTAACAAAGAAACCATCTAAAGAAGAACTTGTGTCATTTGCAACAATGGCACAGCAATGCAGATCTCTATTTTTACTTCCACAATTAACATCCCACAGCTTTTCTACATAGCTTATCATTAGATTTCAAACCACTTTACAACATCTACTGTCATCAACCATCAAAAACACAAACCTAATTGTTCATTAGTAGTGACTATTATGTTTATGCAATGCTTTGGCAGTGAAATTTCTTCCACACAGTATTTGTGGCTATATCTATACTAGTTAATTATACCATTCTCAGGCAATAAAATATGGTCCTGTAAATTGTTAAAATAATCCAGGGAATGTTTCTGGCCTAGGCCAATTTGCACTCTCCCAAATAATTCCCAAGCCTAAGCTGGGAGCTTGAGCTTTCCAGTGATGACTCCCAAAAGGCCATTCACATCCAGCCACCCTGTTTTGGCAGGTAAGAGACTTTATCAGCACAGGGGTTGATCTGTGCCAATCGGCCTCAGTGTCTGGGAATCTTCCCAAGCATGTTTAATTTACTAGTGTCAATAGCCTGATAGACCAAGAATTAATTAAAAAATTTGGCCATTTTACGCAATCTTGTACTTCAGTGGCAAGCAAAAAGCTGGGTGGGGGGAAAAGAAATAATATTTTGGACATCTCAAACTCTTGGGAAAGTGAAATGAAAACTTAATAATGTGTTATACATTAGCTTAATATTACTATTTAAAAACTGAAGACATAACATTTTGTCCTTTTAAATAGATACTGTTCTTTCTATGAAGTCTTAGGTTTTGGTTAAGGGGTAATTTGCTCACTATTGTCAAATCAGGTCTACTATATTTTCCTCTTCTAAATGAAGTGTTAGATGAAAGATGAGTTTTTAAGAGTATTAAACATCAGAAAAATTGTTAAATGCTATTAAAACTGCAACGTGCAAATTATAGTTTCACCTCTTGTCATGCTTTAGATTTTTACACCGGAAAAACAAACAAATAAATACCCCTCCACTCCCTGCACACTGAAAATACCTATTAGAGCTTAACTCACAATGTCCTGAAGAAACTTGTGTAGAACATTGCTTTGTTTTGCTGTAGTTTTACTAGGCGTATCAAGTTTGTCGGAATTTTTCACAACTTAGGAAGTTACAAACAGTTGAGTCTATGTTTACAGAATTTAACAAACACTGGTAACTTTTTTGAGGTAGGCTGGTAGATACCTGTTCTCAGCTTGAGGGAACTCAGTCCTACACCGTACCCCTTTCACATTCCGGACACCAGGCTATGTGACGTAAGAGACCTGTGCGTTGTGAGAATCTCTCTTATTAACAGGTTACAGAAAGGTTAAGTGGGTTACAGAAAGGACCTTCCCACGTGAATACTCAAACCCCCATGATTCTCATTGCCTCATTCTTTATTTTACATAAAGCAAACCAGATCCACCAGATGCCTATCACTGAGTAGCATAAACCTTACTGATTAAAAAACTCTCTGCAAAGGGAGAACACAAATGGCTAATCTTATTATATTGTAGGAACCAAAACCAATTCTCTTATTTTCTAACTGAGTACCCTAACTACTGAACTGTTTGATGAGAGGAATATCTCTTTATGCCTGGCAGCTTTCTGAATATAGCCTTTTATCTCCTTTGATTTTCTTACAACTGCTCAAAAACATAACAATCCATTACATGGCTAATGAAACATTTGCTAATGAAAAAAAAGGTGTTAAAAACATTCAGGAACCAAAAACATACTGAAAAATTCAGTTTGACCCAACTTTTCTACCAATTTCTGGATTCAGGTACCAAAAAAAAAAAAAAAATAATGAACTATTTCTAGAGTTCTAGATAAGAAAAATGCTGTATGTGTCTCTTCTCAAAAACTACTTTCAACTCAAAAAAGAAAAAAGGCAAACCAGAACCACATGACCAACACAGAAGGACTTTGTGAAGTATATTAACAACTTCTTTTTTAAAACAGAAGAGGATCATTTTGCTCTTTGGGTTTCAGTCTAGCTAAACACACTATCAGCAAGTGACCAAGCTCTAAATCCCAGTTTCATAGTGAATTCCTATTTGTACTGATTCAACAGGATCAAGAGCAAAGTGTGTCTTGAAGACAGAGAGAAGCGGGGAGGAGCTAAAACATGTTTTTAAAGTATGCATGAAGCCAAAACCAGACTCCAAGTACTGCAAAGTAAAGACTCTTTTCTCCTTCTTACTACTCAGTTTTAAATCCAGGGCATGTTTTTAAAAGCATGTGATGTGACAGAAGAATTAAACTTCCTTTCAAAATCGTAATAAAGACAGAAGTTAAGTTTTAAAGGAAACAGGTCTTTAACAATAACTTTAACCTCTAGAACCACACAACCAGAAATCCTCAATAAGACTGAAATCGTGAAGCACATCTGTGGATTTTTTTTTCTTTTTTGGTTTCAAGAATCATTTTTACTTTGCAGCATTGATCCCCAAAATAAATCCTGCTAACGTGTGGTTGTGAATTGAATGAACTCATATCATCTGCTTTGATTTAAATATTGATTCTTTGTAATGTATGAGAACAGCTGCTTTTTTGAATTCCTTTCCATCCTCCTTATTACTAAAAACTTCATCAGTTTATCTATGGGATTTTCATGCTTAAATAGCATTTAAACTAGACAATCTAATGAACTCAGACAGAAAAGATTCATTCTCCAAGATCTGAGGAAAATACAATCCAGATTTTCAAACACTGACTTAACAAAACATGACTTTGGGAAGTTACTTGATATTATGGTAAAGAAAATTGCCTATACCTGTAAACCTGAAACCAGAGTGTAAAATTAAATTGATAAATGAATGGAATGGGTGAAAAAAAGTTCCTCACCTTACTAGAAAAAGTGTTTAAAATCAAAAACTGGAAAGCACAATTATTTCACATTACACTCCAACAAAGAATTGATGCCTTCAAAGGATTAAGAGACAGAATCTGTCTCCCTAGTATTAGGACTCTACAGAAAATAGTGAATAATTATTGTAGATAGTGCTGTAACAGACACTTCTCAGCTTCTCAAGTGAAAGGCAGGCAAAACATGGTGCTTGAGAAGCAGGAAGGGATGCCTCTTCCCTTAAATGTTCTCCACAACAGTTATGACTAGTTTCGTAAGTAAATCTGATTATTTTTATGTATACTAAGGGCAGTTTTATCTCATTTGTAAATTAAACATTTAAGCTAAGCTGGTTTCCAAGATTTCCAGACTTCATATTCTCTCAAACACCTACCTTCATATGAAACGTATAGCTGTACAAGTTCCTTCTCCTCTCTTTAGAAAGGAAGATTAGATGGCTATTAAACAGGTCTGGTGAGATAAATCCCATCCAGTTTGTATGGTAATATATTAAAAAATCAAAATAATTTCCAACATAATCTCTTTTCTCTGAGTAAACCAGGTGTGGGTCAGAGATGTGTTTGTCTCAGCTTTGTCTACCTTGAATCAAAATTCTAAATATTGCGTCATGCATCATCTTCATATAAATCAGTAAGATGAGATAAAGGCAAGGTTCCTTGACGCTCCATTGTCTTTCTTAGAGTTCCACCTCAAGTTAGCTAAATTCAGTTGGCTCATTCAAATACAAATCTGAGATCTTTTTTCAAAGAGAAGAAAAGGTCTGAGTGAAAGAAAAGATCCTCATAAGTCCTCTCTCCAGCTACACTGTAGGCTGTACCTACAGAACTTTGACTACCTCAGTAAATTATGACAAAGCCAGGATATGAACATAAAATGCTGTTGGTATATCAATATACAACTTGGGTAGACGCTATTCACTGATGCGTATTCCTTCCTCTAACATGCATCACTCTGGAAGCAGCTGAAGTTACATTGAAAATTCTAGTTATTTCAGAATAAAAATAACCAAATAGGCGCTTCCCAGTGCAGTTACTATAGTAACTGTGAGAGTGGGAAATTAATTCTAGCTCTCTAACAAGAGTCAAGAATAACCACTTTCCATTACATATGCATAACAATAAAACTATGTTAGTGCATATAAAATAATAATTATGAAAATTATTTTTTCATGAAGTGGATTTTTATTTTTAAAAGAGATCTTGAGCAAGCAAGCAGAACCAAACTGTAAAAATACTCTGCACAGTGAGCTAGTTATGTTACCAAAAACTTAAAAAATTTTTTTTTCTTTTTAAATCTCAGACTGAAGGCACATTTTTGGCAGTACCTCTGCTTTCTTGCCGCCTTCTGCGCCTACAGATTCTAGCAAAATTTAAGTGTAGATGAACTATAAATTTCTACATGGTGCCACACACATCTCAATGCACCCACAAGTACAACTTCCAAAAGATCTGAGTAAGCAAGAAATGCATCATCTAACTCTCAGCTGGCAAATATTTTGTCAGGTAAGAGTTAAGAGCATTGGATTGCACCATGCAGATTTATAATGCTTCTGCTGAGCATAGTCTCAGTAGCTGTTCCACAGTCAGTGGGCTTTATATGGTGTGGTGTGTTTAGAGCAAACCTTCTGCTTTTTATTTTCCGTTCATTTTCACTTTGCTGCCTGAGTGCTTTCTCTCTGAAACAAGGAAAAGGCATCCACATGAGCTGTCTGCAAATCCTTGCAGCTTAATTGCTGTCATCTGGGGACTTGTTATTGTTAAATTTAATAGACATTGGGGCGTTCTCTACTGAGACCTTTAATGTGTTCAGGGCCTTAGAGATCTCTGAAGAAAAATGGAACGTAAGGAGAGAAAGTCAATGGTCCACTGACTAAGGAAAATCATGCACCTGCTAAAGAACATCTTTCTTTTAATATTACACCATGGTCTTTGAGTCCTAAAGGACCAGGGATGACAGGACTAATTTAAACCTTTTAGTCTTGCTGTGATTGTAAGATGATGTCCAGCATGAATATACATATAATTGTCTGTAAAGTGACATAGAGGAATATTTTCTTGTATGTAGTTATGCATTCCTAACATGCAGATGCAGACTTCCTTATTAAAAGGGTGGTTTTTTAATAACAAATAAATAATTCATACAGGATTCTAGATTAGTGGTTCCGTACTTTAAATTTCTATTTTTAAGGAAGTATAACATTAACTCTATTTGGATCATATTTCCCTATCTAAATATTCACAGATCACTGTAAAAAACACAGATTCCAATTATTACTTCCCTAGAATGAAGGCTGGTTTTGCAGGAATTTTACTAGGTGCAGCACTGACCCTGTGATATAAACCCACACCTAAGTGAGATTTGAGTCCTATATTCGAGCAGAGATGTTTCAAGCAATACAGATTGGAGCTAAAGATGTATCAAACTGAAGACTGCATTCTGTGCATGTGGAACCTGTACAAAAGTGCCTTCTGACTTGGGAAGAACATTCTTAGTAGTTCAGGCAGGCAGACAGCTGAGATTCTAGTTTACCTTAATGCTATCAAAGCTTTTTTCTATTCATATGAAGGTATGTCAGGATTCATTGTGGGGTGTCATCCTTTATAATCTGGAGTTCAACATGTATTTTGGTTTTCTGGTATCTTAATCTGCCCCAAATCAACTGATAAATATTGAAAAATTAAGGAGAAACTCCGTTCTTGTGAGATTACCAGCCTGATTTCCAACCTAATGATGTTCAGCTAAGCAGCCAGTTTTGAAAGCTTATCCATAGCAAATGTTTTGAGTTTTATACATTACTTCTATTCCGTAATAAACTATTCTGCCTGGAAGGAATTACAGAAAGCCACTACTGAATGAATCATGCAGCCAAAAAACAGGTATTAAAATTTTTGTCCTTTTAGCCAAATAGTTGGCTTGTTTACATAGTTGAATAAAATAGAATTTAAAAGGTTAAAACAAAAAGTGACCACTAATACATGGAGAAAACATGGGTATGGAATGAAGAGGTGTTTTTCAGATGAGAGAAAGAAGCAGATGGAAAGCTGATGAGGCAAAGAAATGCCAACCTGGGACTTTATCAAGCCATCCAGGTGGCAAAGCAAAGTGTTAGAGCTTAATTCCACAAGATACTGAGAAATTCTTGAGATTTTACGTTCCCCGATCGTTCCTACAGATGAAATATTACAGCAGGCAATTAATTTGTACACTGCTCTTTATCAATAGATTGTAAGGAGAAATGAAATACAAGAACTTTTTGAGAAGCTGAATTTCTTTTAGAGTACCTTTGGTGATAGCTTTTGAAAACTCCATAGAAAGGAGGCTTGTTTTTGACACATGCAGAGAGTTAATCTGAGCTATATTTTAATAGCCCTGATGTGTAAATATCACACTAGTTCCATTCCAGAAGTGAAAATAATTTATAAGACTATAGCTTTGATAAAGCTCCTAGAGTGTCTTAAATGATAGATAGAAAATAAAGATGTTGGGGACCCTTTTATCTGAAAAGAGAAGGTATTACTGTGAAATATTTTGGATTCTAAGGACTGTCATCTTCAGAAAGAACAAGATTTGTTCAAAATGGTGCTGTTGCAAAAATCTTTCTCTGAACTTCCACGTACAATAATTTGTCAATGCTCAACCATTTTCCTTGATGTACCACAACTTCCCTCATTTGCATTTGCCCTCCCATGCCTTTATATCTGACAGACTATAACCCGCCTGCATGTACAGACCACAGGAATAGTTGTGTGGACTTTCTTTTCTCCATAATTTTACAATACACTTTTATCCTCACAGCTACTGGTAAGGTCACACAAGTTTAGAGACTCCTAAGTGTCCAATAAAATTGACTATGCAAAGAGCATCTATCTCTATGCATGCAAGATGATCTTGTTCATACAGCAACAAGGGAGAAATGAGTGACAGGTCTCATTTGAAAGGCTATAAAGAAAAGGCATGGTTAGGAAAAAACACACATAAGGAAAAGCATCTGAATGTTAACTCAACTTAAAATATTTTAGATATGATTAAAAGAAAAAAGTATTATAGAAACTAAATAAAAAAGGATTTTAAAAAATTATTTGTCATATTTTTATCATCAGATTCTTAACTTACCACCTATGGAAAACTATGCAAAAACCAAAAGAACAGTGTAATTCTTAGACATTTTGTGAAAACTTCAAATTCTGCTGAAGTCAATGAGTGGTGATGGTACCGAGGCACTTTTTAAAACTGAGAGTGTTAAAGGCAAAGAGTGGAGCAAGATTGGAGTCAGTTCTATCAACCCTTTGACACCTGGTGACAGTCTTCCCACTGTTACACTATGTAGTTTGTTTAGGTTTATTTCGAAAGTATTTCTAAAGAAACTTTGGGGGGGCAATTTTTCTTTTCTCATTTTCCCTTTCTTCTTCTTAACTCATGCTGATTAGGAAAATTTCCCTGGGAAATACATCTCTTGGGGAATACGTATTCATTAGTAGTTTAACTGCAATGCCAGCACAGTAGAAACAGCTGCAACTCAGTTCTCCCTTAAGAATTGTGTTGTCTTTTGTCCTAAGAGGCTGAGAAAACACATAGAAAAACAAGTAGGAAGTATTATAGAAAGGTGTTATCAAAATTGCAAGCAAATGGAAAAGATTTCTAACAAAAACTATGACCACTGTGAAACACATTTAAAACTTGACTCAGTTCTTAAACAGAATAAACATCCATTTGCCAGTTGTCATGTATTTTAGAACCATTTATGCCATTTATTCTGGAGCAGCATCACATTTGTTTTCCTGACCTGCTGTGAGAAAGGGTTTGAGATGTTACTGCCACAGTTGAAATATGTTGCCGTATTCAGCGAAGATAGTCAGCATTATGCTGCACATAATAAGCTTCACCACTCATCTTACAATTAGTCATGTTGACACATTTTTATAAATTAGACCTAGCAATGATTTTCAGATGAGACATTTTCCCTGCAGAAGGAATCCTTCAGCTTTGCAGGAAGCATCGAAAGTCAGGCATTTACTACAATAGAAAGCAATTTCTGTTACGGAAAAGAGAAAGGTGCCTTTTGTACATGCCAAAAGGAAAATGAAATGTGAACCAAATTTATGGTGGCAACAACAAAAACATTATTTTCTTCAAGTGAAGAGACATTTCACGTAGCCTAACACTTCTTCTGGGCCAATTGTTCAAGTTCTATATATCATAGTATAACCAGAGGTAAAACAAAGCAAAACAATTTCCACTAATGAGTATGGCCCAGATTCTCAGAGGGCATAAAACAGCTTAGTTACATTAAACACAAGAGCCATAGCAGCTATTTCAGCTATGCAGCTGGTATCACTGAGCCTGAGAAAGAACTAGAAAGTGACAGAATAATACTTCTCCTTCTGTACAAGTCTGTTTTGACTGATGGATTTCTGATGAATTTCCATTAAATATGAAATACTGTGCTAGGTACATATTTTTAACTGCCTGGTAGTTAATTTTACAGTTTTGAGCTGAAGTCCCGGAGCTCTTCAGTGAAGTACGTAACTACAGCTAAGTAATCTGTCCGTTTAATTATTCCTCTTTTAAACACTGATAAATACAAGTTTAAGAAAGCACTGCTGGCACCTCTTTAAGCAAATACTTTCCATATTTATATATTTATATACCCAATCTGACAGAAATTGCAAATTACTACGGAACACCATATTATATTAGTCATAGCACCTCTGTGGAGAAAATATAATTCCTACAATCTGAACACATTTAAAAATTACACAGTCACAGGTCTGAAGACTTTGGGTTTGTGAAGGTCAATGCACAATTTTCACTGTTTTACTCATATGGTCTGCCACACAAAACAGTGACATTTGTCAGTAATGCAGAGGTGTTTTATTCGTATTCCACAGTGGATTCCAGCAGGGTCCCTTTTGCCAAAGGCTGCCTTCAAGTCTCACCCACCACACAGAAATCTTCTAAAAAGGCTCTAGCTTTACGTTAGCAACCAGTGATGATGGTATGTTCACTGTTAACTGCTTGCTTTATTCTGTCCTGACCTTGTGGTTTACTCTGAGCTCCACAGAAATCACTGCAGAAATCTTTTCATCAGCATGAAGAATTTTACATGCATTATGAAAGGAATAGTGTAGCACTGACAGTATGAGACATCATCTGACTTCAGTTTACAGTTAATTTGCACTGCAATTTGTTTACGGACATTAAAGACAGCTATGCATTCAGGTTTGACTGGAGTGTCACCTGGTTTTAAGTTTTGTTGTAAAACTTGCAAATACCTGTTATTAACTTCCTATCTTTTGTTCTAACCATTACATCCAATCCCAGAATAATGAATTCTACTCCACAGACAGCCCTGCTAGCCAGTTTTATAAGTCTATCAACACGCCCGAGTATATTTAAATAGCCTGGAGTGTGACAAACTAAATAAAATTATCAAAGAACTTCAAAGTGTCATAGCACCTCACAAGGCAGATCTGTGCAAAGGTATCAATTCTTACTTTGCAAATATTTGCAAGTAAAAAAAGAGATTTCCATGAATTTGTCAAAAGGCAAAAAATGTCACTTCTCCCAGTAAATACAATTTTTCATGATGACAGCAGTAAAAATATGGAGTGGTATATGTGCTCGGAGCTCTGCATATCTTGTAAAAATGAATGAGATCATTATAGCAAAATCATAGGAAAATAATTATGGAAATAACAGGATTTTAGTGAGGCTTGTATTTTTTCTTACTTTTATCACAAAGTACTGTATTTGATTTTAAGTAAACTACTGTAATTTCAAAATAACAATATTGAATATTAAAAGTCATGGGAGGAGTTAAAGCCTCTCAACAAAAACAGTAAAAGGCACACATTTCTCCCTCCAGAGGTTTCAGTGCTAGTATGTCCAGGATGGCTCTTCATTCTCAGGCTATATACCTACAATGCATTATTCTTAACTCAGAATAACCAAACACAAAGCTGTCTCACATAGTGGGATATCAGCTTCAAAAATGGCAGGGGAGGGGGAGTTATATTTTGCCACAAGAAGGAACCTAAAGCTTATGGCTTATATGGGGTTTTTTGTATATACTTTTTTATTCCCAGAAAAAAAGGTTTAGGTTCCCAGACCTGGTTAAAAAAACCTCTGTGTTTTTAAGCTGATATCCATATCTATAGGCACTGCATATAAATTCCTTCTCTCTTTATTTCTTTCTTCTTTTCAGAAAGGCAAATCTGTCTTCTTCACAGAAAACCAAAAATTCAGCACCCTTATTTTATTATTTAAACACACAGTTGTAAACTGTGAACCTACTAAGGATAAGTCTATTCTGAAAGTATTTTGAGAGTAGTGTTTTGATTGTGAATCACAATATGATCAGCTTTTCTTTCAAAAGAAAACTAGTATGTAATAGGAATATGGTGCCTGTATCGATTTGTACACATGTATGTACATTACAGAGACATATTTTAACACAGAAATGAGAATGCATACATGACCACAATCACACGGAGTCATTTATACCTATTTATTTGTTTGTTTTTTCTAATGTAACTAACTTATAAGTTTGGCATGACTGTGGGGCATGATTAAACTCTTTTATTGGATTACTATTCAACACGTTTATTATGGTGGTGCTGAAATAGTAGCCACTGTGATCACGTAGATAATTTGTACCTAAAGTATTTGCAATCTAAAGATTGACACTGTGGGGGGAAAGGGAACAGCAGCCCCAGCAGAGTGAACACTGGGTTTGTACAAATGACATGATTCATTTGAATTTGTGAGTTGAGTTAGGAGGAAATTAGGGTACTGGAAAGAAAATTAAATTAGTCATATGAGGGTGAGAAGACATGGGGGGAAAAGGGAAATCAAGATAAAGAGAGATGTTAAATGACATTGAGCAGAAGGAAGGATTGTAACAACCAGCCAGTGGTAAGCCCAGTTGAAAGAACAGCATTCTCTGAAAAGTTCCATTTGTATCCCCAGTCCCATACTGGGCCAAGACCCAGACATGTTTTCTTTTCCTCTATACCCACAGTCAAGTTTTCATGAAAATGAAATCTGACTGCACTGAATAGGAACCATAGTACTCTTTGGAAAGTACTATCTGCTGTTATTGTTGCTTTCATTCTTACTGGCTGTTTCTCTTCCCTGTGAAGTCCCTAACTGGCTTCTTCCTGAAGTTTCCTCAGGGACATATGATGAGCAAGAGGTTGGGAACAACAAAGGGACATGGCTGTGAGCCATGCCACAAGCTGGCACCTGGCTCGCCCAGCGCGGTGCTAATGAAGATACCTGCCTGGCTTACAGCTGTGCAATAAAACCTGCGTAGCAAGCTTTTGTGGCTATCCTGTAAGCCAGCATCGCTGGACCAGCTGGAATAAATCAATATGGCACTCCACTGTGCCACCTCTGTCTATACTCACCTTTACAAAGTGTGTAAAAGGGGGATATTGCTGCAGAAGTCAGCGTTTATAGGGTCTTAAGAAGATAATTTGCCATGGCTGGGTCCAGCAAGATGTGCCAGGGTAGGGAAATAAGCATCATTTTGTACTGTATGTGTGTGTGTGTTTTTACTTGTACAGAGTCTCATATAATTTATCAATTTTACACACCATCTTTAGAAAGAAAGTTCTTACATTGGAAGAAAGCATGAAAAAAAAAAATCAGTTCAGTGATGGATAAAAGAAATTAAACCTTAAAACCAAATCAGGGTATATGCCGTGCACGTATAAGGTTTTGTGTTTAATTCAGCGATTGGGTGATCCTGTGCAGAGCATTAATCTACTCTCTTGCTACTATAACTACAGTAGTTGTCCCTCTTTTTTTTTTTTGCAATTTCAATTCATCACCCCAAAGTAAATTAATTTGAAAACAAACAAAAAAAATCATTAAAAGATAGAAATAAAGTATTACATACAATCAACATCAGAGGTAATATATCTCCTTCAACAAGCCTCATATCAAAACCCATAAGTATTCATCACTACTGATACAATCTAGGAAAGAGTTCACTAGAATGTTACATACATTTGTGATGTGTAACCTTTTAGGAACTTGTTTTCTATTTTGGGGAAGTTATACTATTTGCACTATGCTGTAATTCTCCTATTCATTATTGTTGTTGGGCTTGTACTGAATCCTCTTTCTTTTTTTTTTTTAATTTGAACTTATTTTTACCTCTCCGAGTTCACTGTCTGTGAAGAAATTAAAGGAAATTATTTTAAAAGCTTTATAAAGTACACTTTACAAATAGAAACATTTAATGCTTAAGTAGAGATACAATTTTTATAAGGTATCTAGTGCAGAAAAACTAATATTGTTACTCAGAAATAATCTTTCTTAAAATTGTCTTATATACTCATCTTTCTCTGAGTATCAGAGCCACCAGTACAAAAACTTTTTAACCATGGCACATAAAGCCCAACACTTGCTTTTTAAGTCCTTAGGCTTTTGAAAATATCAGTATCTACAGTATTTGATGTTCAAAGATTTTTTTACATTTGTTATCAATAATTCCTTTGAAAACTGTTCTGCCTTTATATATATGTGTGTGCATATAGATGTGTGTTCATTTCCTGGATCCCTGAAGCAAATACTTTCAGACTATTGTTACATGCAGATATATTGTTTCTCCGAGAGTCCTGAAGTGGTATGACTGGGGGCTTATTCACTAAGGGAATCTTACCTGCATGAAAGAGCAATATTTTTTTCTTACGTTTTCCATTAAAAAAAAGTCCAACGTGGATAATAAAGATGTAGAGTTTCTGACAGATTGGAAAGAACACAGAGACCAGTCCTTTCAGCCCCAGAGGTAAGTAGAACAAATTCATAGGAGATTTCAATTTGGATGTGCATTGTGAGTCATTTCTACACTGAGAGAGATTTAGTGCCAACATCAGTTGATTCACTGCTGACATCATCTCAGAATTTCACCTGTTATCCCTTGAGAAGAGTGACTGAGCCTCTAAGTTTACTCCAGACTGATTTTTATTACATGAAAACAGTCATTAAGTAATTGTCAATATAATTAAAAAAAAAAATCATTAATCTACGTGGTGGATTTTAGGCTAATTCATTGAAGAGAAGCAAGCAGATGTTAATTAAAGATTCCTCTGACTACACATCTCTCTGCCAGGAATTCTCACACTAATAAAGAAATCACTTCTAAAGATTTTTTTACCCATCTTTCTAGCCTTTGCCACCTCTCTTTTGTCACAGTAAGCCTTGCAGGTCATCATTCTCACCAGTGCTCCCTTATATCAATCTATCTTCAGCTTCTGATTTCCCACTCCATACTCCTCCCGTTTTACAAAAACACCTCCCCCAAATCACCTTGCATTTAAGAAGCTCTTCAGCTCCAGGAGAAGAGGTGATGATGTGTTATGGGTGTAAGAGTCCTATTTTTGCCTCTAAGCCCAGCAGTCCTAGGGTAATTGCCAGAATTATAGTGGCTTTCAAGTTGAGTTTACAAAATCAAGCTGGTTTCAAAGCAGCATTTACTGCTCCATAATTTCATCTAATCCCCACAGCTACTGACATAAACTAATTGCATGTACACATATGATCCCATTACGAATGGTGCAATCCAGATGGTGCCAATCTGGGATGGCAAACAGAGTTCCAGTGCTGTCAAATGCATGCCAGGCTTACCTGCTGCATTTACATCTCTATTGTACTTCTTTATCATAGACATTTCCTATTCAACTGGTAGGGTGACAGAGTAAAGCCATGTAGTCATAAATCCCCACGGAATATTGTCCAAAAAATGTCCCAAGAGACCCTGACAACACACCGATGCCTGAAGTCTTAGATTTTGCTTTAAATCATTCTATCCTTACTATTATTATCATCACTATCCCCACCACTGTTTATTATTAATTCAGCAGCACTTCAGAATTCCTGTGATGAGCAATAATGTAGCTGCTGTGGAACCTGAAATCACAGGTAGAAAAAGACAGTTCATACCTGAAAGAACATACAGTATGTATGGTTATACTTAAGTTTAAATAGAATATGCAAACTAACCATCCACGTGGCTTGTGGGTTTTCCTATGTCTATCATCTCATAAACTAAATAACTAGTAACCTAAAATATATCTACACACCTTTATGCAGATACACACATACTGCATAGGCAATTACTTTAGAAGAAATTCACTGAAGGATGTCTGATATTAAAACCGATCTTTACTACTCAATCTCCAAGAAATCTCCAAAATAAAACAAGTGCAACAAGAAGTAAATAAAACAATTCTTATATCCATTCACTCTTTGCTTCTTTGTAGAAAATATGTTTGGGAAATCGAAAAGACCTTGACAATTTAAAAGTGAAAAAGTTTCAGTGAAAAATGGAACACATTTCTATGTCGTGGTCCTTTAACTGAAACCGTCCCTTGGGCTTAAACCGTAGGCTGCTGACCTGAGCATCCCAGATGACTTCAGTGTATATAGTATCAAAAAGGAAAATGAGTAAGTCCTTCATAAAATAGAGGCTCAAACATGTTGTAAGTTAAAACAGTAGTTTAATTATACCCTTATGGAACTAGGAGATAGCTTATGTCATAAGCCTGAACACATACGAAAGACAGAAAGTGTATGCATATAAGGATATGTTGTACTAAATAAAACTATTAAAATTGGCTATGAAAATACTTGGAAATTTTAATATTACAAAACAGCATTCCCCAGAATGAAAAGAACTTGAGGAAGCCATGTGAAGTAATTTTGGTCGTATGCTTACTGCTTAAAAAAAAAAAAGCTACAAGCAGTAATGAGTTTGATCATTTGATCTTTGTGATATGGGAAGTGCCAAGCAATGTTTCTCCTTCAAAAAGAGGAGTCAGTTCTAAACTTACTCTTCTGTAATTTAATAAAATACTGGTAAATACTAATGGAAATAGCTGTATTTGTACAGTCACACTGTGAAGGATACATTTAGATCCTAGACACATAGCAAATATTAGTTAGTAATTTTGGGAAATTGTGTTCCTAGAGTGCCACAGAGCACATCATCTCATAAAGTGTGCTATGTCTTTGTGATATATTAAAAGCCATGTAGTTTGATTCTCTTCTCACTTTTTTATTCCATTGGTTCTTGAGCTGCTACCCTGATCTACATCAGCTCCACTTAGAATAAAGTCAAGTCTACTTTTGGCAAGTACTCAAGTCAGTTTAGCATTCACTTTCTATCCGCATTCATGCAAGTAAAACTTACTCTTCAGAGCAAATTGAAAGTCAAATGAAAGGCCACTAGCCTGGCTGATGTGAATTCAATTTAGGATTCAACTGAATATTCACCAGCTCATTTTTTTTAATGATATTTATTCAGCTCTGGAAAACATTATACACAAAACAAACAGCTGATATGAATAGCCTGAATTTGTGGAGATCTAAAGAGCCAGATCGTTCAGAGGTGTAAATCAGCTTGGTGGCTCTGCTGGAGCCAGTGGTCACACACTGAGGGACGAAGGCACTCAGTCATTCTTACATCAGTTCTGATTCTTTCCATGTTAATATATAAGCACAGATGATTTTATGATTGTTATTATTGCTCTTCATATTATTAAACAAACAGTTCAAAATTACTGTATTCAATTTGAATTGCT
Source organism: Pygoscelis adeliae (assembly GCF_000699105.1). Classification (NCBI taxonomy): domain Eukaryota; kingdom Metazoa; phylum Chordata; class Aves; order Sphenisciformes; family Spheniscidae; genus Pygoscelis; species Pygoscelis adeliae. The sequence continues at coordinate 1,321,197 of NW_008825073.1, read as the reverse complement.
TCTCACAAAATCACTAGCAGAAATCCTTTCTGAACATGCAAGAGGCACTTCAGTATTTCATGAAGTGTTAAATTGGCAAAACAACAACATGAGTTCATTACTGCAGATTCTTTCCAGATGGAACCATAAATGTACTGTACTTTACTGAGCGCTCATGGTACAAAACAACTGAGTTGAATATTATGACCACTTTTTGAGGAATAACGTTTCACATAGAGATCATCTCTTTTTTCAGGGAAGAAACTAATTTAAAAAAGAGCATAGAAAGGAAAATTTCAGAGTGTCTCTGATTTTTTTTCATCTGTTTCTTTCTGGCCTCCGAAAATCAGGACAAGTTGTCACTGTGGCCTTTGTCTAGTTTTCAGCTCCAAAGCTGAACCTACACTCCACTACTCCACCTCCGAACACAATACAGAAAGGCTGGGCCAGAAGCCCTTCTCAACACACCTGAGCCAAAATACCGACAGGCCATGTAAGGGGACTACAGCACACAGCAACATGAAAACCAATCATGCTCTTCCATATAGTAATTTCTAAATGGATTGAAATTTCCAAATAAACTGACAAAACCAGGGGAATAGAATTCGCTGAAATTTAAACCAATGAATACATATGCAATGACAAAATGACAGTGATTGTAAGTTTCACAGTTGACTTCAAGAGAAACTACTAAAGGCTCTTAACTTTCTTTTTTCCTTTACTATGCCAGGTTCTAATAATGTTTTTTAATCTGTCCATCTTTTTATTTACAGATCCGTTTTAGAATTTCAAAGTGTATGTGCCTATTTTAAAACATCGGTCTAGTCTAGTCTCATCCCAATATAAATAAAGAATAATTCCAATGGTGTAAAACAAACATGAACAACACATACATATAAATATTTAAAATATAATCAGTTCTATCTGTCCACTATGCTTTGCTTAAAGGAAAAGTCACCCCAAAATTTTCAAATACATCTAAAGATGAAGTCAATATATTTTGTCCCCACTTACTTTGAATAGGTTTTGCCCCAAAGCAGTATTGATTCATTAATCCATACCATTTCATTCAGTGGACTTCCTTTAAGCTTCCACTGTTATGCTGGAGATTAGAATCAATCTTTTCATCCACTCCATCTGAGCTGTTGTTTAAACTAAGAAATTAGATCTACTTCTCCCCTCGAATACATCTGCATTTTGACCACATCTGTTTCTAGTTAGAAATTATTTATTTTTTTAATAAAGCTTTCAAATGCCTGAAAGAGGTAGCTCCTTTTTCTTGGAATTTTAGATGTAAAAATAAATACGGAAATAATGATAGAGCAAGCAAACAGCAACACATTCATTTCCTTCTGCTTTAGAAAGGCTGTGATATCTTCAAGGAAGCATCCAATATGAAATTATGCTCCCTGGTCCCCAGAGTTTTTTTGGAACAATCAAATTCCCTTGTAAAATGTTAATACCACAGTCTTCTCAGTTCACTTACATGGCAAGAAGCACATCTTACTTCTGCATGCAGTGAACTACCCATATTTCATAGACACATACATCTCCCTTTTGTTAAATCTCTGCTTGTGTATTTCACAGCTCAAAGGTGAAATTTCCTTAAACTCCAATCAAGAAACTCACTGCAGTAAAATGATATTTGTTCTAATTAAAAAATAAACACTACTTACAATGTGATAAGATTAACTTGATGGGAAAAGAGGCTTTTATAAATTTATTTTTACTTTAGCTTTTGTCTTGAAATTAAAAAATTAAGAGAAGCTTTTATCATTCTTTATTGTGAGTTAGGGGATAACTTTCTTAGAAATGAAAATAAGCTCTGCAGTACTATCTTGTACTACTACAGTGTAACTGCTACTGTTTTTCTCTCCCACTAACTACACTCACATAATTTTGAAATGGCCGTAATGGTACGATAAAAATTGGCTATGTTGTTAGACACTCCGGTAAGCCTTTCGTCCCAAAGAAATGATGAAAACCTTACTGCTTTTGACAAAGTTCATAGACATGGAGTAGAATTCTACTTTTATGACATCTTCAGGATAAATTCTGAAACCATAATTCTGTTGAGGATCCTGCATATTCCAACTCTCCGACATTACACAGGGCAAGAAGAGCAGAAACAAACTCCAGAGTACTAATGAATTTCCATAAGTAACCACAGGGTCACATCTCTATTCTTTGTGCACCCCACCAAAATCCTTCTCAAACTCAGTACAAATGAATCTGTCATCAGGTTAGCAGAAAAAGTTAATTTATGTGAATGTGTACATTTCCATAAGGCATGGTTCAAAGGTTACAGTTAAACTTTCCAAAACCAGAAGCATTCAGAGTCCTCAGACTCCTTTGAAAATACTGTTAGTAGCTGAGACCTATCTGGGTATCTGGAGAGCACAGATAGTGATGTGAACAAATATTCCTTATATAAAAATAGCATCATGGGAAAGAAATATATTCCTTTAAAGATTTACTCTTCAGCAAATTCATACATTTAATAGTAATTCTTCAGAACATGAATGCATGAGGCTAAAAAAAAAGGATTACTATATCCTTGTTCAGTTTTATTTGGGTGGATGTTTGTACTCATCTGTGTGTTCACTAAGTATCCACAGAAAAAGCAATATACCTCCATACTAAGGTAGAATGGTCTAGCAGCCTGAACATTTCATTTAAAACTGTTGCCTCCAGTAGATCAACCACTTCTCTTATGGATTCTAGGTTTTATGCCATCTTCACTGGAGAAGTCCCTTAACCCATCTACCTACATTTCTGTAACGACACTAATGTCAAACTACCTCTTTACTTCTGGAGTCTGATAGAGAGTAATGAGTTACCATCTTAAAAAGGCTCCAAGGAGAAAACTATTCCACAGTCATTAAATCGTGCTTTCAGAGATAATCAAACTCTAGAGGGAATGATGGCAACATTACCTTCCCCCACCCCACCCCCACCCCTCCCTGTATACTTGTGTTAAGTCAGGTTTCTGGGTTTTTTATATCATGTAAAACTATCTCTTTTTAGCAGAGCCTGGCACAACTAGGCAGATTACCAAATAAAGGCGCACCAAATATTCACCATCAGAGAGAAAAATCACCTCCATGATGCTACATTTTTGCAAGAGGTGGGAAAGAATGGCATATTCTTCAGACGTCAATACCACAGTAATACATGCCATCGGGTAAGTTCATGCCTGTACCTTGGGACCACATATTCCACTGACATGTTTCAGGAGTTAATACTCTCCTGCGATATTAGCTATTGTATATTACATTCTCTTAGGAACAACATTTCCATTCTGTGATCTTACAGCATATATAAGTGCAGCATGTTGTTCCTTTTGAAGATCTCCATCCTTTTACTTTGTAGACCAAGGACAAAATTATCCTCTTGCAATATGTGTGTTCCTAGGCAAAGGAAGAGGATAAAACTAAGGGAAACATTTGGAGACCCACTATACACAACAACAGTTTAGAGAAGAAGTTTCCAAAAGGCAAGAGTGCTTACATTTGGAAACACTCAGAAAGTCCCTCTGCATACGATGTTCGATGGAGATGTGTTTACTATGTTGAAGCACTACTATATTCCACATTACTCTTAAAATTGACAGGAGAGGCAGGAGGGGAAAGTGTGCAGCAATTTCTCTAGTATTTCTTCCTTTCCTCCCACTGGTAGAACATGGGCATGCCCAAGTATCAAGGCACTGTCCAGAAAAATGACAGCCTTGCATTCTCTCACACTTACCAACTATGTAATACACCTAAAAATATGCTCTATAGGTGAAATTTTATATTATCAAAAGTTATTATGTTGCCTTAGAGTTACCAATATGCAAACTGACTATTTTCAATAGTTCAATAATTTTATTCAACAAACAGTGACATTTCTTACATATTCTTCAGTTTTATAGAATGTTATATTTAAAGCAGACCATAAAGACATGCAGTCTTTTAAATAAAGTACAACCTTTTGGCAAGATCTGGCCTACTTGAAACCCATTCCCCAATCTCACATACTCAGCAAGAATTCTCCTTATACAGATGAATTGCCTGCAGATACCCAGAGTGCATTAAGAGTCTTTTGTAAGTCATTTTGAAATGGTTACAGAGATTCAGGTTATAGAATGACCTTATTTTGCATACCAGTAGAAGTTATTAAATGCATATCTCAAGTTTCATAGTAGACATATCTTACCATTGTATAGTTCTTGAAATGTATGAAATTCCTTTATGCTATTTCAGATTACTCTTTAATAAAGTTGACAAGCAAGAATGCTATCTAAACCGCCGTAAAGAGACTGACAACCAACACAATCTGAAGTCAGATAAAAGGGGATTTTTGATGTGTCTGAAACTTATGAGCAAAGCAAAGAATAAATCTGTTTCTTGTAAGTTATTTTCTTAAAGGAAAAATATCTGGAGTGTATTTCATCTAGGACCTGTCAAAATAATAGCTTGGTGATGTGAATTCAGAACATAAAAGTGTTCTATTGGCAATCAACGAGAGACAAGAGATACACCAATCTTTTCTAGTATAGTCTTCTTATCAGACATATTTGTTTTACTTCATGAGATTGTTCTAAATCCATAAAATTTACATACATATGGCTGCATTGTTAATTCCTACTATGAAACTATTCAGAAGAGTTTCTATTTTCTGCTTAGTAAAGGAACTTCACAGCCAAGAAATGTAAGCCAAGGATGGTAGGTAGTCCTCTGATTACATTGGTAGACTTACATAAAATACTGTTTGAAAAGCAAGTGAATAGCTCAGTTCCTATCATCATAATAATGAGAAATTATAGGAATTGCAGACATTACATATTATGACTACAAATTAGGAAGAGTAAACAACAGATACTGATAGCATGATTGAACTATTACAGAAGTAATCTAATTTATTTTTTTTAATTCCATCTTCAGATATCTGATTATGGACTTTGTTTTCAAACACAAAGCTTTTTTTCCCAGCTCTTTTCTCCTTTCTTACATATTAGCATATGAAGTAGTGCTAGAAAGAATAATTCTTTGCAATTGTAGGTTGAAAAAATTAGGTTTCTCCTGCTTATACGAACACAAGCAAATATAAAATAGCTACTCAGATGTGAGTTTCCTAAGAAAATATATCTTGTCATACTTTCAAGATACCTGTGGAAGAGGTAGCAGAGAAATAGCATTTTCACTCAGCAAGACTTGTGAGAAAACATTCTTCATTCTTTTTCCAGGTGAAATTACATTGCTTCAAATTAAACTTAGGACCAGAAGAATCCCAGAATTATCAGAATCATGAGCTTCCCTTTATTTTCACAATGAAATTAATCAGAACTTATTTTCACAGTGACACTAATCGGAGCAATTATATTTTCATACATTCAAGCAGAATTTGGCTTCTTACAAAAATGTCAAACTTACGCCTCCCTGTCTTATGATCAAAAGCAGCAATTTTAATCAAGTAAATCTAAGTTTCAAACTTGTTCAAATATTGAATTGCACCTGGGTTGGAAGTCCACTACGAAAATCTTGAACAAGTTTACTTTATTATCTTACGTCAATGAATGTGTGTTCCCAATGAAATGACAGCAAATTGGAAAGCAAATAGGTCACAAGTGAAAATAGTCATGATGATTTTAGGCACATCTCCTGATTGGTAATGGCAAACAGGAAAGGAATGGAGATATCTCGGAAAGATTACTGCATTAACAATGCAGACCTATTGCACTATCCCTTAGCTCCATTGTCAGCATTCATTCTTAATGATCTTTTAAAAAAAAAGAAATAAAAAAATTAATAGATGACCTTTTCATCTCTATAAAGCACGTAAATTGAAAAGCATAACTACAAATAATAGAACAAATAATACAATGGCTGCTATTCAGACTTGAGTTTAAACTCCAAAACACAGTTAATATGAAATAAGAGAGGCCAAATACTTGAGTTCTGTGTAAGGCTGGAATCACGAAAGGCAAGTAACATTTTTCTCTGAGTTTGTCCTAATGAAATCTGCATATAAAATACTGTGCAAAATTTTTCTGGTGTTGTTTGAGACTGGCATATGTGACACATAGTTTTAAGAAAATCTTGAGAGAGGTTTATTTTGTTCATCACTTACTAATCCGTTCTCAGGTTAGTAATATCTATATCAATTTTGGCTGACACACAGTGCTTGAAATCAGCTTTAAATCAGGTTTTTATGAACTTCTACTGGAATCTGTCCTTGTAAGTGACTAAGATTTCTATTTCTCACATAAACTAAAGTAATAATTTCATTAAGCTGATAACACAATGCTGCATTACATTGCTGAACAGGGAGTAATTACTGATACTAACAAAGAATAGTTCAAACTGCTGTAGTAAATAAACTCAAATTTTACCTGTTACATCCCCAAATCCTTTTAAAGTATGTGGGATTGCACATGTACAACAAAGAACGTGATACTCTGAAAAACACATACCTAAGGTCACAATCCTGCAAAAATGCACATAATACATGAAAACTGCCCCATTACCAGCAGTCCCCAATGACACCTCCTGCTTTCAGACACAAACTTCAGTTCAGGAAAGCATTTAAGAACATGACCAAATACAGGAAAGTGCTATTATTATTCCACGAAAGCAAAAAGACTTTTTACCACAGCTTTAAATTAAATATATTCAAGAAATTTTATGAATACACAAATGCTTAAAGTAAAACGTCCGTTTTTAGGACTGCAATTCAAAATGACTGGTTTGGTAAATGCATTTTCAGGAAGGCCCGTTATAATTTGGCCTCTTACTTAACATGGGAGTTGATTCAGAAAATTGGTTGAGCAGCACTAGAAGCTGCATTTGTTTAGAATCATAGAATCATTAAGGTTGGAAAAGATCTCTAAGATCATCGAGTCCAACCGTCGACCCAACACCAATAGAATCGTAGAATCATTAATGTTTTCTTTGGTCTACTAACCAAACTCCAAATATTTTATCACATTGTTGACTTCTTGTAGCTCCCTTTTTTAAAGGGAGAATATTTCCTTTTTAGGAGGAATTAAAAGTTTTGTTTCACCTAGGAAAAAAAGGTTGGCTGTACTTTAAGCAGGAGAGATGAGGTAGACGTCATCAAAGACAACTGGGTATGAAAAAACTGTAAATAGAAATTTATGAGTTGTTTTTGAAACTTTTGGTGAAGTGAGTATCAAACCAAAAATATAATTTCGAATGAGTTCTGTCAACTGTAGGTACCACGAAGAAAATATATTACAAGAGAAAGTACCAAGTTGTATCAGATAAACATTTAATAAGACACTAGTAACTAAATTTACTGATTCACTAATGCTCTCAAAACACGAAACTCTCTTGAAAACTAAGATAGTTGGAATTTAACAGCATATCCCAACCAGTTCATCAGATTCTGGAAAATTTTACTGAACTTCCTATTTCTGTACATATTTCTACAAAATACTTTTAGATGATTCATAGCAATTAATCCATCTTTCTAAAGCTAGAGGCAGTGCTGAATCCTGATACTCATGACCTGAAAGTTTATAGCCATACCTGTTCTTTATTGTCCACAGTATTAAAACACTGTTTTAGTACAAACATATAGGGCTGATTACAGGTCCACCAAATAAGGCCCTGTACTCTTTTGAAGGGATAACAAGAAGACGACATTAAATTCATTTTACAACAGAGGATCACGTTTAGAATCATAGAATGGTTTGGGTTGGAAGGGACCCTTAAAGATCATCTAGTCGAACCTCCCTGCCATGGACAGGGACACCTTCCACTAGACCAGGCTGCTCAAAGCCCCATCCAACCTGACTTTGAGCACTTCCAATAACGGGGCATCCATAACTTCTCTGGGAAACCTGTTGCAGCGTATCACCACCCTCATCGTAAAACATTTCTTCCTTATATCCAACCTAAATTTACCTTCTTTCACTTTAAAACTGTTGCCCCTTGTCCTGTCACTACAGGCCTTGGCAAAAAGTCTTTCTCTGTCCTTCTTATAAGTCCCCATATTGAATGGTAAGACTATGACAAATCAGTTGAACATTTATTTTCTGAGACATAAAAATGAATGAATGAGGCAACAGGAAAAGGTATGTATGAAGGGAAACTTTTAAGATATTCTAATGGTTCTAATTTTAAAAGCTGCCATCAAATCTTGATGGATTATGAAAGTGTGTCTAGTTAGATAAATTACAGGCATGACACTTTGGAGATCAAGAAGGAACCTTAATTTATTAAATAGTGACTAAGTACAAGTACTGTGGCTCAACATTGAAGTGTGCTAATAAGTTCAGCTAACTGCATTCAGATGGTGTGAAGATGTATTGAACAGTGGGAGTTCTATTTTGTAGGTTATTTGCAAAGATTTAGCATTTCTTTTAAGGACATTATCTGTATGCCTAATTTCATGGGCCCATGGTGGCAAAACATACAGCAGAGACACAAAGAGATCAGCAACAAGGAGTTCTATATTGATATATATTTGGATATTCTAGAGGGAAGATGTTGAATGATCCTGTAATGCATTTTGTATTGCATGCAGCATTTAACATTAATGTTCAACTCCCATTCTGTCAGTATTAAATGTTACATATTTTGTCAGAATAAAGAAAAATTAAATTTATCCTATCCTTAACTCAATTTATTCATTCTTAGTGCTGGAGTTTAAAAGGAATTGTTTTGCTCTTCTGTGCAACTATAAATGAAGCAAATTTTTTTCAAGTATATTACTTGGGTTTACCTCTTACTATAAATCTCAAAATGACAATGTGTGTCAGAAGGCAGAGAAGTTTTCTGGTTTCTGAATCTTTTCACCACAAACTGAATTTACCAAGCTGCTGGATTCTCTGTTTTTCCTCTCTGCTGAGAATAGGGCTGATTTAATTGCCCTGACCCTCACACCACCTTGCATAAAGCTGATACAGAGACTGGCAAAACTTACCAGGTTCTCCCCGAAGTGGGAGGGATAGATATGGTTGGTTGCATAGCTTTATGTAACAATAATATTTACCATAATGCCTTCATTGGCAATGTAGGAAAGCACCTCAGTAGGATGCGTTCTAACATGGAATACAAATTGCCTTCCTTTGCTGTAAGAAAACAGAGAGCTTTCCAACTATTTTCCCGTATGAAGCAGGCTAGGTTCCTTCCCATGCTGTTACTTTTCCATTGAGTAGTGAAATGAGTCACGAAGAAATCTGAAATGGAAGATGCAGAATTGCCTGGAAGAGGATTTTCAGGAAAGGTGTATTCCAGACACACAGTGTAATACAATAGAAAAAACTTGTAATATAACTGAATAATTACAACTACAGAACACATGAACTACACCGCAACCTAAAAACTGAGATTATATCTAATTGTGAAACCCAACTCACAATGTCTCAGGAAATTTAAATCTGGATTTGAGGAGCTATGCGAGCAAGTTAGATACCTACTAAATTAAGGCACCTTGGATTACTATGCCTTTCTGTAAATCACTATTTACAGTCTATCTTACTTGAATACTTCTACTTTAGCTACGACAAATATACACTGTAGTCTACACATGCTAAGTCAAGCAATTTCTTTTATTTCTATACAATTTAAAAGCTGAAAAAGGAACTAGATTTAATCTGCTTTATAATCTCTTTAATAATGACATATTTAATTAAGACAACTGCTGAAAGCCCATAACAGGAATTTAACAAATCAAAAATATAGTGTAAGAGTCCCACTGCAACATGTTATTCAAATGAATTGTTTTATCATACCACAGGCATCTTAGTGAGACAATTCCATTCCGGGAAATATGGCACTGTATCCTTTCAAAGACAGAATGTTTACTGGCAGTCCTAAAGGTGTTTGACTGTCAGCAATGATACACTCACAAAGCAGTTAACCCTGACAGGAAACGCGTATGAGGTGCTAATACCTAAAAAGCCTTGGCAATCCACGATCTGGCTGCATCATCTTTGTAAGAGCCCGAGGGAGCCACAGACAATTTTTCCACACACTCAATTGAAGACTGAGAAGGTGGTGGTTTCTGCTCCCACTTTCATTCCACAAAACCAGAACTGGATAGTTCTGCTTCCTAAAGAAGCAGTGGGATAACAGTGAGAATCGTCCCCCTGCCTGCCTCAGAGCTCAAAAAGGAATTCCGTCTCAGCAGCTCAGTGCTCTCAGTGAGAAGCCTGGCACAAAGACAAAGCACTGGGATTATTCTGGCAAAATCACTCAAGTAGTGTGAGATTTAGTTCTCCAAAAACATAGAGGATGTCAGATTGTGGGGAGCTGTTCCTGCTTGCAAGCAATTCCCAGATCATCTTATCTGAGTTACAGCTATACACCTGTACTAAAAGCCTACAATAATATTTGTTTTTGCCTTTTGAGATTTCCACTGAAGAGGCTTAAAACTGCAATTAGTCTCACCTACATAAAACCAAGTTAGAATCCAAAAACTCTACCATCTGCCAATACAGATTTTTTTTAACCTTTCTAATTAACAGTAATTGTATCTAATTAAATAGCAATATACTTTCAATGTGAAAAGGAACTGTTCATAGGTAGCCAGTAACAAGTGATAATATTGTAATACAACCCACAAATTAATATTTTTCCACATGCATTCAGTAAGTATTTTTTGCATTTTAGATGACTTCTATGTCCTGATCACAAACAACTCTTTGTAAATACCTGACATCCATACCTAGAGTTGAATAACCTGAAATTTTGGACGCATTTTGTTACATCTTGTCTCACAGATCAGGTGGCGGTATTTCCGCTTATAGATTGGATCAGACTAACATTTTTGGATAAGAGGAAGCTTTGCAGAAGTCTACCTTTTCTTTCTAAGGAGATAACATAACTTAAGAAAGGCAGAAGATGTTCAGAAATATTTACAAGGAATGTTGTTTAAAATTTCTAACTCTCTCTTCTGAATGAAGCATACTTCACCTGAAATAGCATTCCAAGGAAAATCAGGACTACAAATTGGGGATTTCTTTCATCCTATCTGCCGAGAGTAATTCTGTGAACAGAGCATAAGATATTTTCTGCTTAATTTAAGCTCCCTTTCTCTTAGAAATTTGGTTAAGACTGTGGTAACCCTGCTTCAGTGCTCTATACAGTCATACAGAGAAAATTGTCGACATACGAAACCAAAGATAAAAACAGCCAGGTCCACTCTTTGCAGGCTTAATAAAAAAAATCTCCTTAGCAATACTTACTACTAGGCAATAATTAATTCATACTTTGAAAATTATGAAGCCTGGAAATAAAAGGATTTGAAATGAATATATACTTGAACATATGCAAATACATATTCCCGAAAAAAAAAGCTTATTTCTAAATTTTTATGACCTGTGCCTGGATCATATTTGCATATACTTATTACTTGCTTAATACTTATTACAGTATTTATGTAAAATACTTTTCTGATTTCTGTAACAGGCTTCAAAGTCAACCCACAAAACCAGCTACTGCATGGAATCTAACAGAGAGTACACAAATGCACTATGCTGAAAAAGACCAATACAGATAAATTCAATGTATCTATCAAACTTTTATAATGTTCAGAACTAAATGAATCCAAATCATTTCAGCATAGTAGGAGTTCAGTATTACATAGCTTACGTTCTTGTACCTGGTTTTCAGGTTAGCAAGGTCTGATATATCCTTAATGTTGAGTTTGAAATTCCTCTACAGAAATCTCTTTAGCCCATGGAAACTATGCTCTGAATCCAGCATTGACACAATTAGGGTCCGGAGAATCTTGTTCTGTGGCCTTTATTGACATATCTACTGTCCTTTTCACTCTTGCAACACGAGCTGTGTTCAGACTGTATTCACAAAATTAATCTCCTAGCAAATCTAAAATTGACGCTCTATTACTGCCAGAAATATCCACTCTATATTGAGCCCGCTCTTGTCATTACAGGCAAAGAAACTAGCAGTTCCAGAGATGCGTAAGAAAAGAGGGAAAGCACAAGAAATAATCCCTCTTTGCATCTCTGTGTAGTGGTTACACGTTTAATTTACAGTTACATTTAACTTAACTCCATTACCTAACAGGGATTTTCCCCATCATGCTTGCTCTGCTAGTCAAGGAAACAGAAAGAGAATGGTATGAATTTGGATTCAGAGCAAATTATGGCAGGAACTCAACAATATAAGCTAGAGAAAGAAATGGAATCTCCAGAAAGACAACTATGATTGAGATTTTCAGAAACATTTTGTAAGGTTGCATACGTAAGTCCCATTAATTTCAAAGACAGTAAAGAAAATACACAAAGCCAGGCACTGCCCTAAACACTGATCTGAATTAATTGGTTATATGCTAACTGGAGGAATGATTTTTTTGCTTGCGATTGCCATTAATTTCTATACAAAGAACACATTTTATTTTAGGATGGCTCTCGTTCAAATTCAGCATTGTCATAAAAACAAAAAAAGGATGTAAAATCCTATTTGCAGGACTCTACAAGCTAAGACAGAGGGTTAAGTCTCTTTCAAAAATAAATGCACAGCAAAGGCTCTTCTATTTTTATTTCACATAGTATTCAGGAAGGCCAGATGCTGACCTGAATTGTATAAGGCAGGCAGTTCTCTATCCTTTTGTGTATGAGATAGGAACAATTTCTATCCACTCCCTCCCTGAAAACAGGCAAAGATAGAGCAGCAAGAGAGAGAGAATGGCTGGTATGTTTGATATGGCTTAGTCAGTTAGGCTAGACCAACTACCAAAGGTGACAACTGCATCCCTCAACAAAGTTTTAGCAGGAAGAAAAGACAGAAACTTTGACAGCACACACTCGAATGAGAAGTCCCAACAAACATTAGCTCAGACAAAAAGGAAGTATCCACTTGAATGCAAGTTTAGATACAGCATCTGCTAGTTTTACAAGTTAGATCCTTTCCTGCAATTATCCAACACATTAAAAAAAAAACCCGAAACATTGGTTTTGGTAGCAGTTTCATTTATACTTTGTCCGAGGTATCCCAGATTGTCCTGTTATAAATGACAGCCAGAAAGATCTGGACATCTTTTTCTCTTTTTTAAGCAGTCACTACAAAACAGTGGCTTCAGAATCTAAATGTGGAATGCGCTTGCTCTCTTGCGGTTGACCTCCATGAAATACAGCCAATAGTGGCTTACTTTTCAGTAAAGAATGAAAATATACATTCTCTTTGGACATGTACCTTATTGAGCATTAAGTTTGGATTTGGGTCATAATTTATTAATCCTAAAAGATTTGGAAAGGTTTCCACTGAAGTTCTGAAAGTAGATAGTTCAGCCATTGTACAATTGTACAATGTACAATTACATACAATTAGACAGCTACTAAAGCACATTCCCTAAACTCATCTACAGCATATATCTTATAAAAATAAAACTCCTTTTCACTACAAATCCGTAAAAGCACATGAAGGCTTTCACTGTCACTGGTTTTCAAATGATGATGTAATTTCCTTATATGGTTTTCTTCTAACTGGTCAATTATCAATGTCAATTTGGTGACTTTTTTTAAAATTATTTGAATTACATTTCTACATACTTAATGCATCTATTCCAAGTGGTACTTCTACAAAGACAGGGAAGTAGATTATACAAATACTGCCCATCTATCAACTGGAAATACTAAATAAGAATGTTTTTTAATTTAATGTGTCTCATGTCCTGTCTAAAGAAACTGAGCCCATGAGTCAGTATTCATTTAAATCCTTAAAAATTTTCCATTGTAACATTTTGTAGAAGGGTAGTGAAACAAAGGCAAATTTAGACAAATGGTGTCAAAGTTACAATTTTTTTATTTAAAAAAACCCCACGTGTTTTATTTTTAAGAATCAGTACAGAATATGTGAATTGGCATTCAGAATTTTAATTACACACCACAGAGCTTTTAGGCTTTTATAGGATGAACATTCTCTTGATTTGTCAAAATTTTATACATCTCATATATTCTAACACATATCAGGAGGCTAACAGCTCCAGATTTTCTAACCCCAAACAAGCAAGAGAGCAAAATCATATGATCTTTGTTTCCACCAAAGAAGCAGATTTGGGTCAACATCTATGACTTTCTAAAAATCCAGCTTAAATGCATAGGCAATTTAGATAGGAAAGACAGATATAAAAAAATCTTGCAGACAGGATCATAGAATCACAGAATCATAGAAGCATTTAGGTTGGAAAGGACCTTTAAGATCATCGAGTCCAACCGTTAAAGAAATCTGCTTCCATGAGACAGTTAAGCTCCACTGACAAAAAGAGGTAACAGAAGTAACTCAGCTGCAGCGCTATGGTCTATATAGTGGCAGGATCACAGAGAGAAATGTTCCATATACATAAACTCCCTACAAAGCACTAAAAAATGTACATAGATGGTCCCTAGAAATGTGAAATATAAATATTTCCTTACTAAACAATGCGTATGTGACATAAAATTTAATTCATGCATTACCATTAGACAACAAAATATTTTTCCGGGCTACAGAAGCTGGAAAACTGTCACATATCAGGTTTGCTAGTAACAATGTTGACTCAATATTTCTCCAACACAGTTCTTTGTCTCTCACAAGGGATAGCAGAGTACTGTGTAACACTTTTATTCCTGACAGTTTTTCTTGCAGGTGCATATAGTCAATCTATTTGCCATTTCTTCTATTGCACTCCCAAAAGAATACACCTTTATTGGATCTAAAAGCAAGTGACATATTTCGCCCTAACTGAACAGTCTCAGACACTTTCTTTATAAATAAGTTATTTTAGAAATGTTTCTGTATGTGATAAACTGGAAAAGGCTATCTAATCTGTGGCAAGCTAAGAACTATAGTCTCCAGGAGTTTTCCTTGAGGAAGCATTTGGGACCTGTGTATTTTCATATCAAATGAAAAGCTGTATGTTTGCTGTTATACAGGCAGGAGCAAGATGCATGAAGGCATACAAAAGTTACAGCAGAGGCGAGATATTTCCAGAAATAATCCAAAAGAGTAAACACCACTGAAAACAAAAATGTCTTCCTGCCCACTGTTAGAAAACATACTGATTTTCTAACCAATTCCATCTATGATCCAAGTTTATGTAATTTAATACGATACTGTATTCCCTGAATACACTTCCCAGAATATACTGAATACAATAGATACTGATTCCAAATCCCAAGATAATGCAAACATTTTCTGCAAATAAAGACGTATTTCAAAACCTGGTAAAACTCGACACAGGAAAAGCTATTCAAGTTCGCTGCTGGTGTGTCATTAGCTTTTTGAATGTAATGACAAAATTAGAGCACCAGACCCTCAGCTGGTATAAACTAAGGACTATACCATGCAGTCATAACCCACTAAGCCACAATGAGCAAACCAAATAAAGACATCACCAGCTGGAATCAAAAGCAGTATTATAACTGCTATAACTAACTGTAACTATTCAGGTAAAAATATAATTTACCAGTCCATATTGTTAAAAACTCAAATTAACATTCTTTACTACTGCTCTTCCCCAGATTAGGCTACCAGTTGCCTTGCGAATGTCTTAGCAAAACAAGATCTCCTATGTATATTTTACTACTAATTCTTTATTCAACAGAAAACCAAATTCTGAAAACAAAGCTATCCACCCCAAAATATTTGTAGAGAATAAACATGGTGCTAAAAATTAACAATTAAACTTCTCACTTCATTTGCCAAACATCTGTATATGTAAAATGTGCTGTAAAATACTGTTGCTCTTGGTTAGATTAAATCAAACAAGTAAAAAGAGAACCTAGCATTCTTTGATCTGAAACATGCAGAACCATAAAATGTTTGGACATGATAAAAATTTGACATCACGGATAAGCTTCACATCTTTTATTCTTTTTCATAAAGGCAGTCATAACCCACTAAGCCACAATGAGCAAACCAAATAAAGACATCACCAGCTGGAATCAAAAGCAGTATTATAACTGCTATAACTAACTGTAACTATTCAGGTAAAAATATAATTTACCAGTCCATATTGTTAAAAACTCAAATTAACATTCTTTACTACTGCTCTTCCCCAGATTAGGCTACCAGTTGCCTTGCGAATGTCTTAGCAAAACAAGATCTCCTATGTATATTTTACTACTAATTCTTTATTCAACAGAAAACCAAATTCTGAAAACAAAGCTATCCACCCCAAAATATTTGTAGAGAATAAACATGGTGCTAAAAATTAACAATTAAACTTCTCACTTCATTTGCCAAACATCTGTATATGTAAAATGTGCTGTAAAATACTGTTGCTCTTGGTTAGATTAAATCAAACAAGTAAAAAGAGAACCTAGCATTCTTTGATCTGAAACATGCAGAACCATAAAATGTTTGGACATGATAAAAATTTGACATCACGGATAAGCTTCACATCTTTTATTCTTTTTCATAAAGAAGTGTCAGACAACTACATAAAAATAATAGATCAAATAAACATAGACACTGTTGTACACAGAGCATAAAACCTTAAAAAAACACTGAATAATTCAAGGGAACTCTAGCGACACTTGTAATTTACAACACTTGCAATTTTTCATAAAGCAATACTTTTTTTAATTTTCACCTTTTTTCTACGGTGCCTCAGGAAAAAGAAAGGCAAAAATTGAAACTATAACTACAAATATTAAAGTGTTTGCTTTTAGTATCAGTGTAGTAAATATGCCATTACTCTTAGATGGTAATGCAATATGCAAACAATATTTGTCCCAGATCACCACAGTAAACAGAATTTTCAGAGACTATAGTATTTTCCCCTCCTGCTATTTGCGAGATTACTTTGCAAAAAATTACAATTTTTTAATACCTTCACAGCAGAATATACTTTTCCTTTCTGAAACAACAGAATCACACACAGATTAAATACCTTTTTCCGTTCTAGGCTATGTGCTCAGATTTTCAGCAATGTAATTAGCCTAGGTGTAGGCAGGCTATATTAATTCTGATATCTGCACTAACTGGAGTATCTCTGCATTGCACTGCATGACATTCGTCATAAGGAAACCAAAGATCTAGTCTCAGTTTTACCTCTGATCTGCTCCTTGCATCTTTTCTGCCACTTTAAAATACACATTTTCTTCTGTGTCTTGCCCTCTAATTAATATTCCTGTGCCTCAACAGTTTACATGCAGAGGAAAGAACAGCTCACCAGGCAAAACACAGACATTCAAACAGTGACTAAACATATGATTGGGAGTTATAACCTATAACTTGACTTGGAGAAGTAAACATCACATCCACATTTCACTTTTATCTCTTATACCTATGTTTGTGCGATCATACTTGGACTACTGTTTGCTTGTTCTCAAGATGTTTTTCCAAACTTCTCAATTTGAGAAATAGCATCCTAAAATGTTGTTTTCCTGCCAGCCAACCTTGAAAACAATTTCCGTCTCTCTACCCCTTCTAGACATACTGACACCATAGTACTACTGCTTCCCTTTCTCTCCCAGTTTCTCAAATCTGTATCGCTTTTTCATTGCCACAGCACCAGGAGTTTTGTTAACACATGTTGCAAGGACCAGATGCACTTAGGTACTCTGGAGGAAATGAATATATTGCTGTTACTCATATGACCATTACAGCTAGCTTATTCCATGGGAATCATTTGACTGTTTCAAATTCCAACATTTGACCAGCCCTCTTGAGTTTCATTTCTTCAGACACTCCTAACGGCAGTGAACTGTCTGCGGTTTACAAATTTACGATCCATTGTTAGAGTGTTTGACACTCTAACTAGGTACATCCAATATCCACCTTGGCCACAACACATGCAAAATAACTGTTTTTCTTGGTTTTTTCTCACTGAATTTTCCTTTTCATAAATTCTGATTATAAAGTACCAACTTACTGCTAAGTCTATTGTCTAAGTTTTAATGAAGTGAGGTTTTTTAGGGAGAGACGGTTATATTTTCTTAAGAAATATGGGAAATTACTACTGTTTTCTGATGTAAGAGTATTGACACAATTTCAAACACTTATTAGCTGCAATGGAGCTGCAGCCGCAGGCTCATACTTAAAATATCATTAATTCCTTTAGTAACTGAACGCATAACAAACCAAAAGGTGTAAATTAAATTTTTATATATATATATATATATTTTACATGCGTTAGTGGCATATGAGTCACCTTGATCTCCTTTGGGATGGAAATTAACACTGGAATATATTTTGTTTATAAAGATATCTGTTGATTGCCCAAGAGGTAACAGGAACTCATTTTGCCAGATGATGTTAACTTTTATGGGTTAAGGTGGTGAGTTACCAGGAGCCACAGCTGTGTGTTTTATACTCAGGGCACTTTTTAAGCAACTCAGTATTTTAAGAATCATGACATTCACATCTGATGTAAGAAAAATTAACAAAAAGGAAATGATAAATCATTATGTATTAAAATCTTAGAACTGAGAAAAGAACTACGTTAATACTCTGACATATCACTTATGCATGTATTATACATAATAAGTTCAGGTAACTAGAATTACAGCAAAGAAATGAAGTTATTGACATGAGCTGACTGTAAAGAAAGCTGTTGTTAAAGCAATGGCATGGCCTTTGCAACTCTGAGATTTGCTAACAGTTCTTCGTAAGATTATTTCCAAATTGAAAGAATATTAAAATCATTTCCATATGATGGCTTGGACACAGTTACTAGTATTTTGATTTTATATCTGTTTTCAGAAGTTTTAATATATAACAACTGTAAAAGAGTTCTTCAAGCTGAAATTTAGCTTGGAACATAGGAGTCTGCATAAAGCAATCTTGTGCATTTAAATAAAAAACCCCATCATTGAAAATGTTTTAAACCTTCTTTGAATTAGAAATTAGAAAATATTTCCCACCTAAAAAACCCGATTTCAGATTCAGTGCCAAAAAATATACTGCTTTTCAACATGTTAAAATATGCCATGAGTTAACAAAGCAAATATATCATTCTAAGACAGCTTCGTTACTAAACCTGGAGTGCAGAATACACAGAATACTTGTGGTTTTGGTAAACTACCAAAACCGAAAGCAAATAGTGGAACTGCAGATCCTCAGAACAAATCACACTTACTAGGTCAAAAACCTGAAATACATACCATAAGTGGAAGATTTAACTGAAGCTTCTCTCTCTCTCCAATTTACCTCCTTTATCAAAGGAAACATCAAAACTTTGTTTGACAGAATATTGAGAGTTCTGAAGCCCTAACAAGCTCTTTTCATTCCTTACTACTATTTGTATGGACAAAATCAAATGTCATAAAAACAAAAGATAGATTAATCTTTGCATCCTCATTTTTCTCAATAAAGAAAGGCATAATTAATGATAACAGTTTCTGCAAAGTATCTCTATTTTTTTATGTTTTATGTAACACAAAACCTTAATTCCTATGAGGCACCATAACAGGAGATCCAATAAAATCCTTAGGTACTAAAAGCAGTCACTGGATGAGTTTAAATGCCCAAGTCCAGAAAAATTACCAAAAGAACTTGCCAGTACCTTATGTACCAAACTAAGTTATTGCTTGTGGAAAGGGTGCTAGATGAGAGTGCTGGTTCGTCTGTAACTATCAGCTGTCCTTGTTCTTCTGCCCTGGTCAGAGCCAGGAAGACCTTAGAGAAATAAAAGCTGAGGGAACCTTGTCTAGACTTGATGGTTCACATACTATTAGTGGAGGTAACCAAACTTACTTCCCGAGACTGCTTTTAATAGCTGTAGACACCTCTGTTTGAACTGGAACTGGTCCTAGAACTGAGCAGTATGGTTCAGTAAAGCCTCGTAACGTGTCCTCCGTGTTATGTGAGTGTTGGGGTTTTTCTTCATTGAACACTTCCCAACAAATTCTGAATTTTTGTATCAGTTGATATACATTGAGCCACACAAAGTATGCAGAACAACAAAGAGAGAGATATAAGAGCTCTGAACTGCATATTAAGAAGCCTGATAAATGAAAAACGCTCCATATCCTCTCAGTGATACCAGTTTTACACATTATTTAATTTCACTGCAATCAGTTTGGATTCGCACTGGAACATCCCTCTCAGCATGCAATTACTATGTTTGTTGGATTTTCAGTTATTTTTTAAAACTCTGCCAAAGAACTATTAGTGTTTCACATGTCAGTGACACCTGGCATCCACAGTGACTCTGCAAAATTTAGTGGCAGCAAGGGAATTGTTATTGTCTATTGCTTCACTGGTCCATGAACTGAGGAGTTCCTGAGCAAGTCTTGGCACTGTGCAGCAAAGCAGCTGTTAGGCCCTATTGTTGTCAAGAATACGCATTTTGACAACTACTAATCATGTATTTACTCTGAACAGTGAATAAACTTATACTTTATTATTCTCAGAATATATTTACCCAACAAGTAATGGCAGCTCTAAATGAGTTTCTTATGTCCTAGCAAGAAAACATAAACAGTAATTAATTAGTTTATTGTTATTTAGCTACAATTTATTTCCCCAAGCCATTCATCAGATGTAATGCTAAGTACATAATGGCAGGTAGCTTTTGGTGGCATTTATGGTTATCAAGTTTTTGGCAAAATTCCTTACAAACTATTCTATGGAACCTTAATTGTCTTTAAGATGAGAGATCTAATTTTGTCCTGAATTGGGAACAATTTATAAGACAGAAAAAAGGATGGTATAAGTAAAACAAAAAGCTTCAACAGTTGAACCAGTTCAAGCTGGTAGTTATCTATTCTCTGTTAAAAAAAAAAAAAAAAAAAAGAAAAAAACCCAAACAAAACCACAGAGTTGCTAAGCTGTCTAAATTGCACATTATTTAAGTCTGTCATGACAGGCAATAAATGTCACCCATTCCCTGGGAAGCTAACAAGTCTTTGTGTAGTGATGGTATGATGGCAGATAAAACTAAGTTGTGATCTATATAGGCTAAGACAAAAAGGAGTCATTTAACTTCTGCGGATACACTGGACTGTAAGGACAGTGATTCTGGAAAATGGGAACAGGTGTCATCTACAAATCAGAAAGTTTAGGATCAAGGGCATGAGAACTGACAATAGCTTATAGGGCAGGTTACATATGGGGAATACATGGCAATGGTAACTCTGGGCACAATGTTACTCAAACTCTTGATACATGCATTGCATTTTAGAATAATGCAGTTCTTCCTTCTTAACTTTTCCCTCTCTAATTGTAGAATAGGTGATCTTGCCAAAGATTTGTAAGCTCTAAGACGTTTCTGAAGTTGTAAAACTAAGTAAGTATTCCAGAGCTATTAATTTTACATAAGGGATATTCAGCTTGGAAGCTGGCAGTAGGTCAAAACCTAAGATAGGTTTAATCTACAATGGAAAGTATTACCGATTTTATGCTTAGGAACTCTTATCTAGGATAAATGTCTGAATAATGAATTGGACCTATAGGACTATATCAGTTTATACTCACAAATTATTCACTTCTCAGAAATATCTTTCCTTTATGAACTAGGCAATGGGTAGACAAACGGTGATCAAATTACTGAAAATATCTCTTCCAGGGACAACTAAATATTAGACCATTCAAAATGCATAAAAATATTACAGAGAATATTATAATTTAATAAATCATCTGTATGTCTTTTTTGTTGCACTACAGAAATACTTCAATAATTCCTTAGTACTATGAGATTGCTGAATGCATAGCACCATTTTTTTTCCTATTTGCTTCTCCCTGAAGTAAAATAAATCATAATGAATGATAAACATATGAGAAAGGAGCGCTATATTTACAGTTATTTGGAAAAGATAATAATTAAAAACTGTATTCATCTGCACCACAATAACTCTTCTTCTTGAAGCAAATCCAGCAGCAATCAGAGTTACATCATATCACACAGTCTGGAGATCATGCCCACTTCTGACCTCAGAGCACAGGTTTACCAATTTTGCAATATTTTATACATGAGAGAAAGAACAACTAATTTGATTTAAAACTGGAAAAGACTCTGAGAATGACTTTAGATGGTAAGAACACTGTCAGTCTTCAACTGTGTATAAAGACCCCAAGAGCATGCCCCCACCAGGAGGTCTGTTGCTGGGACTCAGGACGAACTTAGCAACAGTGTGGCTGCAGGCTGCCTCCTTCCCCCTTGGAGAGGAGCTCCCAGGCAGTGCTGCGGGGAGCCAGGGCCGAGTCCCTGCCCGTGCGAAGTGCTTCCACCTGAGGCTCTTGCCCTTGGCCCCACCTGACCTACAGCCTTCTATCAGGCCAGGGACCCTGATAATCCATACCCCAACCCATGGGCTGATGTCCTGGCCTGACCTCAGCCCTGTCCCATCACTATGGACACGGCTGGCAGTGATGGGGCTATTTCACTCTGGTCATGGTCACCAGGCTCCTGATCCTCTCTCCTGACTTGATCTCAGCCCTGCCCCTTCCTCACAGGGGTGCCTGATGGCTGGGGGCTGCCCCCAGCTTTCCCCTGCTACCTCGCCCCGTTACCTTGGTGGGAGGCAGTGGGCTGGGCCCAGCCCCGCCAGTCCCCGTGGGGATCCCAGGGGGCTCCCAGCC
>NW_008825073.1:1291606-1298624 GCF_000699105.1 Pygoscelis adeliae | reverse complement strand
GGGGGGGGGGGCGGCCCCCCCCCCCGCCAGTCCCCGTGGGGATCCCAGGTGGCTCCCAGCCCCCAGGGAGCAGCCACCCTCTCCGCACTATGCTGATGAGGGGCTGCAGTTACTTGAAAAAAACAACCGATGAGAGCAATACAAGATTTTTTAAAACTTCAGCTATGTTTCTCCTCTGAACAAACTTCACATTTTGTTTGTTGTACAGATCCTTCTGTATTGTTTCTCACTGTGAGCAAAAATGTAAACATTTAAAGTTTTCTTGAGGACAGTTGATGCAATCTCAGGTTCATTGTTTTCCGAAGTGGAAAATGTTTGTCCAACAGTGAGAAGATTGTTCACTGGCTTGTGACTAGATCATTCCCAAATAGCACTGCTGCAGATGAAGCAGGATGTATCATCAGACAGACATAAATCTTGAACAAATTACCTATTGCCTGAATAACAATTATTTCTTTTTGTTACAGAAACCTACTTTTACAGAAAATACAAGGTTCAATGATGGTTTCTTTGAGTGACCACATATAATCACCAAAAAAAATGTAACTGCACTGATGATGGTAATACAGCATGGATGATCATTAATTATTAGATTAATTCATTAGAAGCACATGGGATACAGTCCTAATGTTAATTTAAATCCCAGACAGAGCATAAGGACATGCAGGCCATATTACCACCCGCACAGAAAACCACTGGTAAGTTCTTGGCAGGAAAGCATGTAAGTACTTAGCTGGGGCTACTGGTCTAACAGCAGGACTGCTGATAGCAAAAGTGGATAAGTTATTTTAACAAGCTGTTAATATGAATCATTCCTTATTATACCATGGCTAAATGTGAGAAGTAATGAGGTACAAAACTTAACTGCCTTAGGATAAGCCTGGAAAGATATGATTTAAAGGGAAGAGGGAAAGAATCTTTGAGCAGCTAAGCATAGTTAAAATCAAAAGACACATACAAAATACTAGAATCCCCGACTGGCCTTGGAACACAAGCAAGTATCGTATTTAAACACAGAATACAAGAACACTGGTGTTCATGAATAAATTCAAAATCTACTAGTCTAAAATGTTGTGATGTAGCATCAAAATAATTCATTTTGTTTGCTTATTTTTAGCCCGATATCTTTTCTGTTTTCAGTCTGACATCACCTTCTGTCTTTAGCTGGAATGTTGTCCTCCCCCACAATCTAAACAGAGATGCACTTAATCTTCTATTGGGGCTAACAAAAACATTCAAGGTCTATTATTTTGAAAAGACTGTAATGATTTGTGTTGAAATATTTGATTTAACTCATCATCAAAACATTTGGATTGGCGACTCATACCGAATTTTATTTTCCATTTTATGCCCACAGTCTCAGGAGCAGACTTATATTGTGATGGTAAGCTGTATTGATCCAGAATACTTCCTTTTTCTCTTAAAACTTTCTATGATGCTTATTGTTATTCTTTCTCCTTCTCCTGCTTCTCCAGCTTCCAATTAAAGACTGGAACAATTAGGTTTTATTTAATTGTAAGTTCACTAATTGAATAGATATATAGACAGTTGAAAGCACCAGGATTCTCTACAGGGTCTTGTTTATCAGTGTCTAAATCTTGGTTAACAGCTTGCTACCATTCTAAATATACAACTATTTATTTAAGTATTTATGTACAATGTTTGTTTACCATAGCAACTGCTGTATCAACTTGACATACACAGAAGTAATTTTATTCAGATACATTTATCTCTTTGTTAGAATTCATCCATATTTTATGGTATTTAAAGAGACATAACAACAAATTTTCAATATATGTTTCAACTTATTTTATGTGTAAAAGCTACTTGTCAATTTTCTAGTATAATGTATATGACTAAAGGTATTTGCCAACCACAGAATTGGTCAAACAGCCAATTAAATCAGTTGGGGGGGAAAAATCATGGCAACCTTTGAATATTACTCAACCTGTGGTTCTTCCACTAACAAAGTTTTTATCTTACTTTTTAAATTTATACCCCGACTACAATTTTGAAAAAACAAACAAACAAAAAAAAACCCCAAACAAACAGGAAAACATATGTATCCCAGTAAAAATACAGTTCCTCTAATTATCTTTTCCTACCATCTTTCCTTATACTTCAGACTCCATATATTCTATAGACTATATTCTAACTTCCCTTAAAAATTATTCCTGCTCTGTTCCAGACCTCTAGAAGAACCTAGTCCACATCTGAATGCATCTCGGCAAGAGCAATCTACTACTGACTCCTGAGTTGCTCAGAGCTGAATACTCAAAATACCTCTTCTGATCTTTGTTCTATGACCCAATGCCGTGAAAGAAAGAGGTTACACAACTGATTGGTTAAACTGCTGTAAATTCACAGCATGTTAACTTACTGTCCTTGGCTCACTGAAGAGACAGGGCCCACATCCTTCCTCATCTGCATCCGTGGAAATGGCCAAACTTGTTAAGTCACATGCTATATTTGGAAATACAGATCATGGCCAAAGTAGAGACCAGCACTACACGCATACCGTTCATAGAAATATAAACCCACAGTTCAAAAACACAAAGGATAATTGGTGATCTATCTCTGCTTGACATGTTACACTGAATTTCACTGACGTCTGATTTACCAGTGAAATCAGAAGATGAAGAATATAGAGCCCTAGAACTGCCAAAATTAAGGCAGACCCCAATGGGAGTTTGCAGGGTTAAAGAGAATAATAACTACAGCGAGAATAATAACTACAGCATGACTGGAAAGGAAACTGGATATAATAGGATAGGTAATTACAGAAGGCAAGAAATAATTCAAAGCTGCAACATCATGAGAGTACAGTACCAGGAGAGATTAGAGGGAGAAAGAAATAAGACTGGTCATGAAGTATTGTATACACTGTTGAGCTTCCAATAGGGAATAATTCACTTATGTGATTCAACTCTTTATCCCTCATCACAGCCAGAAACCGCCCTGAGTTAAACAGAGGACAAAATTAAGAGATACTGTGAATTCTACAATATCTTCTGTACCAGCAGCCATGATCCAGTCCCTCCTGCAGTAAATGACTAATACTTAATAATGATAATAGTCATAATTAATATTAGACTCTTAGTGAAGGTTTATTATCTTCAAGTCCCATTAAGTAATTAACCAATTCATTAAGACTGCTAGTGTAAAAGCAAGCAATAACGTTACACAGAGACACACCCTGCAGGTCCAACATTTAATAATCTATTTTAACCGTAAAAAAAATTTAATTTTTTTTTTTAAATATAATAATGATCTAGTCCTACAGTTATGCAAAACAAATCTGAAGAACAAATTTTTTTTAAGTTCTTATCTTTTCAAAAGTCGCTCTTGGGTTGTACAATTTCAGCTGGAAAAGACTGCACAGGGATATGCGTGTGCTTGTTTGAGATGAAGGTCTACCCTGCAAATCCTACCAAACAATGGTAAAACCATAAATTTCATGAAACAAAGCAGAGATGAACACTGATCTATTTATTATACACAGTTCCAGTAATCCCGATCAACTTTTTGAATTCAGTGGACCAAATCCTGCAGTTACGCAGTCGTAAAACCAGAGCAATCATAGTTACCAGGACACCTCGAGTAAGAAGAAAAGTAACAAAACCAGCTGCAAAGTACACACGTGTCCTAACTGGAAGAGAAACTAGTTTCCAATGCCTAACATTTCGTGTCAATATTCTCTTTTGTGTTCTTAAATTCCTTCTCCTTTTTAGGGGGACCCAGATGGGTCACAGTTTTCCCAGTAAAATAGGTGGATATATTATTGATACTATCTGCTTTGAGGCAGTTGGCCAGTGGAAAGAAAACCAAGTAGAACTTTTATCTTTCTTGGGCAGATTGAAATGTATGTGGAGTTCAGAATTCATGTAGACTTGTTTTGCATAGTAGTAAACTACAATTATTCTAATGAGGCATACTTCCCTTTTCTACTTTAGTCTGCCTCAAAACATTTTTCATATTTTGATTGGCAAGAAAGAAGGCTTTAGATCAGATTTGAGAACTTTCACTTCCATTTTGTTACATGCAAGTTTCAAATGCAAATTTTGCTTTCATTTTATATCTTTATTTATGATGACAGTAAAAAACTAAGTGCTGGACTTTCTCTTATTTTACTTTTAATTCTGTGTTTGCAAGGTCACAACTTTCTCTTCTTCATGCTAGTGAAATGCAGAACTGTCTTAACAGAATTCAGTAGGGCTGAATAAAACTAGTACTGCTGGAAAAGAGGAAGAAGTAAACACATCATCTTCCACCCACAGCCAAACAAAATCTGGGGAGGTATTTTCTGAAAGTAACACCCTATTTCCTCCTTTCAGTTACTCAGTTTCCCAAACTTAAGGTATGAACAAAGTTTCTCCTTACTTGCAACTTGCTTCTTTGCCTGGGAGCCCCACCTCTTGAGAGACACGGTGCTTGTAGTATGCAGGATTTTAAGAACGTGTTTCTAATTAAGTGAACAGGTGGCTTCAGCCAGCAGGAACTACCGAGCAAACAAACCCAGTGAGAGCTGGGACTAGTTGTAGCAGATGGTGTGGTCTTTGTACCACTTTAATAAAGACCGTGCCTGAGCTCTCTGTTGGGTTTAATAGAACACTTTCCTTATCATTTGTGCAACTACATTTACACCAAAATAAAAAGAAATGATTTCTAGATTACAAAAGCAATACATTCTGTGCACCCTTCAAGCATGTTCAAGCATACCCTTATCTGATAAGTATATGTTATGCATAACAAAATTCAGTTAGAAGGTCAATTCATACCTAATACTATTGTCTATATCCATCCACCAGGGAAATATACTGGTGTAATATTTGTGCCATGCTAGCAATCATCTTGTGAAACTCTGCGCAGGCATTAACAGTCTTTAAGCAGCAGGCAGACATTTATAGATTTTTAACATTCCCTTGCCAACCCCTGGTTTAAATTGATCAATCAATGGTTTAGAATACATTTATTAAATTATAAGCTTATGTTTCCCGTTATAGATTTATGTGACCATACTCCAGATTTCACATCAGGAATGGGAAAATTTGTCCAAATGTTTTTAATGAGATTAACATTCTATCTTGCATCCTCCCATTGACTTAGGTGACAGTGATCAGAGAGAAAAGCAGTAGTATAAAAGCAATTTCAATAGAACAATGACCATTCCGACTTGAGTAAGGATTGAAAAGAATAATAGGGAACAGAATGGGAGAAGAGAGATTTCTGGTACAAATTCAGTAATGGAATTCAGAAATGCCAATAAATTACACTTTTGTACAGTCCAGTATGTACTATATGCTGTACTCATATGCTCTCCAGCACAGAGAGCTCATGAATTTGTGAAGTACCCATACATACAGTCTCCCATGCAAACATTTCCTAAAATGTATCCATATGTAACACAGTTCAAATACCTTACAAGAGTGTACTGCAAACTGGTTTTCCAAAGTCAGAAACAGCTTACTGATCTCTGAGGTTCACTTGAGTAGGTAAGCTTCCCCCTTGCTACATGGCTGTTTCAGGCAAAGAGTGTCAGTCTTCTAAAGTAAATGTTTGGCGATATTGCCAGTAAGTTAGACAGCAGTGATGCAGGAAAGGTAAGCCAGTGAGTGGGAAGGAAAAAAAGGAAAAAAAAAGTCTGTGGACCATAAGGTAAAGGAGACATGATGAGCATTATGGATGGAACCAGATAATTTCCTAATATGCATTTTGTGGTCCAATTTTTTTCTCTCTCATATGCACAGAAACATGTTACAAGAACAAATTTGAACCTGACCTATAAATCTGCACACTGTCAGAAAAGAGAGAAAATGATACAGTGATTTAAAAGTAATGTAGCTGTCTGGTCATTTTTTACTTTCACAGATTTCATTCTATCATTAGGGCAATTACTATACGTATAGGCTAGCATATATGGCATCTGAAGTCCAGGACAGATGCCATTTATCTCTAAATGCATGGAAAAATGATTTTGGTTTTATCAAATGGAATAGATATTTGGAAGGATGAGAGATTAAGAGAGCAGCTAAGGGTGCCAGGTATTTTGATTACATCTTTGTTTGTATTAATTATTATATTTGCTAACATGCTGTAGTGTAGTCTGGCTACATGTCTTTGGTTTACATTCACGTGGGTTTGTGTTCAAAGTACAGTTAAAAAAATTAATTGAATGATTTAGTATGACAAAATCATTCATGAAAAAGAGTATACCCATTTAAAGCTGTCACACGTTACATACATTTCTTTACAAGGCTTAAAAACATTACTGATGTGGAAAAGATGGACGCTCATAGAAATAGATGAGATGGACGGATCAGAAATTGAAAGTAGGAAAAGCACCCTTTTAACTCTAGCAGTTTTACCATGAGCAGCACTACTGCACAATTGCTATAGTATCACCTGACAATTCATTGAAATCCATATTTTACCCTATCTTTGTGCAAAAATTCAATTAATAAGGAAAAATAAAGATACAATATGGCTCCTTCTGTATATAAATACTCCAATATGTAATAATTTGGCTGGAATATTGCAAGAATCATAGTATACACAACTCATTATTCTTACTATTCGTATCACTGAACTTGTCTTGCTATTTCTATTTATTTTTCACTGGAGTAATTCTTTTGGGAACTTCAAAGCAATTAGTTCAGGAGCACATGTTAAAGGGTGAAGAGTTTCAATGTTGCAGCAATGTAAGATAACTATAGATCACAAAATCTGTCATGGAATAATGCAATCAAGAACAAAGCAAATTGAAGCTTTGTTTTCAAAAGATAAGAATGCAATGGAATGCATCACTAGCTCCTCTTATTTCTTGTGCTGTCTACCTAAATGAGACTCCCTGCTTGCATATTTCAAAGTCATTGGTTAATTATCCTGTAGCAAAACCACATTTTGGGTACTGTGATTTGAACATAATGATGTGACTATAATTTGAACAAATTAGAAATATGCAAAGTTGAATACTTGATTTCAGATATAATCCAGTAATTAAAAACATAACAAATCATTT
>NW_008825073.1:1242253-1290902 GCF_000699105.1 Pygoscelis adeliae | reverse complement strand
CATTGTTGCTGAGAAAAAATGGCAACTGCAGTGCCAGTATCTCCCCCACATTTGCAGTGCTTACTCCAACCCCAAATCAAGATCCAATGGCAAAAAATAATGAATTAAAAGGTATATTTCCCAGACTTTTAAACTATACAGACAATACTGAGCAAGAAAGGAACAAGATGGACTAAACAGAGATCGTTTGCATTGTCAATTTAATGTTTGTTATGCACTCCCTGTACAGCAGAAAATAATAATATGCCAGTGGGTAAAGTTACACAGATAATATGAGAGTATAGCATATATAAGGAGATCATCAAACAAAATGAATGTTGAGGAATATTCTTTTTAAAAATGATAATTTTTTATAATCGTGATGAAAGTCTTTTTGCTATCAATTCACCCAATTAAAACATATTTCTGGGATTTTTGATACTATGTATGAATGATATTTTTCCTTATTAGACTGTCATGATTCTGGATGGATTTTAGGCACCATCATTTACAAACCCTTCTAGGAGCTCTCCCTGTGGCAGCTGCTCTCAGGTACTCAAGGTTAATATCACTGAATGTTCTTTCACCAGGAGACCAAGCATCCCTGTGAAAAAGGCCTGCTCCAAACTCAGCAATACAAAGGGAAATAGCAATGGCTATTCTACAGCCCCCTGAAATTATAGGCAGCCTTTTATTTCCTGCCTTGAGTGTGATTTCAAATCCTACAGTGACATTGGTTTTTCCATTCCCTGATGAAAAAAATACAAGCATGCTTCAAGTGTATTGAAAATGCATGTTCAGCAGTATTGTTCAGCCATGAATACTGTTCAACAATGACCGAAAAGAGTGGATGAATGATACGAATGTTTTACAGGTCAAATCTGCAATCTGAGAACTCAAATGAAAACTACTTCTCCTAATTCCTTGTTCCCTTAGCAGTCTATTTGATCACAGAGGTAAACGTATGCTTTCACATTTGCCAGTGTAAACCTATCCTTTCACACAGGTCAGTTTGCCTCCAGGTTGCTCCAGTGTTGTCTACTTTTTTCACCCTTCCTGCTATAGGGAATGTGTAACATCCACATTCCTTTGAAATGCAGTATTGTGCTTATATAGAAAAAATATTATTTTCTATTGACAATGCTCATCACTTCTGCGAGTGTTTGTGTCTCCTAGCAGTTGGTTCAAAATCAGCAGCTCTGGTGAGTTTAGACTTAACATTCTAATAACAAGCACAGGCATCTGCTCAGCTTTTAAGCAGAGACTGAAGTCACTTTAGAGGGATGAGTTGTTTTGTACAGACAATGATTCACAGGCTTTGAGGGAATCACCAAAAGTTCACTGACATTGATTGACCCATGCCCGTTTATCCTTCTTAAAAATCTGGCTCGGTGTTTATTTCCTCGATATATAGAACAAACCTCTCCTTAAAATCCCCAGCAACTTGCTTTAATTGGTGAGTGACATAAAAGCACTAAATAATATTGTATTCTGCTTGTTATAGTTGATGAGATGAATTCATCAGCCTCTATCTTATTTTATTTTTGTCACTGTGACACAATTTTGCAAATAGGTGAAATGTCCACGATAATAACTTTTCTCGGGATATTTAAACATGCAGATTGCTAACTAGCTATTAACATCTACATTTTGTTCAAACATATGTCTCCTGCAAATATTCTTTAAAAACTGGACCTTTGACTTTGTTAGAGAAGTGAGCAGGAGAGAGGAATATCAACTTGAGAATGTTAGATTTGGCTGGGAATTGGATTCAGTATCGCCCACCAGTTCTTTCTTTTCTTAAAACAAAAAAAGCAATGTTGTGACACAATAGTTCAGTGTTACAGCATTCCTCAAAAGGCAGTACTCGAAAATGACATAAATAATGCAAACAATATCAGTGCAGGAAAAAAAAAAAGTCAGAAGAAACTCAGATATATTATCAACAAAAGATATATTCTTATTGACTTTGTGTAATACACTGTCAGTAAGTGCAGTAAGAAGTAATACCTATAGCCTGTATACCAGGATGCTAACCAGCAAATTCAGAAGTCATGTTCCACATTCATCCGCTCTGAAATGATCTAAATCTGCTAATCTTCAGGGACTTGGAGAACTCACCTTGGTGCCCAGACTTGGGGAAGGAAGCATAAATGGAGGGCTGACACAGATGATTCGTTTCCCTCCTGTTTCTGTTGCAAAGACTGCACTGGGTTTAGTTCTGTTGTTCTAGTGAGTTCACATTATGTGGATCTTCAGAATGACAGAATGAATTGCTTGGAGAAAGTCTAAATACATCAGGAAATGAAGGAAAAAATTGTTCCAACACATGAATCTCTCAATTATTTAGCACTCACAGGCATTAATAATTTCATTAATTCCAGATTAAATACTGCTCATTTGACTTTATTACTGTCCACATAAGAAAAAAAATTCACATATACTTGTGCAGAATTCTTAAAAGGTAAATATCATTCTAAGAGAAAATAGAACAAGTACCGGACACAAAGAAATGGAAAAACTACCCAAGTAAGATATCTAAAAAGAATTATATCAATAAAAATCAGTCACAAGAACACCAATCAAAAAGGAAATCTGATGTTAAATTAACGTATGCATTGCATATAAAATAAAGCTATCTGTGGTCAGGAACTGGCCCCAAAATATGAATGCTGACTGCTCAAAAGAATTTTTGGAATGTCTCAGCCTCTCTTATTTTCTTGAGAGAAAAAAAAAAAACAAAACATC
Organism: Pygoscelis adeliae; assembly: GCF_000699105.1. Classification (NCBI taxonomy): domain Eukaryota; kingdom Metazoa; phylum Chordata; class Aves; order Sphenisciformes; family Spheniscidae; genus Pygoscelis; species Pygoscelis adeliae. The sequence goes on along the minus strand of NW_008825073.1, from coordinate 1,288,175 downwards.
TCTGCCTACGCATTTTGATATTTTATTTGAGAGCATTCAAGATAAATTATTCTTAAATCTGTAGTAATTTTTTTTTTCTAACATATGACTTGAACTATGGCAGCACACAGAAGTATTACAAGGACTGGCATGGAAGAAAACAGACACTTCCCTTGTGCAACAGCTACCTTAACCTTCTGGGACCAAGACACACCAAAGTAAGGATCAACTCTCAGTGTCAATTCCAAAAACTTTAACACCTGTATAAACCATACCGACCCATAATGAAGTTTGTTTTGATTTACATGGAATTCAGTGCTATCGCTCTGGCATTGTTCCTAAGATGCATCTGCTCTAAACACTATCCTTTTACCTCACTTCAGTTTTTCTTTACACTTGAGCTGACTGAGAAGGTAAAATTGAAAGATGCTTGCACACAGGAATTTAGTAGCCTACTGACTGTGAAGACAGAGATGACGATGTCCAAGTATTGACAGCTCTCTAATGCTGTCCTACAGTGCTTTCTTATGTTTGGAGAGAAGGACCCAAAAATTCTCCCACAGTTGTCTGGAAAAGGATCAGTGGTATAGCGTACTGAGGAACAAATAACCTTAGGGCACACCCTCAGAAATTCTTACGTCGTATGTACATAAATGCAAATCTAAACATGGCTTCAGGAACTCAAGCGTGGTTTTCCATGCAGCTGCAAATACACATCAGAGACTGTGTAATCAATATTCAGATTTAAGCCACTCACTCAAATTACTACTTATTTTCTGTTTTTCTTATTTAGGTAGCTAGTTGTATTGAACTACTAAACTCTCATGCACTGAACTACTAAAAGCAGTAATAGTTTTGAGTCCTGCTATTCTTAACACATCATGACATATGGTAGTGCATTTTTCTTTTCTTTTCTTCGCATTGCATTTCAACGTGATGGCCCTTTGGAGGTTATTGAAATTATTGTTCATGCCCTGAATATCTGGTTAAACAGAAATGTGTGATTGAAATTATTAACTAAAATGAAAGGAGAAAAGATTACAACATAAAGGTTCTTATTTTTAATTCTCTTTGCAAATCTCAGCAGTTAAAAGCCAGATGAATAGAAATCAGTTAAGGTTCATTACAGTTACAATCCATCCAGAGAAAGAGAAAGATAGAAGCTCTAGTACATTAACTTTTATGCTTGTGACCCAGTAAATAATGTTCTAGTTAGAGCTATGACTTCTTGCAACCCAAAGCTCATATAATTTCTAAAATAATATATTAATTTTTTGCATTGCTAAGTGCTGCTAAATGCAGATCTGAAGGATGCCAAATTGGGAACAAAAATGAAAATATTTCTTCAAAAAATCACAGATGTATATTCAAAATTTTTAACCATGATGATACTGTTTAAATAAATGAGAAAACAAGTCCGTCTGTCAAATCTACAGCAATCCAATTGAAAAATCAAATTTATGATGAGTCTAACGCAGATGACATGCTTCCGTTTTCTCTTCACACATGGAGAGACTAGATTTTCAGTTAGCTTGGATCATTTAACCAATGCATCTGTAATTCAGATGCAAGCACTGAGCGTGTTACCTGAACAGACAGCAGAGGCGGAGGTGCAGGTTGAGGGAGGGAGCTTGACATTGTATTTGTCCCCACAAAAGGGCTTCTACCATATCATAATCCTGTTTGACTTGCAAGAAAGAATGAAGAAATTCATTCAAATACAGTAAATTACATCTAGAAAATAGATCCACCTTATATTATTATATTTATTGAATTATATTCTAGTGATTAAAAATTCATTCACTGTGGAAGTTGCATTAAAAGGATTCTCTTTTGAGGTATGTGCAGGTTCATTTAGGACAAGCCTAAACTGGTGAATACAGACCACTCATTAAAAATACAAAAAGGGGACCTTTTATTCTCGTTTAACCAGTAGCATCTAAGTTGCACAGCTGGGGAGCCAGTAACTGGGATGTCGAATTAAAAAGGCGATTAATGAATTACAGATTAGCATTGTAAAGCTGGATTCAGAGGTTAAAAGAACACTGCGTGTCTTCTCCTCTGCTAAAGGTAGGTCTCTGATGTGGACAAAAATGAATGTCCATTAATAACAATGTCTGGCAAACTTCTCAGTTGCAGGACTTAAGATATTTTCAGTATATACAGTCAAGAACAGAATGATGGAGCTTTGTCTCTTCAGTTCTGCATACATTACTTCAGGTTCTGCAATGCTCTGTCATAAATTCAGGTTATAATTTAACCCCACTTTCTCACTACTCTACAGGTTGTTTAAAAAGCTTTCAGCAATGGTTAGCATCTACTGCACAAATTAATTTTTCAACTAATAATAGAGACTGAAAAGCTGTAATAAGCAGTACCTTCCTCAAATTTAGATTAACGCTATATGACATTCTGTATAAACAAAGAAATTAGGACCTCGCCACTTAGTAAATATCTTACCACAAATGCACTCTAATATCTTCTTTTATATGCATAAGGGTAAGCACAATACCACATTCATTTACCATACAAGACGAAAATAGAGATGGGAAGGGAAGAAAGTAAATCTAGACATATGGTATCATCCCCTTTGTAACATTTTTACTTTCTGACTTTTTTTCTTACACAACCACTAAGACGACTCTTGGTCCACTACAAATTCTCTTACGTAAAAATAAAACAACCAAGAGAATGCAATGAATATTAACGTCTTCTAACTTTTTCTTCTTCTTCTCATTTTAATATTTTAACAATACAAGTTAAAATTATGGAATCATAGAAACACAGGTTGGAGGGAACCTCTGGGTGAAGCAGAACTAAATCAGATCAGCTTTGTATGGCTAAGTCTTTAAAACCTCCAGGCTCTCCGAGTACCCCATTACAATACTCCTCTACTGTCCTACTGAGGAAGTTGTCTCCCATGTGCACTACGAATCTCTCCAGTCTGATCTTGTAGCTCCTGGTCCTTGCTTTACTCTCTGTCTCTATGTAAAAGAGTTGGCTTCACTGTCTTTGCAACTCTTCTTCACATAGTTGCAAACTGCCTGTTCCCCTGTAATCTCATCTTTGCCAGACTAAACAAGCCCAACTCCCTCAACCTCTCCTCACAGGTCACATGCTCTAGGCTCCATAATTATGGCCTCTCTAGTTTGTCAATACCCTTCTTGAACTAAGGAGCCCAAACCTGAATGCAATATTCCAGATATCACCAGCAACATACTGCCCAGTTGTAAATAATTATCTGGCCCAACTGGTTTAATACAGGTTATCAGATAACTGATACTTGTACTTGAGTGTAAAGTCCTTGCATACATACCTTATTCAGACCCAAAGTATAACCCAAGTAAGCAGTCTGCTCATGGATGATGTATTTTCATAGCAAAAGCACGAGCTTTTCTGAGTTCCTGAGGTGCTTTATGTGCCTCTCTGAATTGTTGAGACTGAAGCCTGAGAAACCTCTTTCCCATTACCAAGGTCCAAAAAAGAAACGTCAGAACAAAAACAGACTGCATCTAATCCTATTAATGCTGTGCAAAATCAATCTCCTGAAGCTTTCTAGTGCTTGCAAACATGCAGTTAAGATGCCTCTGGTGATGGGCAGAAATTGCAGGTTTTCCTCCCAATTTTTTAGCCATTTCTTATTTTCATTCTTTTTGCTTTTGCTGAAAACTGATTGACTGTAAAAGATCAACTGCAATGTCAGTCTCCCGTTAACGGCTGGGAAGTCACTTTGTCTTACTTGCAGTCACAAAGAAACACAAGATAATCATATTGTGACAGCCATACCCAGCAGAGAGGAAGAGAAGCAAATCTCTTTTCATTATTCTACTCTGCCCATTTCAGCCCTTACCAAATTTTCCAACAGTGAAAGGAAGAACATTCCTTTTCAATTCCATTTAATGGCTAGATAGCCAATAGGAAAGCTGATTTTCAGCTCATAAAGCATATTTTCAGGACAAAGGTAGATTTTTCCCTTCTATGCTACTAAAAGTATATTCTACAGTTTTCATTAATCTTTCCCATTTTAGGGGAAATAGTGTCTTAACTTTCCAACACTGCTCCCCATACTGCGTATCTCAAGGTACTGTTGAGCTAGACAAGAATATCCCAGATGGAGGAATTCAACAGGGAAAAATATACAAGGAGACTATCCTGTGACACAAAGCCTGGAACTGAATAACATTAATGTCATGTAATTTAGTTACCAGTTTCTACAAGCACTTGAATGTAAATCACAATTTCTACTGAAACTGAATTCAGTAATTAGAAACACAGGGAAGGAAGCATAAAGAAGATAGTCTCGTTCTCTTCATTGCCTCTGAACTGTTCCTCGTTTCCATAGGTGCTGTTTCTCATTTAACAGAGACATTAGCATAGAAATAATCTGCATCAAGCCTGTTTCAAAGCTCTGCTCAGTCCCAGGAGTTTTGGCTGCCTAACTGTATTAGGATCAAAAATAATTTGAGTCATTATATTTTAGATTCCGATTAGCTAAAGAAAATACAACTTTATTTTTATTAACAGATAAACATTTACAAAAATATTATTCCCCTTATATTCACATAACATTAGAGAGCTTCCTTGTCATAGCAGTCATTCAAAAAGCTAGAAAAGATACAAAAAAGATCACTAACACCAGCAGATTTCTCATAAAACTATCATGTCCAAGTCAGATCAACTACCTACATTTTCACATTCCACATGGCATGTTCCCTGTAAAGAAAGAGCTAAATGTTTTTTTCATGAAGTATGCCAATAAATCACAGGTCATTACTCAAAACTTTCTTTTAAAAAAAAAAAAGTAAAAAGTAAAAAAAAAAAAAAGTTCTGCACTAGAAGCACTATGTTGCACTAGCCTAACTCCCAAAGTCTTGGAATCTATCATGAAGTCATAGTTTTATCTACTAAAAAAATTAAGCTTGGCCAAGATCATCATGAAATTGGCAATAAATCTGAGATTCTATATAAAGAAAGGGCAGGTTAAGGATACTTTGCCATTCATTTCTCTAGATTGGTAGTTATTTGTTGAAGCATTCAGCGTTTATGAATTTCTGCAAACCTAAAAGTAATAACTCAGTCAGCCAGACACGGTGTCCCAGAGCCATGAGCCAGTCAGTAGAAAAATAACCAGTAATGAGTATGATGTATTGGTTAGAGCAGATACTCCTAGATTCTTTATTTAGCTCTGCCAGCAATTAGTATGTGACCTTGAACAAATCACTGAGCTAAAAAACAGTTTAAAGCACCAAGTTTATACTGGGCATAGATACAAATGTATTCTAAACCTCACAGATTTTCAAATGCAAATAGTTAATTCAGGTTCTCTTAAATTTGTATGTTATTTTTAAAGAAAGCTGCCAGAAAGTAAGAATTTAAGTTCCACACCTACTTCCACTGAATGTTGTCTCTAGCTTCTTTGAAAAAATGTCAAACACAAACTTTTTATGCTACTGTATCTATTTACATTGTGTGTATCATCACAGTACTCTTCAGTGCTGTATAACAATGAGGTACTGATACGGAACCTGAGTGCCTCAAACTTATCTACACTTGCCTTATGTCGTGTCTGGACGACTAATGATAGAGAAAGGAAGGCCCAGATTCATCCCACCTAACTTGAGGCATGTCAGGGAGCGGGGAGGGCCCGCTGCCACACAAGGGGAGGTGAGCCTGGAGCAGAATGCAATAATAAGGCAGTGATCTTACCAATAAGTAGCCAGGATGCAGAGCTGCAAGTTCAGATCAGGATCAGGGCCAGAGACAGTGGTCAGGATTGGACACAATCTAGTGAATACCCAGAAAGTCCACAGTAACAGGGCAGGGCGAGGTCAAGCCAGGAAACCGAGCCAGCAGGTCTGGGTCACGGTCAGAATGAGACCAGGCACAGATATACCTGCTACACAGCTTCTTTCTTTAACACAGCTCTTGCCAGCAAAGGAGCTGACCTTGGACTCAATCAGCTAACCTCTGACTTAGTCAACTAAACTCCTAGAAGGAGGATGCCCTCCAGGTCCTGACCAGTGCACTGAGGAGCAGAAACAAGGAAGCTCAATGCTCCTCCCGCATCAAAAAACAGAGAAGTTCATACACAGGGCATTTCAGTACACCTAATATCTGACACAGCTTCTGGAGGTGCTTCTCAATCTCGTGAGTTAATCAACTTCTAAGCTGCCTCACATAAGTGCTCAAATGGAATGAACCTGGGCCAACCTGTCTTTCCTCAGGCTGCACGTCTGTGAAGAGTAGGAGGCTGAACCCAAACTACTGAAATCCCTAGGCTATCAGCAAAGCCATTGGAACCTGCTCCTCCCTTTCTGATTGTGTCTGAGCTGCTTAGCTTTGGATTTCAGCTATCTTTTATTCGCTTTGGAAGGTTATAAACCCCAGTCATGCTGGGTAGGTTCCTCAACAAGTGTTGCCCATGCCATTCAAAACATTGGATGAAGAGCACCATATAGACACAAAGTAGCATGTGTAAACCAGTATTTTTAAGAAGCATTTTTATATTTACACTTTTATCAGAGCTTTAGAAATTCTCTCTGTGGCATCCAAAGAGAAGTCAGTAAGGTGACCATATGCAGATAAAATTAGTTAGCTTCACTGGTATAATTAGTCCAGAGACAGCCCTCTCAGAGGCATAAAACAATCTCTCTTCCAGCTCCTACTCCTGATTTTCCCTTAAGCCCTTTATGACAACGGGCAAATCTATTAGGCTTTCTATGGCTTCATTTCCCCATCTACAAAATAGAAAAAAACCCAACAAACAAACAAAACCACAATAGCTTTCTCAGAAGAACACCACCAATGAAGCACTTTGGAATCATAAGATACACAGCATCAATAACTGATACTGACTGCAAAATACAGGGAGCCTCCTACTATAACAGCTTCTGCTCATTTAGCAAGATTTTTGCCTGAGAACAGAATGCACTGTTAGTTCACTGATTATCTCACATATTCCAAGTGTATGTCTGCCACTGAATTCAGTTGAGTCATGAGTTGTGAAATAGTGAAAGCCCATTTGCATTACCATGAATAAATACCTTGTAAACAAAACTACTTGCGGTGGAGTGTTATTGTGTCTGTTTTTGCATAATACATTTTTCAGCAAAGCTTTATGAGGATGTATTAAACTGACATTGATTAAAAGTTACAGAATTCAGTTATATTTAGAACTTAATTTAAAATCTTAAAAACACCCTGAGGCCAGTTGTAGCAATACAAAGCATAATTTTCTAATGAATTTTAATGGAAGCACTTTCAAATTTTATTTTACTGAAGAACAACTGAATTTTGAGTATTTTTGGAGCCTTTTAGAATGAAAAATCACTTTTGCAAATACCGTTAATCTGAACAAGTTCTTCTCTACAACACCAGCATTTTTTATTTTTATACTACCCTCTATCTCATAATACTGGTAATTCCCTGTCAATCATTAGGCAAAATACATTTTCCCCAAGATTTTAGTTTAAAAAAACATTTCCAATCCCAAGGAAAAAAGATGTGAAATCAAGCATAAGTAAGTATCAGACTTTTTGCTTTAAAACAATTACAGGAATTCCCAGATGCCTGTTACAGAAATAGAGAAAATAGAATTTTCTCAGCTCAGCCACTCTGCCCTATCAATGAAAGGGACGAGGATGCTAAAAAAGAAAAAAATTAGCTTAAATATCTACTTACTAGGTGATGGTCACTGAAGAGATAACCCATTTAAGTTAAAATGACTGCTAGTCTGTTTCAGATATTGCTTTCTTTTCAAACCATTTAAATATATTTGTTCTGGTATTCTTATTAGTCCAATCTTATATAATGAAGACCACCTTTTGAGATGTACCCACACCCAGTTTGTGTGTCAGTGGAAAGTGTACACAGTATTTCAAACAGGCTAAACATTTACTTATTACCCACTCTGTTTGTTTACTTACTTTTTTTTAAACTTAGATATCTAAATACTTATCTATTATTAGAAATGAAAGGAATTTGCATAAGAATGAGTACTCCCTGTATATGTCTCACAGAGTTTAGACCTTGGTGTATTTCTATGTTTTGTTTCCTACTATCTTGGGTCAATACCTGCTATTAACAAAGATCAGAGAAAGAAAAAGAGAGTTACCACCACATTCATGTTCCTCCAGCCTTGACACTGTTTAAACAGCTACAGACACTGCCTCAAGTTTTAATAACATTAGAACAAATCCAAATTACACCCAGCAATTCATGGTCAAATCAGCAGTTTCAGCTCCCGAGTTAACTGAAGTGCAGAATAAAATAGCCATAAGTCTTCTGACGTGTATCATCTTAGCTGCGTGAACAAAAGCAAAGTAAATTTAGAGGACAGTATGTGGGCTCTCTTTCAACTGAGGGCTCTGTAAGAGAACTTTTACATTTAAGGCACCAATATTTCCCTTGATATCAGTGAGTCTGTTTGCTTGTGTGTGTCCCAATGTGATAAGGGGTTGACATGAAACAAACAAACAAAAAATTTAAGTATACTATTGCAGAATCATAATGAGTTTTTCTACAAGCAATTGATCTACCCTTTAAAGCTTGTTTTCTATCATGAATGTTCATACAATTGTACAAATGATTTGTACGTTAAAAAAACTGTTATATTTCCATGTACAACAATTTTGCAGCTTTGTTCACATTCATCCATCCATGGATAGATACAATACTGTGTGGCTCATTTGATCAATCATACAAAATTGAAAGTATTAAATAAAATCAGTTTTGATATATTCACTCATGCCTCTCCTGTGACTTTCAGTTTCTCCTTATTTTCAGTCAAGGTAAATGTTGAGTAAAATGTGATCTCCTTACTTGTAACTTACTGTGCAAGCTTCACTTAGGGCTACACAAACTCTTCCAGATATTTCGATACTGCTGCAGCATGGCCTCTGCTACCCAAGCACTCAAGCTTTCAGGTACAAAATAAAATATTTATGTTTGGTAACACAATCTATGTGTGTAAAATGAGTGCCATATGTAAGAAGAATAAGAAGGAAATCAGACAGTACTATCTCACTGTCTTTTTACAGAAACATTACCTAAATACTAATTTCAAATAGTTTACCCAAAACAGTAGAGGACTCCAGGTTAAACTTCCAAGCACTTCAGAAGTTTTTAAGAACTCATGTAGTAAGCTCAAGTAATGCTAAAGCATATTCCTATAATTAGCTAGTTTCCACGATAAATCATATACATGTATATCGCCATTAGTAAAGCTTTGGGATAAGAGTTTTAAAAATACCTACATGTCTTAGCCAACTAATTTACTTTGATACACTCACTGTATCAACAGTATACAACCCATTTTGCTTCCTACAGTACTCCAACATTATTTTTCAGGATTTCAGCGCTACTTCCTTTATCATGGTTAATGAAAATATTTAAGCTATCTAAACACCACGTAATAGCTTACTGCTTTCACATCCTCATGGACAATGGATTTTGTCAATAACCCAACTTTGAGAAGAAGGTATTTATAGGAATCTGACTTAAGCCTCCCTTTCTTCAAACAGTAAGGATGACATGGAACATTACTGGTGTTTCCTTAATTTCTAATTATATTTGCTCATAAAGAAGTTAATAAAACTTTATGCAACCTATTTTGGTAGGATCTCTTTTCAAGGTTCCAGTTTGACGTTGCCTTTCAGATCAAAAAGGAACAATTCAACTGAGTTCAAATACGTCTCAGAAATAGGATGTCAGCAATCTAAGTTAGAAGCATGACTGTAATGAACTGAAAGATAATCGCAGCTGACTACCATTCACTAGTTCACATTGTAAACATCATGAAACTTTCTCTAAAATGGAACTTTGCAATCCAACAGCAATATTTGTCAGCTAAAGGGAGAAATGACACAATTGTTCAATGTAAGTCTTGTTCATTAGAACTCAGATTTTTTTTTCCTTTTAAAAGAAGGGATGTCTTATGATTAAAACATCATTATAAATGAGATGGTAGCCTGTCATGTGGAAAATTGAGATTCTCTGGTTCTGGTGAACTGCCTTCCAGCCTGAGGCTTTTTAACTAACTTAAGTGACAGGCCTTCTTGTCTCACTAGTTTACATATTTAATTTTGCATTAACTGTTTTCATGTAGACCTTTTATCGTTTAATGTGCTTCAAGATATAAAGTACGCTTATTGTCTTCTTGCTTTTATTAATATGCAGTCATATATATGTATGGTCATACACAGAGTACCATATACAGTCGCTTCATTTGGATAAAGACATTAGAATCTATTGACATTACCCCCACTGCAATAGGAGTTTCTTTTTCTTGAATGACTAAAATGTAAAGGAGCTGCAGAAGATTTTTATTGCTGGAGGGTTTCTTGTTCTTGAGTGTAAAAGTTTCACCAGCCACACTGAACAGGTTCACTAGTGCACCATTTCCTTCAGTTCTTTCATGATTTTAACATAGATTAGATTGACAGTAACCACATTTTTCTTTCAAGGCCAAAATACATGTTATCCTATTAGATCTTGAAGGGATAACATCAATGGTTGACCTCAATTTTTGCAGACTATTCTACTAAATGCACTCCTATTATATTTGCCAATCAGTTAAAGGAATTTTGTCAGACCAGAGTACTTTACCTCTATCAGCTATGATCGAAGGAGGTCAGGACCTCCAATTTTAGAGGATTTTTTTTTCTTCTTCTCCTCCCAGGAACATACCAAAAGACTATGTTTTAGTGACTGATAGTCACAGGACAAATTCATACTCCAGTATGCAACCCAAAGGAATATCTTAGTGTAAAAAAGGGGAGAGAGCAGCAGCAGCAGCAGTCACTTCTAGGATATTCATGCATCATAAAAGATAAAGAAGTCTCCTGAGTGTTTGTATCTTTTTCTAATTTCCCATGTCATAATTGTTTAATGGCACAATGAGTCATGGTGTCTAAGCTCTGGGTCAGCAGGCAGATGCAAATCTCACTGAAGCCAAAGCGAACACTACCTATTAATGTCAGGGTAAATCAGGTCCTTTATGCTTCTTACTTACCCAATCTTTACTGAGATTGCTGATTAAGTACATGTATTAGGGTATCTAACTTTGTTTCAGAGAAATATAGTTGCGTGAAGATGGTATTTCTCCATTTAGAAACCACACTGACAATATGACACGCAAAGATGTGCTCACCCAAATCCCTGCATTGAGTAGACTAACTTAATGATCACTTCACCTATGGAGGCTAGGTGGGAAGCTTTTCCCGACTGCTGGGCTAACTCTGTCCTGTGACTCACACTGAACCCGAGGCTGGGAGCAGCCTACCTCATGCACCTTCACAAGACAGGAGCAGGAACAGTGCAGGGTGCTGCCCACCACACACATTTTTGGCATTAGGCACAGAAGGTTGATATTGGTGGCGTGGTGCAACGTGGTGCAAGGTAATAATGCAGCAGGAACTACAGTGAGGTTAAACAGGGTAGCTCTGAAGGACTACAAGTCAGTCTAATCAAACATAATCTGGTTAGCGTGTATCTCTATGGCACTCTTCTCTCTCCCTGCCAGCTTCCCAGAATCTGCACTTCCCATTCAGGGACCTAGTTGGTGTATAGCAATATTGAGAGCACCTTAATATTTAGGGAACAGAGAAAACTGGGAAATAAAAGAAGAGAGAAGAAATTAGATCCCTTATAGATTTGAATATAGCATATTAAGTTCTTTCTTGCTGCAAGGACATAGTTCTTTGCTACTGGAAAGCTTCATTTCAGCCACGTATTGAAGCATATCTCAAATCTGCCTGTATTTGGCAAAATATTTAACTTAATAAATAGGTAGTCTTTAAAGACGATGAAGTAAACCACGCTATACAATTCATCTTAAGAAACAGAAGTAATCATTACAACTCAAAAGACTAAGGAATCGACATTTCAGAGATACTTGCAACTGATCCATAATTTTAAACAGAAAAAAAAAAAAAATTTTGAATCTTGTTTGTATATTACTTAAGAGGATAAATTAATGGCATAAATTATTCATTCTGAAATATTCACTGTGCTTTACTAATTATCACAGCAAACATAATGCAGGAATTTAGTAAATTCCACTGTCACATACGGGCACATACAAATGCAGAGACATGCCTGGAGATGCACTGCAGGCAAACATGAATGGTAAAAGATATAATTAAGGATGCTTTAATAGGTTTTCAAAGTTGCTAAGATACCATCAGGTAGTGTAGCACATCTCGGACAGCCACAAATATCCAAGACTATGTCCTAAATATTCATTTCCTGTAGCTTTGCTTTGTTTTTGCCTTTCCTTTCTTTTGCCTTTCCTTTCTTTTTTCTTTTTTAACTTTCCTGGTAATTGTAAACCTCTTCAGAAAAAACATCACCATCTGATAGGAAGGAATATTTGTATTTGGGATTCACTATATTCACTCAGCAACGAATGAGTTTTTACAGCTTTTCTGAATAATAAAAAGCAATACAAATATAAAGACAAAGTTATCTGCAAAAACATGACTTGTAGCAAAGCAGGCAGCTGAGAAGATGTATGTTTACCACTTCTGACACAGTAAGGAAAGTAGCAGGAGATGGAGCCTTCTTTGACTATCATACCAGTATTTCTATAGTAGCATAACACCTTACTTACACAGCTGTGTAACTGAAAAAGAAAATTGAGGGCATTTGCATTAGACGCAAATATGATGATGGAATAATGTGAAATAAAATAGCTTCACAGATTTGACATAAAAATAATAATCTTGAATAAATGGCTCTGATCTCACTACCTGCCTGAAGCTTATGACAACAGAGCAATTTGAATAAGTGTACATCAGCTAATATGAGTTGGTCAAGAGATGGATATTGAATAATTTAGGTGTTATTTTAATCCATGTAGTAATAATGTTCAGACAGCCATATACAAAGGCTTCACCATTTTTAACTACTACCACCTCATCCACTAGTAAAGATCTTTCAGCAAACATTCCTCAAATTAAAAATTAAACTTATAAAAAAAAATTCTACCTGGTTTACTCACCCAAATATTTGTTGAATTGGATTCTTCTTGTCACATCCATCTATGCTTATTTAATTTACCATACAATTTCTTTAGATACATCACACAAAGGAGTATAAGTGCTTCCAGCTCTTCCAGTTCCCACCAGTAATATGGTGAAACTGGTCAAGCTAAAATATCTATAAATTCTGAACAACAATCACTTCAGTTCTGATTGCCTTGACACAAAGCAGGATGGAAAAATTCTCTTCAGCTTTGCTTTTGATGTCCATTTTTTGCCATACAGATGACTGTACAGGTGCACTCCAACCCCACACTTAGCAATGGTGGGTTCGTTGAAAACAGAATGGCAAATGCCTACTGAACTTTTCTTTTAAAACTTAACACCCAAGATCAAAGACTAATTCAATTAATTCTAATCTCTAAAGTTATTAGATCTGGGGTTTTTATTATTAACATTTTTTAGGCTTTTAATCCTTTATACAATGACTTATGCAGGCACATAATATCCCAAATGATAATAACCACATTGTGAATTCTGATAAATTTTTATCTAGCATGAATCATATATAAAGCTGTCAGTTTAGCTCCTTCTCTGTAGAAAAGAAACAGAGAATCCTGCACATGATAGAAACAAGGGTGATAAAGACTACAGATATGAGTGCACTATTTGCAACTAATCATTTATTCAGAGATCAGAAATTGTTTCCAAGCAGACACTGGGGCAGTTCTTGGCACTTAACATGACCCTCTTTCAAGCAACTCTGCTTTAAAAAGGGATATAAAGCATCCCAAGGACTGTGAAATACAAAAACAGCTTTCAGCTGCCTTTTCTCCCTGCATTGTCCATAGTCATGAGAGGCAAGCCCTGACCCCACTGAAGTCAACAGAATCTCATTCATTGCCAGTAGCAGGACCAGGCTTTATCACTGTTTTTATTAATAATTCATTCTTCAGAATGACATTTGGCCTATTTTGGCAGTGGCTTTGCTTTTTCCATCGAAGTAAAAAATCGGTGCAAAAATAAAACAGATTTGGAGAATGTTACCAGCTCTGATATTACAATTAGACTAACTGAGAAAAAGTTGCACCATGTTTATCTCATTCATCAATGAGTTCCTACTCTTGCTAGCTACTCTGAGCTCCAGTTCCACTTGAAGTTTTAATTAAAATACTGTTACAAAAAGAGGAAGACATAATGAAAACCTTTGTTTTTATGCAGAGAAAGGAAGCATTTACAAAAATGGCAGAAGCTGGCCCACAAGGACTGTAATTGAGACTTGTAATTAAAGCTTACGATACCATAACCTTTCTTTCCTGAGATACTCTTAAATAGCACCCTGAGATTAGTCAGTTAAATAAAATGGAATCTCATGACATTTACATGAAACACATTTGCATATTATATATAAATGTGATACTAATGTGATACTAATCACCTACCTATTGCTCAAGCTCTCTGCAGCCATTTTGCACCTTTTTAACCAACAATGACGTCCTCTCATATCCGCTAACCTGTTGCTCAACTGAGGGTATTTGTGCCCTTCCTCGGCCAAGTCAAGGTAGATCATAACAACGTTGGGCACATCTGAGCTAATTTTAACCTAGCCTGTTTTTCTAGAATGAAATACAGTCTAGCATAGACTATATCAAATGGGTGTGTCACGCTAAGATCTCTGCAGTCACACAAGCTACTGCTAGCCTTGGGAGTTTTTACACTACTACAGATAACATGACATACGACAAATCATACCTTTGTGTATATTTATGTGTCAGGGCTCAGGCCTGAACTCTCAATAGCATGTCCTCCCTCTGTGACATTATATTGTTAGTTGCAAACAACAGTACTATCCTATTATCGAATGAAATGGACTGACCTGGATAAGAAAAAAACTCTCCTCTGTTGACAATGTCTCAATGCAATGAAAAATCTGTCAGGGGTCATGTCTTTTTAGTGAAACTGAAAATCAATCAACTTCTAACCTTTCTAAATACAATATCAACTCATGCAACAAGTCCACTTAGTTCCTGGATTTGCAGAAAGAAGAGTAGTCCAAGTCTGAAAGTTGTATCTTGAGTTGCATGAATACATAACCAATGAAAAATTTCACAAAAATCTTCATTATTTCTTTGCATCAGGATTCTTATTTATTAAGCACTACAAAGCACTTTTAAATCTCAGAATTTAAAATTAGTACAAGAATGAGTGAAGATTAGTAGAAGAATTATTAGACTAAACATCAGACTACAGAATGATCACATTTTGGACAAATTCAAATATACTGAACATTTGTTAAAGAATAGCTGACCCAAGTGTATTATTTTGAATACTTTATCAGTCATGTATCAGTCCAGCAGGCAGCTGCTGTTAAACTGTATTTGGAATATTGCATGTACCGTTAGCGGATGTATGGATGAAGTTTTCGGAATTGTATGCTTTCATTTAAACTTCACAGTTAATGCTTTAGATAGATTGTGAAAAGAATTTCTTAAAAATGAAAAGCAGCTGATGACAAGGTCTAGATATTAGCATACTATTTACACTGTTATACACTTGTGCTTCTTATTTCCTAATCCAAATTCTTTAACAAAATACTATAGTATACATGAACTCTAGACTGGATGTGATGACACACTAATATTCTCATTCTCCTGGAAAGAATATACGCTCAATAATTTTAAAACAATCACTTGCTTCAACAACATGATATTATTGGGAAGAAAAATAACCACAGATGGAAACACTCCATTCCCTTAGAAATTGGTGGATAAGGATGTAGAGAGCAGTTGCCTGTAGTTTAACATCTCTCAGCCACACTAAATCACATCTAAGTGTTTAGCTAAAGTTTAGCAACTATTTTCCTATCGTATGTGAATTGCTTATGAAGAATTTCAATAGCTCACATAAGTTGAAAAGTGTAAGTTGTTTTGAAAATACCAGAAATTACATCAAACTCCTCTTAAGTCTGCACTACCACTTAAGTCTCTACAAATCCAATAAGACTGAACTGTATCTCACCAAAGTCTCAGAAGTGTCTTTGCATGAAGTATGGAGTATAGCTATGAATCACTTCCTTACACAGTTCTGACATGCATCCACCTCCAAACGCAAAAAACCCCCAGCTGATTATTAAGATCTTTCAAAAAAGAATATTGAATCTATGTTAATAGCCATGGAGAATTTCAAGAAAGTAGAATTAAATGTTACTAAGATTTAACAAAATTACAGCACAATTTATATGATATTGAGATATTATTGCTACTTCAAAGCTCTTTGAAACCTGAATCTTAATGTCCACAGCTTAAGTGAGTTGCTTAAACATCACAGTCTATAAAGCAATTTTGGACAGTTTGTTAATTCTTTTTTAATTATAGAAGTAATACAGCACAGACAGAATTACGTAGGTTTTATTTGGAATGTTAAATATCGATAATGCTGGTGAATAGAGCAAAGAATTATTGATTAACTGTCAAGTATACTTGGTAAATGTTTAATCAAGGAGTTAGTACCCTGAATAGAGTGATCCTTAAAGTACTTATCCAAATTTGGAGATTGTTAGCCTTCTGTTTTATTTTCAACTTACTAAGCATATGCTGTGTGTAGTGCAAAGTATTTTTGTCATTGGCCTAAAAATAAAACTTGTTTTCCTGGATATATTATGCATTTATAGCTGGCAACAACCATTTCACACTTGCAAATTAAACCAATTCCCGTCAAGTGACTGAGAGTCATGTTGATTTCAGTAAATCCAGAGAGATCTGGTAAACTGTCAAGATGAGTTTGGTTAAATGTTAGTAGAGTTCAAAAAGAGAATAGGGAACATCAGTTCTAGTGAATTGCAAAAAGTAATTTGTGTCAAGTTTACTTGAGGGAAAAAAAAGTAACAGAAAAGGTATTCAAACCCTAGAGAACCATGCTCAAACCCTCTCAACAGTTTTTGGCCTTTGTGCAGTCTGGCATTTAAATAGATATATGGAAAGCTCCTTAAAGACCAGTCCCTGCCTACTTGTTTATTATATTTAATACAATAGGAAGATCATTCTACTCCATTGATTCATATGAAAATCATTCTGGAAGAACCCAAAAACCAAAAAACCAACCTACTACTGGAAGACAAACTAACAGAGACCGATAATTCGTGTTTATGTGTATGGAAATATATGACACAGAATATATGGACAGAATATATGGACAGAAAGTATAAGATGTATACAGAAAGAAAGCATAAAGCTATTTGAAAAACAGCTGTAATGAATACAAAAGCTGACATCCCAGGCTGTCCTTTGCTCCCGCAGAAATGACCTGGGGGTTCAAGCTAGTGGTACGGAACAGTATACAACCAGCTGCCAATATAGCAATATTCAGAATACAGACATGGAAAAAAAGACAACGTCTTCAAGAGCTGCCGCTATAGTGAGCCAACATGAGCAGTATTGTACATAGCTGATACTTTGGAGAATTGCATTAGGAACACTTGGGCCGTGTTTGCCCAAAATTTCCACAGAAAAACAGTTTAAAGTTCATATCACCTATGTTGTATAGTTCTGGGATACAACCAAGGACAGTGTGAATGACTCTAGTGGATTCTACCATATAAGGCCCCGAGATACATCTGGAAGTATCTCAGACTATCCAGACTCTGTACTATTCCATACATGTTTCTGTCATTTTGAAGGTTGAGTATGTATGAATGTAAAACACTGCTGAAGCCTTACATAAACATTCCTTCAGGATTTGTTCTTGATGAGTGTTTCACTCAAAGCATTTAAACGCAACACAGTAGATCACTTGTAAGAAAAGAAGTATTTCCTCTGTTAATTTTTCCTTTAACTCCAGCTCCTGCTATTGCTGTTATTTAATGAAAAGAAGAAAAAAAACCCCACAAGATTTAATGAATCTGGCTTGTTTGACTCACATTTACAAAAAAATTGATCTCTATTCCTATGACACCCTTTAAAATCCTACCATCTGAGCATCTTTATTTAAAGGAATACAGATATGTTCCAAGCTACTGCAAGGGTTATGACAGTTTGCAGTAAGTAAATAGGATACTATAAGAATACCCTTAGAAAGGTACTGAACTCCCATTTTTAACTCTTTCACTTCAGATAAATGCTTTTTTCCCCTCATCCATCATCTCCACACAAGAGACTTGGACAGAAAAGACTTTGTCAGATTGCTGCTTGGGAATTGAGTGGGCCTTATCAAGTACCAAATCATAGCCAAATTGCTTGAACCCAGCTGTGTGTTGTTCCACTTCGTGCTTCTCCTTCATACTCACATCCATCTTGTCAGAGTCCCTGCATCAGACAATATAAATGTTCTAGACTTTTTCCAAGGTAAAAATACTTAAAAGGAAAGGAAAAGAGATTAATTTGAGCAAAAAACCAGGGCAAAACACAACCTGACCTTTTCCTTACCTTTAAGCACACACACAACATACAACTACCTTAGTTTTGTAAAAACGTTTTTTCCAATTCCATGCATAGGTGATATCACTGTAGCAAACATCGCATTAAGACGTAACATATTATTTAACTTAACCTTTTGGCGACTAGTGGCTCTTTCAGAATTAAACATGCTAGCACAAGGAGCACAGGATCACCAAGAAAGAAGTTATTTCATTTGCTGAAAACATCTGAAAAAGCAGATGTTCCTCATAATCCAAATCATAATACAAGACTTACCACGCATAGTATGGGGACATTTCGGAAATTACATTTTTCCTCTCTGTATACAAATTTACAAGCTGAATAACTACAGCTCTTTGAAGGCTGAAGATTATCTGCTTCTAGTGAAGTTCTCCATCTTACAGTCCCACATTCAGCAAAACCTCAGTTCTACCACATGGGATTTTCACACAGGAAGTCCCACGACTTGCCTCCTCATCTGTTTCCCCATTTCATTACTTAATATTTGGGAAATATTCCACTGCACAGACGTACCAAAACTTTGGTACACTGTGCAGGAGAGTCAGCTCCTGCAATAACAGGATTGTCATTTGTCACCTTGAGTTTCTCAGGATTTCACTGTATCTCATTACAAGCTAGTGCCATTGTACACAAAGTATTAAAAGATAAGGTAAATTTAAAGCTTGCCTGACATGAGTAACTCAGCGATGAGTAGGACCCTTGAAGAAGATACAGAAATATGTAAGGAAAAACCTACCCAAGTCATGTTACATCTGAAAGCAGAAATCCAAAGCTTTCGTTTGTTTCTTTTCGGACTAACTATGGATTGAGAATCACAAAACACTGACCACTCACTTTTTCCATGTATTAACGCTTAATTAGAATCTTTTCATTAAGCCCAGCACTGTCTAGCACGACTTTGCCTGTATTTTCAAAGCATGCTATACAGATCACAAGTTTCTCTTCAGTTTTCAACACCAACTTTGTGTCTACTCCATACACATGTGAACTGAAACTCTGTACACAGCAGGAAATTTCTGACCACTGAAAACAGTTTCACATCTACTTGACATGTGCAGTGAGTGGTATACTAAGCACAAGCGACCACTAAAATGCCAGAAAAAGGTCTCCATACCTATCATGCTCTCAGTTTCCACATTACTTCATGTAAATAATTCTGAGGGCTTTTTAGTAAATTTACATAATGTATACCCTTCCTTTTCCTTTTACATGCATTATTTTTATATTCTGTTTGCACAGTGCTCCAGTGATATACAGATAACAGGGAGCCTGCAATGCCTCCAGCATGCATTTGCGTAGCTTACAAGTAGAGAAAATTCCTTGTTCCCCTGGTTACTCTCACTAGATTTGCATTCTAACATAAGGAGAAAGAACGACAACTTCCTGGTTGTCACCCGTGAATGCATCTATTAAGTGAAGATTTTGCAAATAGATATTGGTTAAAATTTTAATTTTTCCTTTGAAAACAAGTACGTAAGAAGAGAACAGCTGTCAGTAAACAAGCAGTCTAAAAGAATTAAAAGTCTCTGGAAGAGAAGCTAAGAATCTGGGATGTTCCATGGCTGATGAAAGCAACTGGGGAAAGATGATGTTTATCATTTGTTAAACAATCATTTGTTTAAATACACTTTGAGAAGTGATTGGAACACAACAAAGTCAGATCTTAATCTTAGGACTTGACTGCTTTTGAGATCCAGACTGAGCCAAGCACAGTGTCAGAGAACTAGTCCTATGTATTGAACTAATATTCCCTGGCAGTCGGAGTTCAGGATGTGAAATTCCAGTTTTCAATGAGCAAGAAACATTTACGTACAAATGCAAAGCATGATGGAGCACGTTCTGAATTTCAAGAAAGGGCTGAGCTACCTACGGGAGGCAGCATAATACGGAAGTTTGGTATGTCTGAAGTAATCCTTGCAACAAACACATTCAACTTAGCTGGTAAAGTAAATGTCTGCTATCAGGCAGACTACATACAATATAAATGTAAAGATTATAGGTCTGATCCAAACATAATGAAGCCACTCATTACAGCGATTCCTGCACAGAACTTTTCCCATGATATTTTTGCTACACTTGCCATACCTGCACTTTTACTAGCAGATTACTTAGCACTCCAGGTCAGTAAAATGGACATGAAGCTAAAGAACATTCAGGAACATTAAACATGTTTCTGACACACTGCATGACGCGTTCTTCTACATCACTTACTATATCTCAGATCACATTACATCATGTCAAACATCTAGAAACTGAAAGAATAGTACATGTTGTACAAGAATACAACGCAATACATTTGTTAGGTAATGTGATGTGACTGTTAAAACTTCACCAAAAATATTTTCCCGGTCCAATGACTACTATCAAATCAGACTGCAGTTCATCAATCCAAATTGTATTTGGCACAGAAAGCATGAAAGTAGAAACAGAACAATTTTGTGCACACATTATATACATAACCTTGTACATAATATAATCATGTTGAGATGGAGATGAGGATTTTCTTGCTTGAAACTGCAGTTTAAAAACTGTTTTTTCTATTTGCATACATATATAAACAGAAATCTACAGTGGATGAAAAATATTATTTTCAAGCACGCTACTGAAAATAAACTTTGTCCTCTTTTTAATCATCAGGTGTCCTTAAAATAAAGCATTTGTAGATATGGCAAGTCTTTTAGCAAGAACAGTCTAACAATATTTTTTAGAAAATTTTATATAGTGCCACCTGCCCTTCTTGATGCTTCCAAACTGTTTCCTAGGTATACTTCTTTATATCTTGTTCTGTTGCTACTAAATCTATTACAGTCAAACACAAACTCCATACATATCTTAATCAGTGGTGCGAATTTCTAAACAGCAAGCCCAGCCAATTAATATTACTGGCATGGCACATAGCTGAACTCAGCTAATTGTTAAAGAGAGAATTTTTTGTGAAAATGTCCACAAAAACCAAATAGCAGAGAGAATTACGTTAAACAATTTTATCCATTTATGTCATCAGTGACGCCCAGAAGCCCAAAAACCAGTAAGAGTGACCATTTTTAAGTGGTGAAAATTTTCCCTTCCAACTGTTTAAGTCTAGTTCTGTTCTCAAAAAATACCCTTAGTTCTTTTAACTCTACTGCCTGAAAACATTTTGAAAAATTATGGCATACTTTCAGACCTAAATGTTTTCTGGATTGAAATACCAAAGGTATGGTGACTGAGTAATCAAGGTAAAAAACAAGCTGAATTCAGACAAGATGATGCAGACAGCAACACCTTTGACACAGCGACAGTGATGCAACACGCCTGTGTCAGAGAAGAGTAAAAGACAAGAACTGTGCTTTCACCGGGCAAAAGATCCAGTGCATCACCCAAGCATACAAACGGAATAATCGCATTTTAAAGTAAAAGTTACTCAATTTGCCATGATGTCTCCTTAGAGTAACTCCTCCTTAATTAACAAAAATTACAGGCAATTTCTATCTTAAAATATAGTCAGAATGAACTCTCTGTTCCAATAAAATTGTCAGAAGATTGCCATAAGCAAGTGATAGTGGAAAGAAGTAGTGACATTTTGAAGGCTCAGTATGATCTGCTATTTTTAAAGGGGCTTTCTTTTTACATGCTGTACTGACATATGTTAAAGCAAGACTGCACGATTGCTACCTTGAGCTAGCATCAAAATAAAAACATCATCCATCTCATGACATTATTCTTTATAAATTAAGTAAGTCCAGTAGGGATCATAAAGTTTCATTTTTAATGCATTAGCCATTTATTCTAATGAACTCAACAAGTTAAATGTGATAGGTTATTCCCCTTGGTTTATCAAGGCATTTATATACATGCACAGGCACACAGTATGAACGTTCAACGTCTCCACCAACTATATTTCAGTTGTGATTAAAACAAAGGGAAAAGTATACAAAGAAAATAAAGTGCTGTTAATTTGTAGCCCACAGCAAAGAACTAGATAGCAAAAGAAACATCTTTTTCTGGAAGGAAAAGCCTTTCTACAACAGAGAGCAACTACTGGAAATAAAACAAGATTAACCTGTCTCCTGTCTTCATCCTTGTAGTGGACAGGAGAGAGATATCACTTGACTGTTGTCCTAAAGCAACTGATTCAAAAGCAAAATTGTATCTATTTCATGATTTGAATCAACTTGCATCACAGAACAGAAAGGTGGACCTGGAGAACTGAACTAATTCATATTCATAAGCCAACGCAGGACCAACTCTGCTTAAATTATCCCTGGAAAATGCTTGTTCAGTCTGCTCTTAAGTACTGCAGTGACAGAGACTCCAGTATTTCCCCAAGCAATATATTCTAGGACGCAACTATTTTTACAACTGGAATTTTTTTCCTGATGTCTAGCCTAAATCTCCCTTGCTGCAGTTTAATTCCATTATTCTTTATCCTGTCCCCAGAAGCAATGGAAAACAAATTAGTCCCTTTCTCTTTGAAGCAATTTGGAGACACTTGGGGACTCGTCATGCTCCCCCTCCTCCTCGCTCAAACCGAACAATTAAAACCCTTTCAGCCGGACAGGTTTCCTGAGCCTCCCACGATCCTTGCCCTCACCTCTCGATTCTTTCCGGTGATGCGAAGTCTGCTGCACGATATCCTACACTCCAGGTGAAACATAACCGAAACAAAGGGAAGTTTGGTTTGTGTGTCTTGCAAGCAAGGCTCCTGTTCACACATGGCAGTAGTCTGCCTTTTCACAGTGTAACGACGTCAGTGATTAACGCTCAAATTGTCACCTAAACCAACTTCCACATCCACCACCCCACGTAGCCAGACATTAGTGAATTTAATTTATTGGCAATTAATACCAGCTTCTGATCAGTAATCTGGGTATTAGGGGGAAAAAATCCATAAACATTTAAATAAGCACCTTTCTTCCTTACACAAACTGGATTAATTTGTGTAATTACACAAGTAAGATTTACTCCTACCTGTACTGGGCACAAACGGTGTGGTTTCGGTAGCTGGGGGCTGCAGCAGTGCCTGTGTGGGAGGAGAGCACGAATCCGGGCGGCTGCGGCCTGACGGGGCAACCCGCCGTGCGCCAGAACTGCCGCCAGCCAGAGGGGTGCACGGCGCCACCCCCAAACGTATTCAAGAAGGAGCTGTGCCAGCTGTGGGACGAGACGTGAGGCAACACGTAAGGAGAGACACAGGGAGATGCTTGAAATGTGAGGAGGGAGGGATGGCTGTGGAGACCTGCGGCTGGAGAGGCACTCCTGGAAGGAGGCGCTCCGTGCCCTCGCTGAGGGAATGCAGCCCACGGGTGGCCCACGCCAGGCGGGGACCCGCTGAGGGACCGCGGCCATGGGCGGCCCACACCAGGTTGGGGACAGTCGGAAGCACGGGTTTAGGAAGGCAGAGGATAGGTGATTGGGTTAAACTGAGCCTGAGAAAGGAGGAAGAAAGGTGCTTATTTAAATGTTTATGGATTTTTTCCCCCTAATACCCAGATTACTGATCAGAAGCCAGTATTAATTGCCAATAAATTAAATTCACTAAAAATTCCCCAAGCCAAAGGGGAATTTTGGCTCCCGTTTTACTCATGGCACTACCCACACAGAATACTTTTTACCTCTCCCCTCTAAGCTGCATCCTATTCTTTTCCAAACTACTTCTGCAACTTCTGAAGATCATTTTGCACTTTCATCCTACCAGAGGCCGAAAAGCACAATATGAGCCTTGGGAACAAACCCTAAAATTATCATTTTATTTTCCAAATGAGTTGAAAGAAGTAAGTGCAATGGACACTAAGAACAAAAGAGAGTACCTTTTAAATTTACACTGGTACCTTGTGATGTCCAAAATACTTCAAGTACTGGCACACACAAGAGTGCTATACAGATTAGGTAAGGATCATAGTTATACTCTACTTACCCAGCACTGTAATAATTTAAGTGTTATTCTGAAATGTTCTAGAGAGCCATTATTGAAGATTATTTTTTCCGCTTGATTTATCACACCATAGATGCTGCCACACTTAGGAACAAGAGTGCCACAGCCCCAGCAGCATCCATCCTTCCACAACCCAGCCTGTTACACTTCATGAACACCATATTCACTCTGAACTGCCCAAGAAAATGAACTTAGAAAGGTCACTTAAGTTGAGAGATTAAATACAATCTCAACAATTTATCTTGTTGTGTTTGAAATTGAGTACATAGAAATGAAGAAGTGAGCAGGAAGTAAAGGTATGTTCATTAACATCAGCGACAACACACAAACAGGGTGCCCCTAATCACTCTAGTCCTTGCAGAGTAGGGTGGGACCAAGCTTTTGCTGCACCCAGGAACAGCACCCTTGCACACCACCAGTAGCTCAGGGGAGCACTGCACCATGCAAAACAGTAGTGACACCTTGTGTGCAAACAAGACATAAAACTGCTTGATTTGGGAATCTAGGTTGAGGAAAGTATTTCTTTCTGGTATGCTGAAACAAACCAACCAACCAAACAAGTTTTCAGTAAGAAGAAACCTAAGATGTATTTACTCGAAAGGCACATGAACCACAACAGGTAAAACCCAACCACCATTTATGGGGCTGTACAAAAGGCCTGTTGTGATTTTCCTGTGGTGTCCTTGTAGAAGGAAGTGCAGTATGTTTAAAGATACACTGCAGCCATAAAGACCATGATTTGTAGCCGATTTCTCACACTGGCTTTTTCTTTGACACTAGGCAAACTCCTCACCTTCAGCACCCCTGGTTTCTTAATGTAAACCTGAGAAGCATTTTCCCAGTCATCTGAGTAAATGTTCTGAATAATACCAGTCGATTTTTCATCAAACAATTATTTGTGAATACACATTTCAGCAGTTTTAATAATATTTACCTACCTCATAGGGGGGCTGCATGTATCAATCGGTTAATGTTTTAGCAATACTTTCGAAACACAAAAGCCTAGTATGGTGACACAGTCAAAGTTAATAAATGATGCTATTGTTCCTTAGATTAATAACATCTTCATAAAGGATGCCCTCTGAAAAAGTGCAGACGACTACTGTGCTGTATTTCAAATGGCAACAAAAAACATTATAATTAGACATTTTCCTGGTTTTCAATGCTCCTTATAAACAGTTTTTAGTATCACCTAAATTAATTTTCTTTCTCATTTAAAAGAACTGGGAAGAATACTCAAGAGAGAAAGTGAGGGAGAAAGAGAATTGCTTGTCACATCATTTCTCAGTACTCTGTAGCTCTGTACTGAAAATGTACTTCAATGATTCAGGAGCTGTGAAAATTCAGGCTGTGATCATACAGGCTGGAAGGGGGAGTGGGGGCTGACTTAAAGAGGGAGGTGTTGCTTTTGTTACGTATTTTACTTTAACATAATACACAGTTGCCAATATGAAAAAATATGCATCTACTTCTCATTCTGTGTTAGAATATGCCATGAAATATCAGTATGCCTCGTTACATAAAGTAATAAGTGAGGTACCACCCACATTTTTTTTTGTTAACTTTTGTTTATGATTTAAACCAATAATCACACTAAACACTTGGAAATAAATTAAGCCTTTTCAGACTGATTAAATTGGCTGAATGCTTTAAACATGTGACTTTGGCAGATCTAATCATCCCAGGATAGTCAGGGACTTAATCATGTAAATGTCTTCAGATATTTCAATTTGCAAAGCTGTGTTTTGTAGCATGCACTCTTCCAAAGCATCTGTATTCTGCCGTGTGAACTGCAACTGTTCAGTGACTGGGCAACAGAAAAACTTAACTAGCAAAACACTAAGCCAAATAAAGTAATACAATTAAAAAGTTTTAATCAGAAGAATATAAAATTTGCCAGAGACTTTACACCATTGTAGGAGGTATGGGCCCACTGGCTCCAATTAGGAGGGAGTAAGGAATACAGAATAGCTCCAACACCAAAGACGTATCCCACAGCTTCACTGCTCATGCACAGACGTTCAAGCTTACTACATGTACGTTGTGGAATTAGACTTTTCTGTGCCCACTGCACATGAGGAGAGTGATGGTGTTCCTGAATGATCCTTGCTCACTCTTTCTTGGAGACAGGCAGCTTCCATCAACTGTGAGACTCATTTACTACTCATAGTAATCCTTTTTTTCTACCTTCCTTTCCGTGTGAAGGAAAATTTTAGGATGAATGGGGTGAATTGTGGATTCCACCTTTCAGTGAAAACCCTGTTTTATTTTGAGCAGAATCTGAACCTTTCCTACCATGTCCTCTTTCCTGTCACTGGTATGGTTGGAAAAGATTGTATCTGGATCACATATTTTGATGTTACAGCTGACCTTCTTTAAAGCTCTCATTTATTAGAGCAGTTGGAAAAGGATAGAATATGGTAGAAGAAACACCACAGTTTTATAAAGTTAACCTAACCATTTAGATTTTTTAATAAATTATCTGTTCTCTACTGAAGCATATAATTTCATTTGCATTAAAATATGTTATGGCTATTAATAAGATTTAATATATATGTCTAACCTTATGTACTGCCTACTTTCTGAGTTCTATTCCTTAATTAACCCACCTAGACACTGTTAAAACAAGTAAGGGTAATGAAAACACAGTAGCTCAGTCCAGAAAATAAACTTTAGCAATAGCCTCAAAAAATCTCCAAAAAAAGTTCCCCGAGTTTTAAATTCTGCCCTGTAATCAACTGGCAAAACCAGTTCTAGTTCACCTGTATAAAATATTCAGGTTTATAAAATGCAGCCAACCAATCAGACTTCAAGACAGTAAATTAGTGAAGAAGATTAAAATCTGTCTTATGGATAAGAAAAGGAAGGATCAAAAGGTAGCTGGAAGTTTGACAACTCCCGCATGCCACCAAAAGATGTCAGCGATATCTTGTCATTTTATAAATGGATAAAACTGATCTTGCTTGCCTAACTAAGAAGAGTAGGGGTTACAAAGAGCGTTCTATAAAATAGAGGAGTATAACTGGCTAAGACTTTTGAGGGATGAACACATAAATCCCCAAAACGATAAGCAATAGTATTGACTGGAGTTATGACTGAGATACCACACAGTATTTATCTGTAAAATTTAAACCAGTTAGTTTGCTATAACTGGCAAGAAATGTAAGACAAATCTAGGTCTTAAAAATGAGAGTCCCAGAGCCAGTTTGTTTCTTCCTATGCTTTCTTCCTACACTCAGGAAGAGCCTTCTTCAATGACATTAAGGTTATGATGGAAAAATGATTCCAATAGAAGTCTATAGAGGTTTTGTTAATATGCCTTTATGATGTGATATTATGACGGCAATTCAATTTCATTGCAGGTCTAATGAGACCGTGTTACAATGTCAAAATGAAAGGAAACTATATCAATCAAGTTATAGTACCCTGAGAGAAAGAAAAACCTAAAGAAATTAACCCCATTAAAAACTATTTTAAAACAACATTAAGATTTAGTGAATTCAGAATTGCTTTGCTTTTGTTGGTTTAGTGCTTCAGGTAGAAGCTAAATTTGGCACTGATTTACAACTCATTAAATATATTGACATCAGGGGAATCAGTGAAAGTTTTAAGGAAACACAAACAGAACAAAATTCACGGCAAGTACTGTGGTTATGTAAAGCATCGGGCAGAGCCTGTGTAGTCCTACAGCTAAAATCTTTTTTTATCTTCAGGAGAACCAGAATTTCAATTTTTCTCACTTAAAAAAGGTGGCAATTTGGCCAGTGTCTAAGAATTTAAGTTCTTGTATCTCAACTCTCTTGATACCATATTTGAATTTGTACTAAACGCTGTAGAATTAGATCCCCAAAACTGCAAAAGTGAACAGAATTCAAGTGGAAAATTCTTACTGAATTTATTAGAAACAAATATGCCATTGCCAACAATAAAGTAAGAGGTAATACGTACCATGAAGACAAGAGGAGTCTTGGTTAGGTCCCAAGTTGTCAAAATTGAGGCTAACAGAACATGCCACAACTGAGAGATAGCCTTTGCTAGCTAGACCTTTGCAATCACCTGTAAGTGAGGTTAAGTCAAAGTTATGAAAACAGTCTTAAGCCCATTTTAAAATATTCAAATGCCCATATTAAAAAAGTAAAAAAATAACAAAAAATACAAAAACTGGACATAAAATGATTGTTTTCTAATTTTTTACTTTTTGGCAACAGAGACCTTTTCATGTGCATTCTTTTAATTTTTTATCAACAATTTTTGTCCTTTCCAAGGTAATGTTTCCTATTAAGTGTAGAAGTGAGAGCTGTAATATTAATGAGAATTCCATAAAGGCTAGCATGTGTATTCAATTTAAAATGTGCCACTGTCATTTTCCAAACCATGTGTTAGTGGCAATATAAAGTTCTGGTCTCTGTAAAAACTACCACCCACCTGAACAGGTTATGGACTTGCCAGTGCAGCAGGCAGGGCAACACTATTTTTATATAATAACTACATTCCAATTTTCAGCAAGAAACTTATAAGGATGGAAATTGAAGACTCAGCAAGACATTAGCACCAAACATTTTGGACATGCACCAAAATATTGTAAAAAGTAAAAGACCATAGTTTTCACTGTGCCATTCTTCCTCTTTCACTCACATATTGTTTGCAGCAAACACCGATATTTACATGGCACTATGAAGAAAGATTTGCAAACCCACAAAAATTCCATTGATTTTTGCTTCTATTACTGTTGAACATGTGGCACTTTGTCATCACAGTATTAGGGAAAATTGATGGAAGGAAAAGTATGAGCCATTCCTAAACTCATCCAGTTGTTTCTATTTTTGCTTGTCCTTGATTGATATACATTCCCCCCCCCGAGAATCTTTTTGAAGATAGCTGGCGCAAAATAGATTTTTTATTTTCAGCTGCTTACAGTAAAACTTGAATAAACTTTTTGATTCTAACATCATTATTTGTTATATGCAATACCGTATTGCCTAGAGGATGTATCTCCATTGTAGGAGGCATTGTACAAATAAGAACAGAAATAGTCCCTGCACAAAGATCAGACCCCAGAGGTTTGCTATATTTTTGTTATTTTTCTCACAGAGCCTGTGCCCAAGGTCTATAAAAGTTCGGGCTTGTATAAGCATTTTCTTGTGTCAGGGTGGGCTTTAAAAAGAAAAATCAAATGCACCAAAAGCAGCTCTTGTCATTTCAAGAAACATAAAATGTTCTTTCTGCAGACCTGATATTTACTCATATATCTCATTTACAGAGATATTCTCTGATAACTCATTTACATCAGATGTAAATTTACTGTACTTTTTGTCAATATAGTAAGTTTCTGTTGCTATTACTAGCCTTAGCAGAGAGAAGCTTTAGTTACACCAGCATTATACTAATTGCACGTTACCTTTAAATTTTCACAAACCTATTTTTGTTGGTGCTATCTGGTGGGGAGAGATTCACAATGCCTTGAGAATGGACTCACTGAAACCTTCTCTATCTTGCAAAACAAAGTTCACTGTAGTATTAAGTTCTACTGCAAAAATACCAGGACTACTTCTGTCAACACTAATGGCAGTAGTAAAGAGAAATGCAACACTGAAATTATAAACAAGATTTATAAAGTAAAAAACTGATTCTCCATTCAGGCTGTATAAAACATGACCTTTAATCAGCAAGGTGATTTGTATATATATACTCAGTTCAGACTGAACATTCAAGGAAGAATGTACAAACCAACACAGCATCAAGAGAACCTACTGGGGGAAACATTCAGCAGCATAGACGTGCAAATTGTTCTTACTGACCAGAAATCTAAATTCATTGCTCCCTAATCATTACGTAAAAGAAAATATTTTTCCAAGGGTATGCATGTTTATTTCATCCATGAATTCTTGTGTGCTGAACTTCCCAAGAGTGAGAAAGAAGGCTCAGTAGAGAGAATTTTATTCCTGTGACCTTGTCCATAACTACTTTAACTACATCACGACCAACGAACAGTCTCCTTCGGAACATGCATTACATCAGTATGAAGATACTTACCTATCACATAGGAGAGTTAACATACTGACATAAACATGTTTTTATTTTATTGCAGTCTAACTATTCACCATAGGGATTGCATCAATTTAACTACTTAAATAGTAAAAATCATTACTCTGACCAAAATACTTACTAAAAACGTTGTTCATACACAAGGTCCATTATAAACATCACATCTCTTGCTGGCACCTTCCTTTGAATATTTGATGGATTTGCTTTGCAGTCGGCACGTTCAAATGGTTATAATCTGGCTTTAGGATAATGTATGTGATATCACTTACACTCTTCTTCTGTGTTGGTGTAGTCTGCTTTACAGCTGTAAAACAAAGCCATAAAGTTTTAAAACTAGATATAGTCTCACAGGTCTGACTTACAGAAGCTAAAGACAGCTGCACCTAATGCAATCTAGTTTTTATATTACAAACAAGATCTTGCTACTCAGTGTATTCATTTAATACAGTTATTCATCTTTGAAAGTGCCTGAAGGTTCCACTACATAATCTAGGAGGAAAAAGAGATATACAGCTTTGCAAGTCATACAGAATTCCTTCATGTTTGTCAATCGTCTTGAAACATACTATTGTGTTTCATTTTAAATACCAATACCAAAATGTTGTCAAAAATCAGAAAAAAAAAGCCAACACAAATCTGATATAGTTGAGTTGGCCAATAGACTTTTACTCTAGTACAGAAGACTCAGGTCACTTAACAGATTTGAAACAACTTGAAATTGTTGGATAGTGTTTATGGACTCACTCATTGCATCTTCTCATCATTGAATTCTTCAGGATGACTTCAGGACGTGATTAGCAAGAAGTTAAGATTCTTAAGCAGTGCTTTTCCCATCTCATAAAGATGGCTGAAATGTTCAAAGCTTTTCCATTTCAAAGCAAACTAAATCAAGAATATGCCAAGCTTTTGTATTAA
This sequence comes from Pygoscelis adeliae, assembly GCF_000699105.1. Taxonomy (NCBI): domain Eukaryota; kingdom Metazoa; phylum Chordata; class Aves; order Sphenisciformes; family Spheniscidae; genus Pygoscelis; species Pygoscelis adeliae. The sequence continues at coordinate 1,256,910 of NW_008825073.1, read as the reverse complement.
TAAATCTTCACCAAAAAAGAAATAGACCGATGAACATCAACGGCCAAGATTTAAACCTGACTTCCCATATTAGACATTAAGTGCTGTAATTTTTAACCTGTTGTTTATCCATATGAAAACTTGCCTGTTGTCTCAAAGCAGCTTACACTCTTTAAAGTTCTTGGTGGAATAGCTTTGAAAAAAATCTGAGTATACAATGTGAGACAGGTATGTCCTGCAGTCCACCTATTTTTTCACTCCTTCAGTGATTTGCTAGGCATGACATCCCTTTACTAAACCATGCTGATCTTCTCAATACAATCAGTTTTACTTTTCATAACTCTGCATACAATTACAAATAGCAGATTTATATGTAATTCCAAAACTCCTTTTAGAAGATTGGGGCACGTTTGCTACTTTGTGTTTTACTCATACCGAAGAAGGTCTAAAAGAAAAGACTGCAGACTACAGATTTTTCAAAGATGAAATGCTTTAGAACTCGAGTTAACGCCATCTGGTCCTCCCAATTAACTTTTTCTATTAATACCTGAATTTGAGGTATTACCCATAATGTTTCCACTGCAAAGAAGGGTTCCAGCACTGAAACAACCTTGAGCTCTTCATTAGTAAACACACATGCAAAACCATAACTTTCTGGCAAGACCTTAAGTTCACATCATTTCGTACCTTGATCACCTCTATGACTGACCATCTACAGTGGTTTTGCAGCTCTCTGGTAATTTTTCCCTTATTGATATTTTGAAAAAGTATTTATCATAATTATGCAAGCTCTTTGAAAACTGTTTATCTCTTTTTGCTTTGCAGCTCTGTAATGTCTTGGTTATATCCTTTTGTATTATTCTTCAGATGATATTCCAATTCCTTGAGGGAAACCTTCTTACTTCTGTGGACTTCCTTATCCCACAAAGTCATCCTAGTTTTTCGGGTTTTTTTACACTTCCTGAAGTCTTTTTTGGTACATTATAATGCAATTACCCTAAATTTATCAATATAATATTTAAAATATTCTACCCACCACTTGCAAACTTTCTGCCTGTTGGCTGCACCTCAACTCTCTTTTTAGCAGGACTTCTCATTTGTATGTAGTTCCCTTTTCTAAAACTATGTATGTGTTGACTTAAAAAAAAAAATTGTTTCTGTAGGGAGATTAAATCTGAGTATGCTACTATCAGTGTAAGAAGTGGTTCATTTTGCAGCATTTCTTGCACAATGATCAGCTAGGCCAAGGTTTGGATCTCCTAAGGGTTACCAAACTATGCCATATGAAGTAGTTATTTATGAAATCTGAAAATTTAATCTGTGCACTGCACCTCCCATGACACTTCTTGTCTTACCTAACTGAACATTATTATTATTGAGGTTCCTTCTCTCACAGGCTGAATTCCCTTACCACGCTGAACTCACTAGTGCTGGCCTGTTTCATAGCTGTATTACAGACAAATACTGTTTTTCCTGAAATGTCAAAAAGTACGTTACTCACTAACACGCTTACATATCTGATTTTTCTTGGTTTCCATTTGCATTCAACTTCAGTCTTTCCATCAGCAGTCTACTCAGTGTTTTCCTTACACTTTGTGTCCTAGTATTGCAATGTTTCATCATCTTCCTTCTAGCATGTGTATTTCTAGCGTGCTAGTTTCTAGCATGTATATTATGTTCAGAAGCTCATTTAAATCTAAGTTTTCCAATAGTTTTTCTTAGACTTATTTGCTTGAACATATATATATATATTTACTTCAAAGGGTGCAGCAACCTTAGTAATGTGCTCTTACACATACAACAGCTTTTCCTCGCTCTTTTGTCTATATTTAATTTTAATGCCAGCAATTCAATTTACTTTTGATTATTCCTTCTGTGCTTACTCCTTGATTTCAAAAAGTTCTCCATTTCCTAATGAAGCTGATTCATTTTCCACAGAGCATATTAATTTCCTCAGCTACATCTTCAAATGCTGCATCTCCATCTTTATATCTGGCCTCGAGAACATTTCCGAGAACTAACGTCCTAACTGGATGTTTACATTTTAACTCCAGCACCTCTTCTACCTTTCCCTGTGTCATTGGCACAACAAAAACAAACGCAGGTTGCTCCCTTGTATGTCTGTTCCAACAAGAATGGCCTAGGAATGTCTACACAAGTTTCAGTAAGACACTCCTTTGATAACTAACCTGCCAAATAATATCACCACTTAACAGTGTGAATGCTGAGCGTTTTTATTATTATTAGAGTTATTTTAATGATTGGCATGCACTGCATGTTTATATTTTTGTCAAATATTGGGAAAACAATTAAAACAATATAATGCCACTGGGAAAAACATCATTTGCAAAATAATTATAAGCAATTGGCACCAGATGTTCTATTTCTTCAAAATTTGCATTTTCAGTTTTATAATATTTATGTTTTTCTTCTGGCAAAATGCTTAGGTAATCATACCTCAAAAGGCTGGATTTTTTCTTTTTCTGGCTTTGGTTTTATGATAATGTAATTCAAAGACAAAGCTCAGGTCATATTTCCAAAGTCAGTTACACTTAGTTATTTCATCCCCTACCATACAAATACAGTATCTTTTATTTTAACCATACTTAGCCTTATCTACTGATTTTCTAGAAGCAGGGATAAATAGCATATTTTAACAATACTGTTCTGCTAAATCTGAAGCCAAATGGAAACAAGGAATTGGTAAGAAGCTTTTCCTAGATACACGAAAACCTGAATATTCCTGTCATGGCTGTTGGCTGTTTCTTGTTCATCTAGTTTCACCTAAAGAACTAAAGTTATTATTTCATCTAAAGAACTAAAGATTTTAATCTAAAATGGAAACTTTTCGATAGCCCTAGCCCAAATTCATCTAATCAAAGATTTATTTTGACTTGTCTGCAAACATGCATGAGAGAGCTTGTTCTAAGTTTCAATAGTTTTCTTTATAAAAGAAGAGCAAATGCTTTCTGAGGTCCTAAACTGTTTAGGGGTCACTGGAATCCCACAGTATGAGCTCTCAAATAGAGAGTTTAGAATTTTTTAATTCCTTGTGTGAGAAAGATTAATCATTTAAAGAAAAAGGAAAAGCATTTTGTTTAGATTCAAGTGTTTAGATTCATGTTCATTCAGAAAACCTTAGGAGACTACATATTCCGATTTCTTGTTTCTTTTTTATTCTAAGAGTATGTTCAGTCTACTTTTTTTTTATTTTAGGTTTAGAGTGAGCAATAAACTTAGCTGTAGGCAAAGAAACACAACACAGCATGAGTTGGCAAGGCCTTGAGAAACACCATATACCCAGTTCTGCCACTACAGTTAATAAGAACCAGTCAATAAGAATCCTACACAATGAACTCCCAGAGCTAAGAGGTAGTCTCTGCTTATCTCCAGATCTTTAACTCACTCTAGAAAATAAAATTTCTTCAGAATTTTACTTATTGTTTAGCAAGATTCCCTAAATGTTCTTGTTTTACTATCTCAGATAAAATTAGATTATTTAGACTGAGGCTGTACAGCAGCTTCTGAGATCTGAGCTCATGCCTTGTACAAATTTTACTGACACCATCAAGTCACTGGACTGATGGCATCCTTAGACATCAGTTGTTAACAACTATGTATTCCTTGACAACAAGTGAATAGGAAAATAAAGCTACACTTGGATAATCAGAAAAAGAGATGGTAGAATACTTGAAACATACAGAGTTCTTTATTACTCTGTCTACTAGCTTTGTAATGTTGGGTCGTAAAAAAGCAAAAACATTTAAAACAGATTTAAAGCTTTTATTCAGCGCTGAATCCATTCCTCTGTTTAAATAGCAAAAGGGTTTCATAAAAAAAGAATATTTTTTCTCAAGATTATCACTGATTCAATGCATCTTTTATTTTGAGTGGAAGACAGAAAAAGCAATTTGTTATATTCAAAATATCAACTAATATTTTGGTTGATGTAAAGCAATACAGAAACGGTGGTACTGCCTTCACCTTTTTCTAACATCAAGCATACAAGTCTACCAAAAGGGTTTTATAAACTCCCTAGCAAGGTTTTACTATATATTTTGTTCTCACATCTGTTCTGATGTGAGAATAATGACCATTGTCAATTAAAGAAAACGAAGGATATGATAGAAAAAATACAAAACTAAAATGGGTTAACTGATTACCATACCTTTTCAAGATGGGTCTTCTCCTTTAGGATGTCAATGAAATGATTTTTCAATGGCTTTCTGGTTGCAATATATTTTTTTACAGTTCACTTAGAAGAACTGAAAAAAGTCTTACTTTCTATCAGTTCCGTGGACTGCCTTTGCATCTTCTCCATGCTCTCTGTGGTCCTGGCTGTGCTAAAAGCTCTCTTCTTGCTATATTTTCCTGCAGACACTATTCCTGTTCCTCCTTTTTCTCCCACGAGTATTGCTTACTGAAAGTAACATTTATCTCTCCCACACCTGGGTTCCTCTGATCCAGTATGCTGCAGCCAGAATAATGCAAACAAGAAAACTTTCTCTTTGCTGCTGAGATTTACTGATTTTTTTTTAAAGTCCAGGTGTCTATTAACACATCAGCACTTATCAACCACTAATAAGCAACACTGTGACATTCAAAAGGTAGTTTTCCTCAGAATGTTATTTAATCCCTTTTCTACCAATGCCAAAAAGTCTCCAAGAGGGAGCCTCGGAGAAAGTCAGAAATCATACTGTCCTCTTGACAGTAGGACTCAGCAGAGACTCCATTAGAGATTCTCTTGTGATGGTTTCTTCCATTTCGCAAGGAAGGAAGAAAGAGAAACCCATAAAGCTATCCTGCAGTGCAGGGAAATAAACAGTCATATGGACACCACATTTTGAAATTATTTTTTTTTACTAAAGGAAGCATGCCAAGAACTAGAGTTAAATACTTTCCCAGATCATTCTTTAGTCACCTACCACCATATAAATCAATTTATTACCAAGTCTACATGAGGTTAAAGAAGTAGATGCAACTTGGGCTGAGGTGTGAGTGCAGATGGATTTTAATAGATTTCACAAATCTAGCCATAGCTGTATTTGTTTCATAACTTAAAATATGACTTGTGAGAGGAATTGCTGAAAGACTACATTTACTGATTATCTTCAGTTTCTTTAGTACAGTCCATACCATCTTTCTCAGATATCTTTAGTTTACATCAAACTAATCAAGATGCAATAAAAAAAAAAAAAAGCATTTGAGACCTGCTTCTGAAACCTGCAGGCCCAGCTGAGACACAGAAATGTCTATCCTCACTAAGCAAACTGTTATTCATAACATCTGCCTATCTAGTGCAATGTGAGTTCCTGTCACTCATCATTGACATGCCTCTCTACTAGGACTGATATCCTAACAGTACATTATTATCTTTTCTGAGAATATGCTAATTCCTTTTGTATCACTATGTATGCTGATATACAGTATCCTTTGACATTGGCAACATATTCTAGTGTGATATATCAATTCAAGAAAAAAAAAAAAAGAATGTGCAAAGGCACTGGCAAAGGCACCATACATCTGGCAAAAATTGATTAAAAGCATGAAATTATTCTTCCGATAAGATTATTCTCCCAATATGACAATAGAATTTTTACCATTGATCTCAGTGGTGCCAAGATTCCACCAGATGTCCAGATTTTGAGTTATTAATTAATAGCAAGGTACAATTCTAGCTATGTTATTCAATGTCAAGTAAAAATTTTAAAGGCTTTCTATTTCCCTTTAATTTCTATAGAACACTTTTTGACTTATTAGCAAAATAACTTTGCTCTAATTCAGTTATTATGAGTAAGTGTATATTGTCAGATCACACTATACAGATATTTCTGCCAGTATTTTTAACACATTATTTTTCAGCTAAGAATGAGTAGGTGGGACTCTCACAGTATGTCTTCTCATTATATTTTCTACAATAGATTACTACTTTTTTTTTTTTAATATTTGACTTCTCTGCCCTTCACTGATGTCCTCAATGATTTCCTCCACCAAGCATTTTACTACTTCACCCTACCCTAATTAATTCTTAACTTTAAATTCTCCATTGACCCTAATTTAACTCTCCGTAGATATAAAAGCTTTGAAAAAAATCCTCAGTGAGAAAGTGTTTGCCAGACAGCTTTTCTTCAAGCTTTTGCAGCTTTAAATCTGATCACACAAAATACTGAACCAAATACTGCTTTGAACAGCACTATATATTATTGTATTACAATAGCAATGTCACTTTTCCAAGTACTATTGGGCTCCAACAAAATCACAAAATTAGACTCTGAGCGTGGAGATGCTGGGTACCTGCAGTTTCACTTTCAGTGATGAGACTTTGCAAGTAGCTAGTCATCTGACGCACACCTCCTGGGATCAGGCACTGAGAGTCTACTGTAAATTCAGTTCTTTTTTCTTTCACTTGCCAAAAGAATCCTCCTCCTACAGCATATGTGTAAGCAGAGAATACAGAAGGAAAAGTGTTTGATTCCAAAACTTCAGTGAACAGATTTCTAGTTTTATTTAGTTATCTTTAAGAAAAAGGAAGAAAAAAAAAGTCCCTCAGGTTACAGCCGTGTGCAAGGCACTTAAGTCGAGAACAGCTGAGATAGACGCAGTATGTTTAAAATTATAGCACGGACAAGAAAAAGACATCATCCTGTTTTTTTCTCATATTATGACTTAGCTGAAAAAAGCTTTGACAACATCAATGATTATAAAGTATTCTTTACTCTGCATTTAATATTTTTTTAACCACTGTATCCAATGCAAACAGCTGAACTCCTGTAAAGAGCTTGACCAGGGAGAATCAATGCATTTATTTGCACTAATCTCTCAGCAGAGCCAGCTTCAAACCTGCTGGACTGCTAACAACTGTGGTCTTCTATGTGCTGAATTCCCATCACAAAATATACACCTGAACAGCAAATGCAAGGGGTGTAAGTGAACAACAGTAACTTGACAGATCCTAAGTAATATCAGCAATTCTAGACTTATTTTGCGGTTGAATCAAAATCCCAGTAATACTGAAGGACACTGATAGCATTTTTTGGCTCCAGTTCTATGTGCCTTCAATGACCCTTAGTTCAATGGACACAATATTCACCACTAATACACTTACATATTATAAATCAATTTATTGATAAATGAGCAGTATCCATTAATTTTAAGCAAAATTTCAAGCCCTGTTCCATCTAGGCAAAGTCTGTTAGTCCAAGTCTTTTCGTTTTTAAGCTATGAAGTTGAAGAGTGTTTAAATACCGTGCCTGATTATTGTAGCTTGGTTTTCAATGACAAGAATCAAAAAAGCATGATGCTAGACTGTAACTTGCCTATTAATCAGTTTAGTCTGATCAGAAAGACCATCTTAAATGGTTTCATGGCTTAAAGCAGACATTTAAAATGTATTTAGTTTCTTTAATGTAGAATTAAGAATATTAAAGCAACAATGAGAAAAATGGACAATCCCAGGTAGTGATAGAGACACAGGTCTGTATATATTGGAGACTAAATAATTACAAAAAGCCTCCTGTGTTCTTACTGGCTTAAATAAAACCCAACCAAAACAAACAATGAAACAAAAAGGAATAGCTGTCATACTTAAGGAAGAAAAAAAGTAACACCACTGTAACTAAAACCCAGGTAGCAATGACACGCTGCCCTTTTAAAGAGATAAACAATAAAGCATCCACTTTTGGAACCATATAGGCTCTACTCTGGAGTTGCATGAGTCAATTATCAATGCTTTCCTCAGGGCAATACAGGTATATGCAAAATTAAAACATTGTGATTTCAGCAGTACAAAGAAAGTTTTGTTTACATCAAACAAGACTTTGTCTCTGAGCTGGTACTCACACAATAACAGGCTACCTAGACTAGAGGAGTCAGTTCATTATTGAAGATATTTGTGTTATAATAAAGGATTCAATCTAGATTGCTTTCAGCAAATGTTTTGCTTCCACTGAATGTACAGCACTTGATATCCTCTTTACAGTTGTAATATTATTACAATGATGTCTTTTATTATGATTCAACCATCCTTTATAAATTTTAACACAAACAAATTGTTTAAAAAAAAAAAAAAAGGTAACTTACCACATGCCCACAAGAAGCCACTTTTCAGAACATCTTTCCTATCCTTTCTGCCACACTATAAATTATAAGCATTTACTATAATCCTGCTTGATTTATAATCTCTGTCATTCCTGAATTTAACCTGTTGTACAAAAACAGGCAGTTGAAATTGGAGATAGCTTTTGAATGGTATTTTAAGGACCCTGGAATCAATAAAAAAAACGCCAAAACAAAACCAAACAAAACCAACCAGCTGTTAAGTCTACATAACTTAACCTATACCCAAAGTTAGAGTTCAACCCACGCCTAAGGGAAAGACAGAAATGTTTTGCTCCCAATTTGTTCACTGGGCACTGTCATATCTTGTATAATATCTGATTCTTTCAGAAATGACATTTTCATGTCATAAAATCTAATTCATAGGCACTTTCAAGTGCTATTTTTAGAGCTAACATCCAAGACTAATGAATGCAATACACTAAGAAGTTAATATGACTAAGAAGTTAATACAAAGTTAAATCAAGCTGTCTTGTCTCTCTGTTCAAGTTACTCTTTTCTTGACAATAATACACAATACTAGCAATATTCCTCATATGAAAGTTTATAACCCTTATCTTTGTCTGAAGTGCGCTTTCACTTAAAACAATATTTACCACTGACTTAAAAACAAAGAGTTCTCCTGTGAAGGGTAGTGTGTATTTCTGTGTAGTTATCCTGAACCATCAGATCTGTGTGTTTATGTACTGTTGTGCAGCTGATACAACCAACATCAGGTCAGTCGCATTTGCTATGACTTTAGAGTCAAACTTTTAATTCTTTTGGAGGAGAACACCAGGCTGAATAAAGAAAAATACTATTCTGGGCTCATTTCAGTCTTTCACCTTTCACAGTTTTGTCCTCACATTTTCTGTGAGATTTCATCTTTTCTCACATTCCACCAGAAACTTTTGTTATGCAGTTTTTACTTTTTATCCTCAAATGACTTAAAAAACCTAGATACAAATATTCTTTTACTACAAGCCCCTTCTCTGCAATAAAAATAAGAAGTGAAGTAGCTCTGCCTCATTTACCCCCACATGGCTCAGATAGGTTTGTGGGCTTCTTTCCTCAGGAAAACTAAGGTCAAGGGTCTTTATGCTTTCTTTACCATTTATCTCGCAAGTCTTGCTGACTGCGTGTGTAAGGAGTGTTAGTGTTTTTGTACACCTTCCTGTAAAGATTTGTTACACAGACTGCAAAACATTTAACAATAGCTGTTAAGCTTTTGCTGTGTCACGTTTTAAGGAAAAGCATTTTCAATGCTCTGAAAAATTAAATGAATAGCAAACAATAAATTTCCCATGGATAATCTTTTAATGCATCTTGCACCAGTGTTTTTTACTCTACTATGGCTTAACAAGCCGTCCCTCTGAAATTGCCTTAAAATTGCATAAAAGAATTACAGGTATAAGCAAATAAACTTTTCAATGAACTTAATTTGGCTAAATTTAAGCACATTGACTTTTGTTTAGTAAAGAATCAGTCAACATAATTAGTCTGTGGAGTCAGGAAACAACGAATAAACTGATCCATGTGGAATTTTTTTCCCCAAAATATTTCTAGGACATTTCAAGTACATTAATATTCATAAGAGCATTGAAAGTGAACCTTACAATCTGACAGCGCTGATCATTTCAGTAGGGTAAACAAAATGCAGGCTTTTTTTTTTTTTGTCCAACATTGGGAATTTTCTCATCCGTTATCATCAAACAAAATAGACATCTTGATGACTTCCATTAACTGATTCGGTGGCAAAAGATATTTATTTGCTCAATAGGCATGTCACTTTTCAGGGTGCAGTCATCTTTTTGGAGGTGGATGCGTGCAAGATCACCAACTTCACAAAGGGCTGTATCTCACACAGACCCACAAAGCAAATAGCATCAGCAAAGAGCCACCAATAGTATTCTTCCACTTCCTTCATTGTCAAGTTTGTTCAAGCATGTTGTATCTGCATGATGTCCATTTCAGCTATCCAAAACAAATGGTTAAAATGAAAAGCGGGTTTTCACCTCACTTAAAAATGCATACAGAACTAGAAGGGGCACCCCAATGGCTCAGCTGGAGTCCTGAAGAGCAATTTCCATATGGAAATACAAGATACTGATGTTAGTGAAGCTCAAAAGCCAAGTCTGTATTCCTTAGCGATCTAATAATTTCTCACAGACTTCATTAGAAACAGAATTGGGGAAAAAAAGGGCTATTGAAATGTGACACACAAAACTGTTTGTAGAAGTACTAATCACATATCCATAACAGGATACATGACAAATAACTTGGTAGGATGTCAGAAAAAGGAACATCACAGCTACCTTCCTATTGACCTAGAATGTTATTTTCCAACAGAAAACAGTATGAGCAGTAATTTTAAGTCAAGTTGACAGATCTAAATCAAATCATCACAAACTTCAAAAACAAGTATTTAAGGGTTCTATTAAATAGCCTCAAGAGCTCTTATGCACCTTCATCCCTTTTCCACTCAGCAAATACACTAAGGGAAAATGCTCATAAAAAAGCCTTTCTACTGGTAAAAAAAAAAGTCATAAGGATAAAAGTGTCAGGACTAGCCTGAGGTCTGGCAGCTGACAATAACAACCTGTAGTGAAGTCAGTTGGGAAGCTCTCCAGAATCATTCTGGGAGAGTACACTCATTTTAAAATGGCAATTCACTGTAACTTTAGCCATCTAGCTAGTCATACCAGTAGTTGGGAATATTTATTGCACAACAAAAAATAAACAAGATTTTACTTAAATTAACATAAATCATTGAAAACAGAGAAGCTACCATTCATGCACATGATCTCACTGTCAGATGTACGATTTTTTCTGATGAAATGGGGCTTACCTTCCTAATGACTCGTCAGGTGCTCCACGGTTCTGGCTTATCTGAAATTCCACCCTTGGGACTGGCTGCAAAAGCATCTAATAGATTCTAATAAAGTCAACCTTCTTTGTGTTATAGCTCTTCCTGTCTAAAGGTCAGCACCTTTGCAGCATGCTTGTTATGTTATTAATTTGTTAGCATTGCTATTCATAAATAAACCAGTATCTTTCACACAGCTGTATAAACCACCACAAATAAAACAATAAACAGATGGTAGTGTGCAGTCTCAATGTTTTGGTTCAGCTATTATACATGTAGCTATCTCCATTCTACATCCCTAGCTTCAGATGTCCCATAAAATTAAAAGGGGTTATTTCTAATTTTAAAAATATGGTGTCTGCAACTGCCTATAGTCTAGAAAGTTGAAGGGCAGTGCCCACATTGTCCCTGCACAACTGCTTGTTCACCACATGAGAAGAAAGTTCCCACGCCTTTGGTTGTTTACCCTCTTAAGGGGCAGGAAGGAATTGTTTACATTGACATTCTGCAAGATTTATCTTACTTTATCTCTTTTTAATACCACGTTACTATCCCTGAAAGAGAAAAGAAAGGCCCCCAAACACCAGGAGAAAATATGGGAAATACAAGTGTTGCTTTCTACCTGGCAGCAAAGCCAAAGCGAAGGAAACCAAACCCTTATATCTTTTGCTTCATCTCTTAAGACAACATGTATGGATGTTGCCTTCTCTTCCTTGCTAATTCCCATATCCATGCAAAATCAACCAATCCAAATATGATTCAGCTAAACACAATAGAGAAACTGTACTCTATCTCTTCTTCCTTTCCTTTCCATGTAATGCAGACAGCCCTGTAGCAGAATAATTAACCATGTGTTAACCAGCCCCATTACACTCCAGAATGTGAAATATGATTATTCACTCTGTGCAAAGTTGACAGGGAACACATTCTTGAACTGGTAGCCTTTTTTTATATGTAAAACATCCAAAGGGAACTTAGTGCCTTAGGCAATAAGGTTCTGAAACAAGTGGGAGATAGCGCCCTTAAAGTTCTCTAAGGAGCCCACCTTACTTCTTTGCAATAGCAGACACACCCTTCTAAATGAATGGACATAAAACTGAAGATCCACTCAAGATCCTAAGTCTTCAGAGCCTTGCTATCTTCTTGCTGTGTTGTTGTGTTTTTATTATTTTTATTATTGTTTTTAGAAAGAAGTAAGGATGTAAGTAGGGGCAGGGGAGCCATTGTAATAAGAGCACATTAGTTTCAGATTACAAAGCTTGCCCATGATGATATAAAAGAAAACATTTCAGCCGGAGTTCTTTATGCTAACACAAAGCCCCTAAGACAAAGAGACTTAAATATACACAATTAGAGAAAGAATATGATGCTATTATCCTAATTTGAAAATGAAGCTGTCAATAAAAAGGAAAAACAAATGGGAAAAAATCAGAGTAAGAAACAATAAATGAGCTCTGCATTTATATTTTCATTTGCTCTCCTCTATGGTAAGAAGGGTGAGAATTTATTTTATTGCAGCTAGAAGACTTTTATCAAAGTGTTACACTTTATCACATTCTCCTTCTCTAACTAAGATATCCATTCTATTGTTGTAAATAACTCATTTTTCCCAGGTCTCCCCCTTCTACAAATTCCTTACCTTATAAATTCCTAACACCTACAGATATAAATGGACATACAGAACCTTCTACTGGGATACAGATGACCAAGTCTTCACTGTGTTCTATGTCAACCTACTATGGGCAGCATTTAGTTATGCATTACTTTACATAAAGTGAATCTACATAAAAAAGAACAGTGATAAGAGATATAAAACAAAAATGCTGGAATGGAGAATGTGAATTATAGACTTTGGTATCCTAGGTGCCACCTTATTGGCTTACTATTTTGTACTCAACAGCTTACCCCCTGAAAATACTGTGTAATAAGGAATTAGCTTTGTGTTTGCCACCAATTACTGCAAGCTGGGAGCAGAAGTCAGTCAGCAAAATCTGTGGATTTTTTGAAAGGACAAAGCAAAATTGCAATGGTCTTCTGCTTTCCTGAGATTAGCTGAATCAATTCAGCTATATAAGACCTTTTACCAAGGTTACCTTAAAAAAAACACAAACCAACAACATTGGCTCACACTGGATTTACAGCAGTTTGTCTGCAAAACCAAAGTTAAGTTTACATCAGGTTTTTGTGAGGAGGTATTTAGCATGCCTACTGGTTGCCTGCACTATGTGTATGCATCAATATTGGGCAAGCTTACCACAAGCAGACAATTAAAAACATAGCAAACTTGCAGGATCAGCTTACTGTCATCTTAACATTTTAGAGAGATCTGGGTTTGTGCCTGGTCAGCGCTTTGCTAATTAACTGTATTCTGACTATTCTGCAGAAATGATATTTTAGCTTGTAAAGTACCAGCTGAATATTATGGTCAAATAAACTTACACTGCAAAATTGTAAAGTCACTGTCAGTCTGCTGCATCTTACCCTTAAAATGCTCAGAAGAGGCCAAAATGTTGATTATATCAATATTATGCACATTCTCAATATGAAGCATTCGTACATGTACTCGAGTTTATATGTATTTCAGTATTTAAACACCTGATGTAGTCTCAAACCAAGAATATTAAAATACAGGTGCCTATTAAGATACGTTTAATGAATATCTAAGGACTAAGATGTGATCAATCCAACTTTCTCCAGGTTTCTCTAAAAAACTTCTAGTCTGTTTACTTAAAAAGGAAGATGCCTTGTGCTTATAACTCCATGTAATTCACAAGTTAAAAAGCAGTATTCGTTGGACCAGTGCTTGAAGCAGGCCCTTCAGGATGGTTCTTACTAAAGCCTGATGGTTTTTGCTGCTTCTTCAGGTTTATTGACTCAGAACAGAGGTCAATAGATGAGGTATGGCTATTTTTCTCCTTTACCTGATACAGTCTCTTGACATATTGTAGTCTAATTGTAAAATAATTCTTTGTCACATTGTGAGTGCCTACTGGATTTGTCTATTAGGGTTTTGTGCTAAAAGTTTAGAATATAAAAGGTGAAAAGAAAATTTCCCATGTTTTAAAGACAGCCAAAACAATCTTTGTGGCAAGCTTGTGCATTCACTGAAAGCAAAAACAAAACCCTGACACAACACAGGGGCTGGAAGCTGAAAGGTAAATTATGCTCGCTGTGTTTTTCTGAATTGAATCCTGCCTGTGTGATCAGCAGCATTCAGACTCCCAGCAGAAAAGTCTCCAAAAGAGAGGGAAAACCAGGCAGGTGGCTTTAAAGAAAGCACAGAAAAACATACTAAATAAAAATTCCAGTTGAGAAGTTAAATTGGTTAAATTGCCTACAGCATGTCTGTGGAGGAAAAGGGTCTATACAGATTTTCCTACTTTGAGGGGTGGAGAGAAAAGCATTGCAGAGCATGAAAAGCACATGTATGTATGGAAGACTTGTTCATTACAGATGATTTCTTTATAGATACTCTGTTTTGGAAAGGGACAGAATGAGGGACACACTAAAACCAGTGAGAAAGAGTGAAGGGGTATATTTGAAGGAATCAGTCAGCAAAAGATTCAGCCAATAGCTGTGAACACAAGAAGAATAAACTGCATGGGGGCAGTAGATACAGCATCGTCTTGTCCTGAAAGCAAGGATTCAGAAATAGTCATAGGCCTTCACTGAGATGACATAGTTGTAAGATGCCCCCATCAGAGAGTCTACCCAATAG
>NW_008825073.1:1221871-1242223 GCF_000699105.1 Pygoscelis adeliae | reverse complement strand
TACTAGTCGGCAGGAGCTTCAAAATAGTCAAGATTGGATTGATCATGAATTTTTAAAAGGCAGTTCATAATTTGGGAGTGGGAGGAGTAAGCAGAGTTCAAAAATAGTTACAGAAGAAAAAAGAACAGCTGCTCTTTACAATTACTCAAAAAGAAAAAGGAAATGCATTCTGAAACACAGCTGTTTGTCTGTGAATTAAACTCAACATTCACTCAAGACACTTATCTCAGATTGCTAGTCCAGGCTTTAACACGTCCCCATGTGAGAGCATTTGTTCCTATCAAAATACATGGAACCAAGCAGCCCAAATTGCTTAAGCAGCTTGGAAGGTCTCAGCCTAACTGTCTTTTGGACAGGCAAACTGTTCCTTCCTCAGTAGCATAATATGGCCTTCCTTTTTCACAGAACTGTGGTTTGTTTCCCTCAGATATCAAGACCATTTTTCAAATACTAAAATTTTAAAACTCTATCCTCTGGGCACCATAAAAATGTCAATCTTGGGGTAAGGCAGAAACCGACCAATTTGTCTCTAGGCAATTGAACAGTACAGAAAGGGTGTAATAAATGCCTAGAACACAGTACATGAGACAAAATATAGTTAAGAACAGGCCACTGAACTTCTCAGATTTGCTTTTTCTTCTGCAAAATTTCACTACGGATCATGTAGTAGAGATAATGCTTAAACAGGTATTGGAAATCGTATACTAATTTAATCTATGACACTCACAAAGGGTTGATTTCTTCAGAATGGAGACACTACTATAGAGACAAGACAAGCTTTAGGCTAGACCTGCAATTCAGGTGTAAACAGGTGTATCCAGTTTCATTATAAAAAGACCCAGAACCCTAACTCGTGTAGTTCACAGACAAGCCTTTCCTTATTAGCCTGACTTCTTCCCTACTCATTTCTTATGTTTGACCTGTAATAAGTTCCATCATCATCAGTAAATATTTTAAAACTGCCTCTCAACAGGTCACACTGCAAAAACAAGCTTAGGTGCTAAAGAGTAAGAATATAAAACTTGTATTCCTTAGCCATAAAGCTTTTGCCTAACAAGAGACAAAGACAGAAAAAAAAATATTCTACTCCTATATACAAATATTACTGTTTGCAATTGACAAGAGAAAAGTGGTCATAAAGCCTGTTAAATAACAAGTAACTATGGCTTTGGCTTTTCTGTTTCATTTCTCAGGAGACTCCCGGGAAGTTATAGTTCTGCACCTAGTCAAAGATAAGGATTTTCTTTGTGGAATGAAATAAAGGAAAAGATGGAGCCTAAAATCCCTAATTATTTGCTCGATCATCCAGATAGGTAAGAAAACCAATCACATACCATCAGTGAAATACTGGGAAGCCCTCAAAGCTAAAAAGACCGCAAGAATTAACTATAGTTGAGATAGTCATAACGAATAGTATTTGATAGGATGAAACTTGCCCACATATAATATTAATTACATTGTTCTGAACACTGAAGAACTAACTAAAATTCTACTGTTTGTGGACAACACTTAAAATGAAGGAAACAAAGCTGTTTTTCCAGAATGTTAAGTTATTGGACACTATCCAGTTAATGCCATTGAACAATAAAGTGGGCCTTTAAAGAATTACTTTTTCTTCCTTAACGCATACCACAATACTGAGAATTGCTTATAACCTGTTTATACACCTCTCCGTTTTGATGAAGAAAGAAAAGCAAGAGTAAAACCTTAAGAATGAATCACAACTAGGTTTGAATGCAAAGATGTTACATATTACAGAAAACATCCTTACTTTTAAAATCCGTTCCTTTGAGGCAAGATAATAGGTTTCTAATGACCTAATTAATTTTACACTAAGTGTATTTTGCAAATGTACAAAGTTAGACAGCAAATTGCTGTCTCTGCTTTGGTAAGAAATGGTTGTCTCCAAACAGATCTCTAAAACCAATGTACAGTAATTCATGCCAACAGTTTATTCTAATTACAGCTGAATATAATGGTTCAGTTGAGATACCAAATTTCACTGCAAATACCACTTTGCTAGATGGTAAATAAAATAAAATGGAAACAAGTTATAAATCCAAGTTATTTTAGCTGAAACCTTGTTTTTTCTAAGCACATAATGCTACTGAAAGGTATAATGTAGCAGGTAATATCTTCTGGTGCTGATTCAGAAAACAAGAAGATTTTTTTTTTTAAAATAAAACTAACATATATGTTTATTCATATTAACACAGACCACTTAATATTGATACTCACGTTCTTTTCCTCCCAACTGTACCAGGATTCTCTGAAATTGCAACAAGAAAAATTATCATCAACTGAGAAAAACTGAGGTATGCATTCTTCTCTCTCTCTTTGAATACCTGATTCTGATCTGTCACGATAGACTTCAGGAAGCAGGTTAATTCCTGGTTCAATGAAAAGACAGAACCATGTTAAGGTGTCTTTATTCATAACTGTATATCACAAGGTCCTCTTATCTATGTTTTAGAAATTTACCAGTACATCCTAGCAACACACAAATGTGAATGTAGCACAAGCAAGAAACACAGTACCTCAGACAAGGTTTTTGTTGTAAGCTATAACCTAATGCAGGAGTTTACATGCAGGTGATATAAAAAAATTACCTAAGTAATTACAGCTTTGGGGAAAACAGCAGAGCTAAATGTTAAACAGATTTTATAATTATTTTTTTCTTCAAATGCCTTGGCAGCCTTCTGCCCAATTAGAAATAGGTTTTGGAAAACACGTAACTATGTATAAAGTGTATATATAACAAAGATGTGATGCACACTAAGAAAGGGAAAAAGTAGGGTTTACATGTTAAAAGCTTTTATGGAAATAAACAGATTTCCTACAGGAACACATTCATATATAAGGAAAAGTAAACAGCTGAATTGGGTTTTCTTTGTGCACTTTTAGGGAGAGTCAACAATCAACAGCTGTATTTGAGATTTTTAAAGTTTTATAGGATTCACAATACAAAGACAAATCTAGAGACAGCTTTAAGTGTTTGTGTTAGGAGACTTTTAAGGCAATAAGTATTTGATTTTACATAACACCACACACCTCCTACTCTTGTCAATCTGAACCTGGACAACTTTAAAGTATGTAACTGCACATATACCAGCCATAACCTCCAAACTCAAACTCTAAACAATCTGAACATGAAAGCTCAGGAATGCAATTTGTCAGTATAGCCCAGTTGATAGCATGGATATGAGACAGGTCTGAGAAGTTTGGTAACCGTAAGCCAACAGTTTTGTCCAAATAGTATGTGTGGCATTAGAAAAATCACATTAGTAAATAATGGAGCCCTGCTTGGAGATCCTGAGAGAGACCTCTGGCAAGCACAGCTACATGGGCCAGGAGTGACCCTTTCAACAAAGGAACTAGGACCTCTAAAGGTGAAATCTCTTAAGTGATGTCAAGACGCAAACTAATAAGGCCATGCAAAAAAAGGGAGATTAAAACCCAATAAAATAATAAATAAATAAAATTATAATAATTAAAAAAACAACCCAAAACAATGCAGAAAATGCAGGTGTTAGGATTAGTATCCAAAGCAACATGGGTAGTTTCTGCAGAAAGAAGTATAGGAACAGCACCAAACATATGTATTTTAAGTCTTTTTAAAACAGAATCCACATTCATTTAACAGCGAACAAAGGCACAAATTCTCCACATTAGAAGAGACCCTCCTTTTTCATACTGGCGTCCTGCAAAAAGATTATTCATTATAAGAAGGCAGAAAAATTCTGTAGGATAATATGAATGAGGCATGTAGTTAATCCACTAAGATTCCATTAAGAAGTGAGCCGATGTTCAGCCAACTAATTACCCATTCATTAAAACAGAACCATAAATGACATTTCCAACATATTACAAAACCCCTCTGTAGTAATATTTTCCCATCTACATCTATTCTGACATTTATATTCTATGTCTCTTTCATAATTATTTCAAATAATTCCTCTGACATATTGAGGGGAAAATAGCTTAAAAAGAGATTACTTACCACCTACCAGTTGCTCACAAAGAAAGGAACAGGACAGAGTAATTATGTTGGTGTATTAACATAGAACTGACGTGCTTGTAGTCCCTAATAATCACTACTGTGGTTCACCTTTTCCATGGTGAAAATTTTCCGGTGCTTGAAATTATTTGCACATACATATATCAGGATTCATCCTCCGAAAAATGAGCACACATAAAACTAACTCATTCGATTCACAGAAAGCAATATAGCACCCCAAAGTTGGCATTAAAAAAAAAAAAAAATCCAAAGCTGGAATTTTCATGTCCCACTTACTTCTGCTATTGCTAGTGCAACAGCTGCTGCTGGATAAAATAAAAAAGGAAAGTATAGAGAGGGTTGCACAGACATCTCCTTAGACAAAGAATAAACATGGTTTCAACCAAAAGAGAACTTGATACTCAGTACAAATTGTTATTTGTTGTGTGTTCATTCAGGCATTCCCTGCACCTCTTTAACTGGTAATTAACAAAGTTACAAAAGCTGACAGTTTGCAGGAAATAGTACAATCTCTGGGCTTTTTAGCAATTTGCTACAAGTGGCTTCTTTCAGCACATTTTCATATCAGGTTTTCACATAAAGATGTGAAGTCTCTTCCATCTTTGCATTCTTGTTCTTACAGTTCCTGTCCCTACCCCTCTCCCATTATATATTATTCTGACCTAACTTCTTCTAATGATATTGATATTTAAAATCCATCAAAGTTTTTGCTGATCCCAGATTTGGTTCCTATACTTCAAGAAAACCTAGTCAAAGCCAGCAATGCATTACAGCGCATATCTGATGAGACAATGACATCTGAAAGATAAAACAGATAAAATAGCCCCAGTGCAGATTTGCAACCCTGCAAATGTTCTCAGTACCACAAAGATAAAAAAAGGTGGGATGCCACTATTTTATCATGTGCTGTTTAGGGATAAATGAAGCTACATCTCATACTGCAGCTTCAAAAGGACTGACCTACATAATCAAGAGAAGAGCTATCCAGTATTCAAAACTCGTCCCTCCTAAAGATTTCTTTCCCTTAGTTTATGCCATTACCAAAGTCACATAAGTCAGAAAATAGATTGGTCAAGCAATTATAATAGCTGACACATCCCTAGACAGAAAAAGTAATCTTCCTGACACCACTTCACCTATGTTGGTCAATATCCAAATGATTTCTAGATGCTTTAGCAAAGCTGAGAGTGGTAACAAACCGTGATGTTACTGCCATATGCCAAATAGAGTCTGCAACCTTGAATAATGTCAGCTTCCTATTTGAAGCTCAACCAACAATATATGATCAGGAGAAGACAACTGCTAGAATACAAAAAGCTCTGGCAAGCATATTTAAAAGGAAAAAAAAAAGCTAACAAGGTCTTTAGATGCAAAGGCCACTTAAGGTTTCACTTACCAAAAGGAGCAGTGACATAAGAAGAT
This sequence comes from Pygoscelis adeliae, assembly GCF_000699105.1. Taxonomy (NCBI): domain Eukaryota; kingdom Metazoa; phylum Chordata; class Aves; order Sphenisciformes; family Spheniscidae; genus Pygoscelis; species Pygoscelis adeliae. The sequence goes on along the minus strand of NW_008825073.1, from coordinate 1,236,783 downwards.
GGGATTTATCAGTATGTAGAACTACCTGACTATTTGCACAGCCGTATAGTCCACAACGCAGCCATTGTGAGAGGAACGCAGAACTGGACTAGATGGCATCATACATACACTGCACTTGTACCAATACTTAACAGCCAAATATAAAATCTTCCAGAACAGACACAAACCTCCAGACTGTATAAATAGGAATGAGTTCACTTACTGTCCACGTTTAAAATTTATTTTTAAGGAAACTTTTTTTAAGACATACACATTTAAGAAATCCACACTCAGGATAGCAGCATAGACACAGATAGATACGAAAAACACACCAAATATTTTCCTGAATGAAAGGAATCAGCTTTGTCAAAAACCAAACCTCAGAATTTGTAGTTTCCACAAAAAAAAAGGAGACACACAAAGACTTTAATGTAAAAGAGATTTGTTTGCCCAGTTTCCATATTACATTAAACTACATGTTAAATTAGTTGTAGCCAAGAACAATATATTGGTGGTAAGAGAGAACTTGTAATGCTCCTGGATTTCCTAACTCTCTGAAAAAGAAGAAAAACAAGTAGCCAGTCAAAGCCTATTCCATTTCCCTCATCCAGCCCAGTGGATGGAGATCCAGCACTGAAAAGAGCATTCTGGCTTCACCTGCACAGATCTGAGAAGGACTATACAGCTCATCACAATCCATGAAAATTCTTCTTCCTGTTCAGAATCATCCAATAGATTCATGACTATAGACAGTTACAGATAATTTAACTCACATAAAGAGAAAAATACACAGTCAAGTCTCCCAAAAAAAGTTCATAAAGAAACCACAGAGATTTAAGCAATGCCTTACAAATATTTGTAATATAATTAATCTCACAAACATAGAATTATTTTTTTTTCCCAAGTGTACTTTTACATTGGCTTTAACATATTTATAGGTCACCACACACATGAATAATTTATTGCAACCTGTTAGGGGAATTTTTCCTGTGAAAATGGGGTGATTAGACTTTTATTATATGGGTCATGATTGTCCACTGGTGTACCTTCATTTACTCAGTGGGAAGTTCTCACAGAGTAAGGGTTTCATAAAGAAACCTTTCTGCGAGAAACACACTAATATGAAAAACGGTCACAATGTCCTCTTTAAAGCACACAGCATTTAGTTTACATTTTAATTACGTAAAATTCTATTACAGTAACTTAAAGGAAAAATATTATTTTTTCACATTGTGAACAATGTTTTTACCAAATCCCACATTTTAACACAGTCTCACTAACAATTTAGGAAAGGTTTGCTTCAGAATAAATTGGTACTGAACAAAATATGTTTACTATCTATGTATGAAAGCATATTGTTAAAAACAGAACGTGAGTAACTTGGAACAAATTTTAGAGCAGATGCACTGGCTAATACTATTAAATAGCAATGCTTTTAAGACTCTTCAAAGCAACAGTCCGCAGGCAGTGGGAATGCAGCACTAAGATAAAATACCTATCAGTGGCACTACATTTTGCAGCAAAAATAATTGATGAGAGGCCGGGTAGAGGGATTATAAATTGCAGGGTGCATGCAGTAATTTCTGCTCTGGTCTATGTAGATATTAGATATATAGGATAAAGACTGTCACTGGTACAATAAAGTGCAGAATAACCCACTAACGAGGAGGATTATATTTTATTGATTGATAAGAGATAAAACACCTATATTATCCAAAATTAGTTTTTACTGCCTTAAAAAAAAAAATCTCTTTCTGCAAACCCTGCATCATATATTAATCAAGCAATAATTAAATGGGATAAAGAAAACTGTCCTGATATCTCACTTGCAATCATTTTCTTGGTGTATAAAATAAGCCAAGCATGACTGAATCAAACGGTAATACTCTAATACTGAATTTTTAAATTTTAATGTTCTGTTTTATTCCTAAGCCTTTGTTGGAAATACTATTCTTAACTGACTTTTGGTAGCTGATCTAATGATACTGTTGCTTATCCACAATGCAGCAAGATTGGAAAGCAGGACCAATATAGCAAGATAAGGCTTTAGATTCTTCTTTTGTATTACTCCAACTATTTCACTTTAACCGCATGCTTTTTTTACTACGTTTCTATGACAAAGTACCAAGGTCAGAGAGACCTAGATATAACAGTCCATCTACCTCTCTACTCAGCAAGTGGTTACACACATGCTTAAGTACTTTTTAAAGGAAATAATGTTTTAACCAGATGCTTAAATGATTCCTGGCCTACAGAGGGGTGCACAATTAAGCAGTCAAGATGCAATTATGAATTCAGGATCTATGGCTTCTGTGCTGGACTTTGCCAATAACTATTTCATTAACTGTTGATAAGCCATTTCAGGTATAATATGCTGTTAGACTAACTGTGGTTAATGAGAACTTTATGTCTGACGTCACAACAAAGAGGGATCTTTAACATACGATACATAATAAATACTAGAAAAGACTCTTTTAAGAGACATTCTCTTAAATACCTCACTTCCTTTGATTACAGTACACCTCTGCAACCCAGCTAGACTACTATTTTTAATATTCACAGATCCCTTGCAGTTTAGTCATCCTAGTGGTGCCTCATTTCACCACCAGACTTCCAAATCACTCTACCTAAGCTTCTTGTTACAGGTCCACAGTTGCACACACAAATGTTACACACCTATAGACTGACTTTTGCAGATTATACTATCAGAACAAAACCAAAGTATTCATGGTTTCAATTGCAAATTTTCTGAAACACTTCAAAACGGAGAAGCTATAGCCTATTTTAAGTAGGTTGACTGAGACTGGAGCACTCAGCCTGGTGAAGAAGTCATGGTCAGCTTTCCACTTGTACCAAGTATCTGATTTTAGAAATAATTGTATGAGCTACTATTTACGCACTTAAGCCTCTGCAGAATCAGGCCCTTAATGTGACAAATACTTTTAAAATAATTTTCAAAATTATTGGTACTGAAGAAAAAACATGCCATAAGTCTGCCTGTTCAATAATTAGTTCACAATTTGTGTTGCTTTCAGAGATTACAATTGAAAACAGCATAAATTATACCTTGTCAAAGAGATTCTCTAAAGTTTATTTACAATCAATGACTTTTTTTTTAAATAAAATGAAGCATTTAATGGGAAAAGTTGTATTTTTTCCTGTATGCTGGGAACACTTTCTTCTTACACAAATTACAGTAGAAATATTAAAAAAATAAACATAACTGCCTCACATTCAGCACTATTAAATCTATCAGGACTTCACCTCCTAGTGTGACAATATTACTGTCCTTGCCTTAGAAAAAAATCCCACAAAGATTTTTTTTTTCTTCTTACATAAAATGCTTGAGATATTTGGAATGATTAAAATACATGAAAATCAGAGAGACTTTTATGTATCTACTCTGTTTTTACTTACGACTTCATAGGATTTTTTCTTCCCCGGGGGGCAAAAAAATAAGACGGTATCTGAAAGGCCTCCATTGTTATAAAGAACAATGTATAATATCAAGGTGGGAAGAGAAGAGAAATTCATGAATATACAGAAGAAAAGGAAAAAGAAAGTCTGCACAGGAGTAAATAATGGTCACATTTAACCAACTCTAAATTGAAAAGTATCACAAAGGAAAAAGCGAAAGCCCTCTACAAGTTTCTGAGAGGCCACGCTTCCCTAATGAATAGGCCATCTAGTTACAAGCATGGAAGATAGCAAAATCCTTGCCTTCAACTTCTGCCCAAGTATAATATACCCTGCTGGAAAACATGCTGCCAGAACCCCCTTCCTTCTTTTTCATTTGTTCTTTTTGTTGACGTTAGAGCAGGATTTGCATTTCCTGCAATGGGACATAGGGAAACTTTAAAGCAGACTGTCCTTCATGTAGGACAAGTATATATAGGTGACAGGAATCAATGTAGGTATCTAAATCCCAGCTGGCAGATTTGCAAGTCCCCTACTCAGTAAAGGGAGATTACATTCAGCCTAGTGCAGCTCCTCGGGGTGTACAATAGGGGGAGCTGCTCTTCCAGATGGTATGAAAGGGTGGCTGGCTGATGGGAAGGCAGGTTATTTATTTTGGTGGACTTGCATCAGTTTTTTTGCTTGATCAGAAAGAAGACTGATTCTAAAATGTTATACCAAAATGACTATGGAGTATTATGTTCTGACTGGAAAGATATAACAACTAGCCTGTAAACCCTATTTTACAAAGTACGTAAAAAACTATATATTTCTCAGAATTTACCTTCTGGAGGCTAATTATTTCTGTTTTGCTACTCAGAAGAAAGCATAGTCAACTAACATTTCATTCTCAAATACTCGAAAACATGAAATACATCAGGTCTCTTCAAATTTTACAGTGTTTCAGAATAAAAACAGTTAAGGCCTCTAGCAGACAAAATTGTTTACTCAGTTAACATTACTCCAAAATAAAAAATTAATGAAACTCTATTGAACATCCATCAGACTTCTAGTTAGCATGCTTACAATTTTGAAAATATCAAATCAATTTAAAAATACCAAACCAATTCCATTCCTTTGGTCTCAATGTCTTCTACAGAACAAGCTAAGGTTAATTGCTTGCTCTATCTCTCTCTTCCCTTTATATGAACTTTTCTAGCTCTGTACAAAACTTGTAATTGGAATACATGGTCTGTTTTCATACACTTCAATGTGCATGATTTGAAAGTGGCTGCACTAATTTCAATCAAAACCTTTAAAGAAAAAAGAGTTGACTTATTTGAGAAGACAAAAAATTGAAATAGCTAGTTCCCCAAGAATTGTTTTCTTAAGCTTATCTGCAAATGAAAAAGGAATATCGACAGAAAATTGTGACCTCTGTCTTCACTAACTTGCTTAACTATGCATATTGCCCAAACAAACACATAGGAGTGTAGCTGCGGGGGCGAGGGTGGACTACCCCTTCAAACACCAAGGAAATTTACATCTCAGGATTGGTTTTTCTCATCTGAACTAGACAGAAAATGGGTGAGATTGTCTTTGACCCATCTCAAACCCAAGAAAACAAACACACATTATTTTAGATCAGCTAAGAAACCATGTAGTGTACAATGCAGCATTTCTCCAGCTAATAAACTGGGATACAACATTCAAAGCTACTTTTGCAAATCAAGAATGGTCATCTTGTTCAAGCTGGAGATGAATACGTTCCTCAGGGTCTGATTTTGTGAAAAACATGGTCCCAGGCACCTTACAAGCTTTAGGGAGTAATTGTAGACTCAGATAACTTGGATAATTGTGAGAACTACTGAGAATTCCCTCTGAATTGAAATCACTTTAAAAACACAATGCAATACGCTTTCTTTTGGTTTATCAAAGCAGTAGCAAGAAAGGAGCTTACCATTTCTACCCTACATAGCTAGCTAATTGTGGTCTCATTTGTAAAACAGAATGCTCCACATTTTTTGTGATCACAGTGAAAGAACTAAGGACTTCCACATATACGTCTTGATGTTGATAAGGCTGCTAAAGTGCCTGATAAAGTGTTAATAAATCAGTTAGGTGAAATATCCAAGTACAGTTGTTACTCGCAATGCCTCACTGAAAGTGGCTCTGAAAGTATCTGAACTCTCACATTAGAACTAGGTGAGAATTATACATCTCTCTTAACCCACCAAAACTGTGCTTAACGAGTGACAAAGTGTGACAATTGCACAGAAAAGGTTTCTGCCCATTCAACAGGAAAGGTTTGACCATATGAAATTCCAAGTATTGCCTTAGGATTGAAGGGATATTACAATATTGATCATAAATGTGTACATAATCATATTCATGGACAAAGAATGCAAATAACATCTTAAAATGCTTTATCTGATTACTAATACTTGCTGAGGTACAGAAGTAGTGCAACAGAAGCTGGTGCAGATAGCACTGAAATAACAGCAAAGTGAATGCGGACCCAGAACTCCAAGGGGAAAAAACTCTAAAACTGTGGTATTAGATGTGGATGCTACCCGTAATATGATAATATCTTTTTTATATATGTTGACAGCTATTGTGTTGTCAGCTGTTTGACTAAATGAGATTAATTAAAATAATTACTTGCAACTTATCGAGAAAGCTATATCTGCAACAACTAGATATTTAACTCTCAGTACTAGAAAGATTGTCAGTAGGCAGATTCTACGCTATGTGGAACCTCATTTATTTCAGAGGCAGTTTGTACAGGTGACTATTCAAGTTTCCAAAAGAAAAAGCAGAGGTGAAGTCCTATTTCTACAGACAGCCATCACAATGCGTGCCGGCTAATCTGTACTTCAAAGGCGAAGTAGGTGTCATTTATTTTGAATCTCTACCTCTCACTGTGCTAAATTTAAATGTTTGGCTTGTAACCTGAGAGGGAATCAGAAACTGAGATTAAGGTAGGTATTGAAAATAGAGCTTTGTGGTATATAAAACCTATAGCTCTGAGAAAATGCAGGAATGAGGCAGTAGTCTGCCTATGATAAGTGACATAGGGATCGATGCTCGAGGAATACGGGACTCTGCTGGCTCAGAAGCTTTCGAGACCTACATGGCTCCCGGCAAGGTTATCAGCCTGGCTCATTAGCAGCCAAACTGGCAGCCTGCCAAAATACTGCATTTCCCAGGTCTGCAGTCCTCCAGTAGCCAGTGTGGAACTTGCTTGCCCAGAGAATTTCTGCAATTTGGGTTCCAAGCAATCACTCTCACTGTGACACATGAAAAACCTCTGAAACACAGAAATTGTTTTCCTACATACTGTTACATCTCTAAATCTTTCCTTGCATTACGCTTTGTTCCCATCTCTGAGACTAGACAATATTGTGTTTTGGAAAGATTCTTTACAAAACAGTATTATGGCTGCAAACAGATGATGTACATGAAGCTGAACAAAGCTGCACCTGCTAAAGAGACACACCTGCGCTACAGAGGGATTTGGCTTGGGGATCCAGTCAAACCAGGACAATTCTATTATTTCACCCTGTGGTCAGCCGAAGGCAAGCTGCCCAAACCGGAAAAGTTCTCTTAAAAAGAGCAGGAAAAGAGGCAGATGGCCTTGAATGAGGATATCATACTTCAAGAAAATGAAAATTATTAAAAATGGAAACCATAAAGTTAAATCTGAGGAAATAAAATACTTAACTTTGCACAGATGTAATTTAAAGGCTCCATGAAAGACCTGAAATAAACCTGGAGCAGATAGAAAAATAGGCTCTAACCTAGTGACCGTAAGCATTCTCTATCTACTTTCAGAGCACTTAGTTCGTAGCGCATAAAATATTGAGCTAAAAGAGAACTATTGATGTAGATATAATGGATGTGTAAGCAAACTTGCTTTTTGTGTACATCTTAAAAGTAATTTAAAGCCTCATATGTTGGGAATTGCTGAGTCTAATTTTTAGCCTGGAGCAAATTTATATAGCTAAATAAGAAACTCTAATGATAAGGGTTTCTAATGGTCAGACTTAGCTACTCTTCTGCTGCTAGGTATTCTAATGGCACATCCTAGCTTTGCTAGACCTGGTTCCACAAAATGGTCCATTCACCCGTTTTACATGAACTCTAAATTTCTACAACTTGAAATTAGGCGTTATTTGGATACGTTTAAATCTCATCTGTTTTAATGGAGAGCATGTGTTCATTTTCTTTCAAACTACCTTTGAGAGGATCATGAGCAAGTAATTAAAACTATTAGTTGACATTTCAGTTCTCAATAGCTCTAACTAGCCTAAAATTGTTCTCCTTAGAAATGGTAAACATATTCAAAACAAATAATTGCGAGTTATTAAGAAAATCGAAACTCTGAGTGCTCTTAATTTCATTCACATAAAACTAACTTCTCTTGACCTCTAAGTTAAAAAAAACACTCTTTTGCAGTTGTTGTAAAATGAAGTACGGAAATGCCGGTGCTTTTAACCAAATGAAGGCAGAAGTCCACATACAATTTACTGTGCCTAATAGACTTCAGCATTCACATCTTCTGATGACCAACTTAGAAGGAAAATACTGCTGTTGTATAGTGTCATTAATTGAAGGAAAGGAGTAATTCAGAAATCACTCTATGAAAATGTTATTAAAAACTTCTTTCCACATGGAACTGTATTCTTCTAATCTTGGACAGGTCAAAAGAATTGGTAATAAATCAGAGACAACCCAGAAGCAGTGTTCTGCCGTACTGCAGGGACAAAAAAAGAAAAAAAAAAAGAAAAGGAGGACACACATGTTGCAGGATGAAAGGTTTCCACGGACAGCAAATCATGGCTCTTCCTCATCTGTAACTCAGCTAGTGTCTCAGATCAGGGGCAGAACAGGAAATAAATTCAAGGTTTCCTAACTTTCAGTTGTGTCACACACACAGAACATTCAAAGTGTTCCCAGCTGATTAAGATACTCTCTGAAAGACTGCCCAAGACACCCAGAAATTGATGAAAAGCATCATACCAGTCCAAATAATCAGCTGGCATAAATTGGAATGGAAGTCTTGGACTTGCATTTTTAATACCTTTTAATTGAATCCAACACATTGAGCACACAGAAAATATTCCTGCCTCAATTTTTCCATTAACTACTGTTGACTAATTGCACTGTTATGGTTTATAATCAGCAGAATATACCAAGCTTTAACAACAGTATGACAGAGTACAGCATTACACCTCCTTAACACTTGAAAAGGAATGAAAAATATCAAAACCTAATCTCCCTATAAATTGTAAAAGGACTGAGTTACATACTTTTATTTAAATGATAAAATGATAAAATTTTATAAAATGATAAAAAGAACTGAAATCCAGTATTAACTAAACAAACAGAATTATGTCAGTGAAGTAAGTCTGATGATTGCAGAATTAGTTGTATTTGCATAGTAATGTTTAAGTACTAGAAACTGCAAAAGGAAAATTTCTGAATATCAATTATGATAATTATGATTACAGACTATTGGGAGAAAGGAAAAGATCCGTCTTTTTTCCTTTTTTTCCTTTAGTATGTGCTTTTCTGTGCGCAGTGGTAAGATGAGAGCTCCAGTTGCTATAACAACTTAACTGTCTATTATAATCAACAATCATCTAAGTTTAATTGCCATTCTGCCCTTCTAAACCAACATATTCAACAGCAGTTGTATGAATTCCATAAATCTTGTTGCTAAAACCTATTCAAAATATCGAAACAGCCTGAAGTATACTTACACATCAGAGTTAGTCTGAAGATGTCCTTCACTTCCTTATTGTAGCAATGTACCATTCAAAATGCTTTGAGACAAATGAGAACATTTGTCTTGGACAGCTATCCTCTGATGAAATCCTAAACTAAATATAAAACAGAATTAAAACTGAATGTATGGAACAAAATAAATCAAAATAACAATTTTAAATTTAAAATGTATTAAACGTTAAAATATTTTTCTGATTGTATAAGCATCCCTACCATGTACAAAAGAAATTGCAGTTAGGTTAGCAACAAGAGTTAAGCTGGTCATAAAAAATAATGAGCAGAGAGTATAGAACACCCCATGCACTTCAAAATCTAGTGATACAGACTAACTACAAAGATTATTACAAACTATATCATGAAATATAAAAATTTCTATTGCTGGCCTCAATAATGTTTTCTTTCAGTAATCAACAAAATTGTATTTGAAAATGGTAAAGATGTTAGCATTCTTCACAAATTCTCTAATTCAGGCCCTGTGGGCTCAGAATAAAATTAAGCCTTATCATTTACCCATTAATTATGACGTTGATCTGTAATAACATGCCTTGCACGTGACATCGGAAACAGACAATCAGAGCAGAAGAAAAAAAAATGGAACCATAATATCAGTATCAAATATGTCAGGGTTAAACAGAAACTAAAAAAGGTCTGTTACATCAAAGATAAACAAGTGATGCAGTATTACCTAAGATAACTGATTCTTTCTGAACAGAAAGAATGTAGGCCCAAAATGTACTTAAGCTTATGTACTTTTACAATCACCTGTTCCTGCCTCATGCCTTACATCTTTTTTATAATCCAGAAACTTGCAAATAATGCATCAAAAGCTCATACCAACACCCAGAACAGACAACGACACCTAGATGTTAGGTGCATGACCTCGCTTTCGCTTATAGCATAATGCAGAGATCCCAAAAAACTACTTAAAAGCAATACTGGAAGCTAAACCTACAAATGAGCAAGCCAGGGTGTACAACTGGACAGTACAAATAATTCAGCCACAGCCAAAACTTTTGGCAATATTAACTTGTTAGCTACACTTCTATTAATGTTTTACAGTAAAGATGCAGCAGATGCGTAAGAAAAATCGCGAAGCTGGAATGAGCTTGAAAACACGGTTGCAGGTGCAGCTGAGCCCTAATGCAGAACTGACCAGTCTGTGGCTCGTGGATCAGCTGCCCTGCCCATGACTTGTTTTCCGCTGCTTGCTTCATGGCAGAGCAAGTGGGCAGAGGCGGCCTGGGGGGGAGACGGCAGGCTTGTGCCAGCCTTCCCTCTGTTGCGCTCTCTCCGTTGACTGCCTCTCTCCCTGTAACGCTATGAAGACTAGGACATGCTCTTCAGCGCCTCACCGTGAAGATACTGGAACCACCTTGGTTAAACACTGGTCATTACTACCCTAGCGGAACGATAACCTTTGTTACCAGTGACCATTAGGAAAAGTAACTACAATTTCAACACCACTATGAAAATAAATCACACACATTAAACCTAAAACAATCATAAATATTAAATCCACTGAGTTATTTTGTTTCCTGTTTGAATATGCCTGGGTTTAGATTTTACCCACTAATTCATTATATGTTGCTTGTCCATCTGTTATTTACTGTCTAATAAATACAGTACACAGAACCCCATAGGAAATAAAAAAAAATACCAGCTCAGTATAAGTATTAGGGCAGCAAAGGGAAAAAAATGATAACAATAAACCCCACCCTACAATCCTATCAGACTGTAGAACAATCAAAAGTATACTGGCATTTAATGCCCTTTGAAGCCTTTTTGCCTATCATATTTTTCTATTTTATTTCATTATAATGAAGATTTACATAAAATACATGCATCTAAAGACATGAGGACTTAGTCAGGAAGTCAGAACACTCTAAAAACAAATTGTGCTGAATTTTTTGATAGCAACTGCTTAGCACTTTTATCAGAAATCAATAATTCTAAAGCACAGTCATGAAATAAGAACAACCGATAGTCTTTGATAAGGTCCAGTGTTGCAGAATTGCAGTACTGAAGAAACAGAATAGGCTTTGACTTCTGTTCCAAAAGTAGCATTTCATAACATAGCAAAAAAAGGCATGCTTTTGATCTTAGTTTATTAGATCCAGATCAGAGAATAGAATGAACTATTTATCTTTAAAAAGTAATATCTTTTTGATTATATGTCATAGCAAAAATCTTATCTTTGTCTTGGAAGTTGGAGACTAATGACGACAACGTTAGGAGTCTTGTGAACCTTGACAGTAGTTCAGCCAATTGTGTGATGAACGATGAGAACGGAGTCTTCTTTACTCCTCTGCGACATTTCTAGAAACCATAATTCTGAAAATCTAAATGGAGTCATTGCTTTTCACCGCTGTGGGCAGAGCCATAATTCTTCAGATATACGTTCTAACCGGGTTTTCTAATAGCTCCATTTATTTCTCAATCTTTCTAATGAGATTGCCAGAGAGGACAGCTTGTCTCTGGCACATTTCTCTTCCAAAAGGACAAAATCATCTGAGCTATTATTCAAGCCTTTCAGCATCACATTTTGGTCATCAGAACTTGTCAAGTTAAACAAACTAATATTGCAATTTAAAAAGAAGAGTGAAAAAGATAAAAGAAGACTCTCTGGTTTCCACAGCACACTTTGTAAAGTCAAACATGTTTTAAAAGTAACTCCTCATCTCCAAAATACAGAGGGATATATACTAAGCTGAGGCCAATAACTGCATTCACTGTGGTGTGAAAATTTTCACAACAATTTAGAACCTAAAATTGTAACCAACACTGCACATAATAGTACTTTTTCTACAACTTTCAACAACTTTTTCTACAACTTTCTACAACTTTCTACAAATGTAGAAAATATTCTATTGAATTAGCAAAGGCAATTTTTGAGCAGGTCAGCAATTTGTTCATGCAAAACATCAGCCAAAATGGTTTAGCAAATTCTTAGTTTTACAGTCTGTATTTAAAAAAAAAAAAAAAAAAAGCTTTTCATATCCCCAAGAAGACTATGGGGAAAAGAAAAGCAGAGTGGAAATAAACAGACTTTTAAATCAAATAAAGGGAAAACTCTTCTTGATTACATCAACAATATATCATTACAATACATAAAATTGTAGCTCAGAGTAGCAACAAGAAATTGCTGCAAAACTTTATTTTAAAAAACACAGCGAGTGAGAAGTTTAACTTTATTTGTATATATGTGAAATATGTATCTCATGTGAAACGTGTATAGGAGAGTTCTTACATGATGGAGGAAATGATAGGTTTACTCTTAGCATAACTTAGATTACAGAGTAACCAGTGAATTACAAAAAGACCTCTCAGAAAAAGGAGTCGTCAGTTTAAGAAGTATAAAGGAAGCCTGAAAATTTGTAAGGGAGGAATGCCTTGGAAGAAAAGAGCATAGTCAAAACCTGGTCTGGCATTTCCAGAAGTTGCCTTGTCCGCAACTACAGTGACTTGTTAAACTTTGTGACCCGCATGCTAACAAGTGTTTTGATGAAAAGCTGGGGATTTGTGTTCAAATGGCTTCATTTATATTGAAAAATGAAGACTATAATGTCCTATGCCTCACAGAACTCTAAGTTCAACCCTGAGTGCTGGTGTAGGATTCATGTTTCACTTAATAATTCCGCATTAATAGACATGAACCATCAAAACACACTGGTATAAAAACTACCTCTCTTCACAGGAGTAAAAAAAGCTATTAGAAATCTAAAGCTCTACAACCGCATTAATTCAGAGGCTAACAAACAGACCTTAAGTGGGAAGGATCTGTATGTAATTTTTCTGCTACTCGGTCAATATATACATTTCCCTCGATGAATTAAGATATTCCTAGCCATTTTATTTTATCTTAATTCCACAAAATGTGAAAGTTATTAAAGCCAAAGTAACATATTTTTTGCTGTAGTGGTTTCTTCTTGAAATTCTCATTTCTCAGCGTGTCCAAAGTGCTTCTGTTTCAACAAACTCTTGAGGAAACAGAACACAATTATACATGTAATCTGCTACCTGCTCCTACCATGGAAAATTTAATTGTCTCATAGTTCAAAGATTTAGAAGAAAAGAAATCTTCAGATTCATTCTTCATTTGTAAAGAGCAAATGGAAACAGAAACCGAAGAGAGGGCTTGGATTTTGATAGAATTGACTTTAAAAGAGAGAAAATATCAGAAAGTGAAAATATTGCAGTGAGTGAAAATAGGGTCGACATCACAAAGAATCTTTGTTGTCTGGTAGAACACGTTCCTTTGAAAAAGTAGCAAACAAAATCAAAAGCTTAGGTTTTGTCTGCAGATATGATTGGTACAATCCAAACCATCCCATTCTTTTAATTCAGTAAACTCAAATCAGTTGGACTCAGATGCAGTTGACTGCAGCTCATTTACATGACATTTTCTGGCAAGTTTTAAAATGAGAACAAATCCCATTTACCAACACTCAGCAATGTCCACAACCTGACCGAACAATAGCATCTATCTGTAACTGAGTGTACGGCTGTAAAATAGTTAAATGCCAAATGCAGCTCTCTGCAGTCATGGACTATCAGAGAAAGCCAAGGAACCAGACAGTAATGGGAGCAGAGTAAGCAAACAGGTCACATTCCCTCTACTGATTTATGTCACATACTGCCTTGATTTCAATGGAATGTTTTGTCTTAATGGGGATTTCTTATTTAGGGAAACACTGATTACAAAAATTCCAAACCGCTGACCCATTACTTCTTGAGGAAGAAATAAGTATTCCCCAAAACGGTAAAAAAATAAAAAAATGTGTTTAAAACAAAACAGAATCTTCCCTGGGACTTACAGAATAAATCTATCGGAATGTAATTTTTTCTTTCATGCGCTGTTTGCATACTTCTGAACGCTACACATATATAATTTTTGGACAGATGGACAAGAGGCTGGGAGGGGGCACAGCCAGGACCGCTGACCCAAGTTGACCAAAGGGGTATTCCATGCCATATGACATCACTCTCAGCAGTAAAACTGGGGTAGTCTTTCCACAGTAGCTGTTGCTCAGAGGCTGGCTGGGCATCGGTCTGCTTGTGGGAGGTGGTGATTACCTTTGCGTCACTTGTTTTGGTTTTGTTTTATACTTCCTCTTACCTTCACGTATTAAACTGTCTAACTTGACACATGAGTTTTCTTCCTTTTGCTCTTCTATTCTCTCCCCCATCCATCTAGGGACGGGGTGGGGGGAGTGAGCGGCTGTGTGGTCCTTCACTGCTGGCAGGGGTCAACCAAACGCCAGCTCTTTCAGTTCAGAACTCATACTGAGTAGCACATGGCACTGTTTACCTTCTTTTGTTGGAAACCTCATAAAACTGGCCCACCCAGGCCAATTGTCTTGGTGTGGTGGCTTGACCCTGGCTGGATGCCAGGTGCCCACCAAAGCCGCTCTATCACTCCCCTCCTCAGCTGGACAGGGGAGAGAAAATATAACGAAAGGCTCCTGGGTCGAGATAAGGACAGGGAGAGATCATTCACCAATTACTGTCACGGGCAAAACAGACCCAACTTGGGGAAAATGAATTTAAACTATTACCAATCAAATAGAGTAGGATAATGAGAAAGAAAACCAAATCTTAAAACACCTTCCCCCCACCCCTCCCTCCCTTCTTCCCGGGCTTAACTTCACTCCCAATTTCTCTACCTCCTCCCCCTCCGCAGTGCAGGGGGATGGGGAATGGGGGTTGTGGTCAGTTCATCACACGTTGTCTCTGCCGCTTCTTCCTCC
>NW_008825073.1:1205674-1221615 GCF_000699105.1 Pygoscelis adeliae | reverse complement strand
ATCTGCTCCACCGTTAACCTCCATGGGCTGCAGGGGGACAGCCTGCCTCACCATGGTCTTCACCACGGGCTTCAGGGGAATCTCTGCTCTGGTGCCTGGAGCACCTCCTCCCCTTCCTTCTTCACTGACCTTGGTGTCTGCAGAGCTGTTTCTCTCACATATTCTCACTCCTCTCTTCGGCTGCAGTTGCGCAGGTTTTTTCCCCCTTCTTAAATACGTTCTCCCAGAGGCGCTACCACCGTCGCTGATGGGCTCGGCCTTGGCCAGCGGCGGGTCCGTCTTGGAGCTGGCTGGCATTGGCTCTATCAGACACAGGGGAAGCTTCCAGCAGCTTCTCACAGAAGCCACCCCTGCAGCCCGCTGCTACCAAAACCTTGCCACACAAACCCAATACACTTGGGAAAAGTTTTCACGATTTGAGATTCAGTATTCATTTTATGAAATTCATCCTAGTAAAATTGAACCCAGGATTAAGTAGTGAAAGTCAGGATATGCAGAATCATAAGGAGAGCCAGATCAAAATTTTCTTACGTGTTCAAACGCGTATTTGTAAAGAAAATGCACTGATTAAATCTGGAGCTATGAAATAACACCTGCTTTTAGTTTGCTTCACTGATGTATCTCAGTGCTTTTGTATAGCTACTTCACAACTTGACAGCTACCATCATATTATTTTTAATTAAAATACATTAAGTACTTCAAAGAAAAGCTAGCCACACTTCAACTTCGCAGTTTCCTTTGTTCTGCTTAAGTAATACCAGAAACCGTACACCAACACCAACACCTTTCCTGGGATGCAAATGAGTGGTTATTTGAAAGCCTCTACCATCTGCAGTGTTTTCCTCAAATGACTAAATTTAAGCTTTTGGTAACTTCTGGTTCTTCTGTTGGCTTGTGTTGGCACCAAAAGGGAGCATGTTCAGAAAGAACTGTCGGGACAACAAATGCAACCGCATCAGCACGGGCAGTGCATATTGAAGACTAAAACTAAAAGGAGAGTTACAAAGATAAAAGTTGTTTCTCTCTTACATTGAATATACCTCATCAGCTCTACACCAGAGTCTCTTTTAAAATGAAGATACATTTGATAATTTTAAAATCCTTTTCACAATGTAAGATAGTTGTAAGAGAAATGTACCATGGTCACCATGAAATCAAGAGTTATATAGAGCAAATTCAGCAAACAGCAAATCAATTATAGACTCAAAGCCCAGACTGCCCAGATCTTTGGTCTCTTCCTGCCACCCAGCCAACAGCACCAAAAAACGTCATTTATAACAGAATATTCACCATGACCATGGGAATAATAATGCCCTAATATCCTTTGCCCAAAGGTGAAGCAGCCAGTTAATATAAACCCTGGTGAACTGCTTTGATTCTTGCACTTTATGTTTTGTGCCATGCACCATTCTTTTATACGTGATACATATTTTCACCAATAATAGTTTATTGAAATATAGGAATCATTTACTGCTTTCCCATTCCCACTGCAAAAATCTCATAATTCTTAAATTATATTTTCTGCCTAATGCATACTAAAACCAGGTTAAGTGAGATTAGTACTGAAAACAGGTAAAAAATAGATTTATTCACCAGAGAGAGATGGATTTAAATGTTATATATTCCAAAGGAGGGGCAGGTGAGAGGGGACTCAGAGGTCTCACAAAGGGGATTTGACTTTGCTACTTAATAAAATTAAGTGACAATCAATCAAACAGGAATGTGTGGGAAGCACAGTTTTGCAGTACTGCTCTTTTAGGATTTGTTTTAACATTTGCATTCCTTTCTGCATGCATTTGAGATATACGTATGTCGGCTTTATAATGATTAGAAATGGCTTTGATCTTGACTACTTGAAGGAATGTAAAGATATAAACTGTGTGAGTGGATGTGATTAATCCCAGTAATGACAAACATAACAAAAATCCAAGATAAGCTTTTCTGAATTTTTCAAACATACCTTAGGAAGTTCAGTCTTCAGCTCATGTCAGTCATACAAGAATGATCTACAGAAGAAGTCAGAAATGTACCAGTGTACAAGGTCCCCAAATACCACTAGTGCCGGCTTATCAAAGATAAACTAGGAAATCGGAAACATCAGCTTTCTGCTTGAGTAGCTGCCACTCTCCTTTGAGATGGAGTAGAGAGTAAGAAAACATCATTTCTGCTGCAACGTAACTGCCAAAATAATGAAATAATATGCGATGATCAGGTATGATAATGAAAATAGTCAACTGTTCTAAGAAACTGTCACCAGTAGATAAAAAGTGCCTAACGGCCAGGATTTGATGGCTATTTATAAGGTGTGAAAATAGACTCTTTAATTTATTAGAGGAATTCTTAACCGGACACTTTAAAAAAGTGGCCCTAAGTCTTCATTAAGATGATGGAATTTTCT
Source organism: Pygoscelis adeliae (assembly GCF_000699105.1). Classification (NCBI taxonomy): domain Eukaryota; kingdom Metazoa; phylum Chordata; class Aves; order Sphenisciformes; family Spheniscidae; genus Pygoscelis; species Pygoscelis adeliae. Next base: position 1,219,217 of record NW_008825073.1, on the reverse strand, counting down.
GCATCTGTGTGAAGAGGGCAGTGAAGTGAGATGAGAGGAAGAGCTATTACAATTAAAAGAGGAAATTTATAAGGGCAAAAGGAAAAAAAAACCAAAAAAGCCCACAAGACATCACCGATATTGTATCTGCTCAATGCAAGAACCCAGCAACTCCGAAAGATACCTGTCACACAAAATGGTAACTTTCAAGGTCTTTAGTATCTTAGGACAGCATTGCTGAAACCTGAGCTCTCATCTCCTCATGGGCATAAAATATATCATTTAGGTATATACACGTAATCTGACCTAAATCCTTAACCTACTTCTTTTCAACAGCAGCTTTAATGTATGCAGTTGATTACTTCTAGTGAAACTACAGAAAAGTAAACAGAATATCAGAATAAAAAGGAAGAAGTATGGCCCAATTGCTCCGACAAATTAAGTAAAATTTTAGAGAATTCTGCAGCATTTTTCATTATTTAATTGACTGGAAGACAAATTCTCCTTCCCTCCATTACCAGCCACCCAATACTTTTTCATAGATACTTTGCATTCATTGGCTATTCAACTAAAAGAAAATTAACTTACAGAATAAGAAAGGCAGTATGGCAACAGAGAATGATTAACTACTTAGGGAAACGCACGTACCCTTTTTTCAATAAAAATGGCAAAGTCATGGCAGAAAGACCGCATAATGCCATAACGTTTTTTTCAAAATTAGTTTAGTAGTTTCACAGCAAAACACGTGAACACAAAGCAGTTCATTAGTTACTTTAGTTTCCCCCTTTCCACTTGTTTCTTTTTATGTATTCCCCCACCAGTGTCCTGAATTTTCCACAGAAATACCAAAGCAAAAAACCTACACCCCACCCTCCATAAGCTAATGTGTAGACTGAAACACTTTCATTTCTTTGAAAAAAGTTTGTTATTTTGACCAGCCCTATGCAAGCTATTAATGAGAAAAGTACTTCCACTAATTGCATTTTGAAAGGAATATTGCACAAAATAGCTATGCTAAGTCTTTTTACCCAGTGAAGCCTGTATTTCAGTAATAATCTCCCAATACTAATGATGTTTGTACTCAATGGAGGAGCAAAAACACTTCATTAAGTTAACCGTGTAATTCTTAGATATTTCCAACAAATTATAAAGCTTTGATCTTCTGAAAAACACAACAGATAAATGAATTCGATACTAATATTATATGATTGTTATTTTCAAACCATTTGAGATAACTTTTACCCACCCAGAGTGCATATATATTAGAAAAAATGATGCATGTATAAAATTTTAGAATTCAGCATCCCATTGTGATTGAGAACATGCTAGAATATTAGTACCAATGTTTCACTCCTAGATTACTCAAAAGAAAGGTTAAGTAGTACTCTAAAGTTTTGCTGTAAAAGCTGCATTTATCTGGGAAAACGGGAGGAAGGTTTGTACTTTGCAGGATTTATTGTCAACTATCTCTCTTTTGTATAAGTGTAATTATTTTTCCGACTACCTCCTGACTATGACATTTTGAACAGAAGAGCCATCTGATGATGAAACTTAGAAGAACAAAAACCAAATCAACCTCTAAGCTCCAAAACAAACAAGTATGGAAAAATACAAAATCAAAGAGCCAGCAAAACAAACAAACAAAATATTCTAACAGTTTCTTAGTTTCATTTTAGCAGCTCTTTACTTGGGTCAACACCTGGAGACCATCTGGAAACTTCAGACAGCAGGGGAACACAGGCAGTAATTGGCCCAGCAATCTCCAACACTGGAAGAAACCTGTCTGTCTTTCAGCCTGTTTACAACATCAGTATTTCTAACTCTCATCTCGCCTCTTGAGTTGATAATTTTTCCTGGCTTCCAGATAAGATTCCTTCTCTATCTGTAACTGTCTCTACAAAGCCCAAAGGAAGTTTTGCAACATTGTAAAGAGTAATTAAAAATGTTCCTCTAAACAGAGATACCTTCAGGGACCAGGATGAAGGAGAAACTTTCCTATATGACATGCTTGTAGGCAGAATCATCACCAGCACTAAGCTCCCCAAGCTTTAACCAGTACAGGCACTAACACTGCCTAACAATAATACCGAAAAAACCTTCTAAATGAAGCATACAACATTTACCAGAGGAATACATAAGTTTGCCGATCCACAGACGGACCTGATTAATTCTGTAGACTTCTCTATTTAAGTGACTAAACAGGGGCGTAGCTGAGTGTTGTCTGAACATACTGTGCCACTATGATAAAAACAAACAAACAAAACCCCCCAAACCAAGCATTTAAGTAAGATAATGACATATATTCAATTTGTCTGCTGGAAAATCTGAGTAAATCTCAAAGAATTACTGAAATAAATGTGTTTATAAAGCAAGCCTAACAAAGGACGAAAAAGCCACTCCTCCCACCCCCTAACCCCCCCAAAACAATAGATGATATCAACTCGGACTTTTTTTCACTGAAGAAATGTGTTATAACCCTGTTCAGGACGTAGCAGAGTGATTTTAACTTGGCAGCTGATAACACGTGGTACTTACGTGGAGTGCTATCAGCCTTCATAATGGCAGACAAAAAAGCCCTGTGTGGTTCCTGCGTTTACGTGGCTGGCCTGAGGTTTATGAATTCCCCCACTCATACTCTTTTAATATCTGCATTTTATAGCTTCCAAGATACAAAAATACAGACTTTGAAAATTAGAGATTAACTTGGTCACTTGTGGAAGGAGGGGTCACAGCATGGATGACACAAACAAGGCACATACTATGCACATGGTGGCTCTCTAACATCAAAAGAAAGCTTCAAAACTATATATATATTCTTGTTTGTACTCACTGGGCTCATGACTTCAACTATCTTTTGCAATTAAATCTATCAAACTTCAAGCTCCCAATTAAAAATTTTCAAATGCATCATGCTCCAGGGTGTCCAAAATTAAAAACCACTTTACATGTTTGTCAAGTCCTCTTTTGTAATTTTTACAGTGTTGCTCTTTCTACTGTGATAACTGCTGCCAACCCCTTTTTATTTATGCACCACGACAGAAGAAAAAATAAACACAATTACTTCAGACAGCTCACTCCTAACTACAGCATTTTGTTTCAGCAGCGGTTGCTCCTACCTTTCTCAGATATCTATTATCAAGAGGGAGACAAGGGGGAATCAGAGAATGTCTCCATGTCGCCATTCTTGAGGAAGGCTATAGCTCCGGAGCAGAAGCTGGAAACAGCACGGCTGGTGCCTCGAAGGCCACCCTCCGTCCTGCTCCGGAAGGAGCTGTGCTCAGCGCAGCAGCTCTGCTGCCACCAGCCCCTGTGTGTGAGCATCTCGTTGTGCAATGGCTCTTTCCAGTATTGCCTCCAACAGCCATCAGCTAATCATAAAACCTGAAAATACCTTTCGAAGTTCACTTCACCTTTTGGTAAAGGGGAAAAAAGGAATGACTGTGTTTTCGTTAAGCATGGGGATACAGTCAGTTCCTGATTTTTCCTAAGCGTTTGAAGGAAAAAAAAACAAACCTAATTCTAATACTCTGAGAAGTCAGTAAACCTTTCCATTTTGTTTCCCCAACAAACTCTTCTTCTAGACATGAATGCCTCCTATATGATGGTCCAAGTAAATATAACTATGGATAAAAGAGGTTTATTCCTGATAGGCTACTACATTATTCCTAAAATAAACTGTTTCACGCACGTAGTGATGTCGTGGGGAGTGTCCTACCGTGGAGACGGAAACATGTTTTGGGTCTTGTGCTCCCCGTCTCTCAGAACTGATTCACCAGAAGAGGGAACCTAAAACCAGCGTGGTTTCTTAAAGAAGACTGCAGAAGGAGAGAGAAACACGGTCAAATACACAGTTCTCCATTTATGTGAGTATAAATTAAAAAAAAAAGATGTGATGTATGACACCAACATTGTTTATCTATACATGTAAACCAATGGACACTGAATGAAAAACTTTAAGTGGGAGATACCAAACAGCTGGATTGGAACTGCAAGAACTGCAATTCCTTTTTTCTATCCAATGGCTTCATTGGCCTATGGAGAAAGATTAAAGCTTTGAAGCCATCCAGATTTCAAATCCAAAATTGCTGAGGATGAGAGAGAGAAAATGTTCCATCCCAAGCCTTCCTTTGCCATGTAGTTACATTCCAGGTAACTATTTTAATTAACTGCTACCATTTCTGTTAACTTGAATTCCTATTTTCTCTTTAAGAGGAAAAGCCAGGGACTACAGAGGACCCCAAACTGGCATTTCCCTGTAAACACAAAATACATTTAAAATATATTATATGTTTAGGAGATAAATAGCAGTTAAAACAGAAGTATGAACGCAGTTCATAAGAAAAGAGTACAGTACAAGTAAAAGTCACATAGTAGGTATAAAAGGAATATGCAGAGCCTTAAGTATGAATTACATTTGACTGGTATAATGTTAGGGGCAGATTAGAATTCTTTATTTTTCTCTTTCCATCAATTATAAAAGGGACAATTTTTTTTCCAACTCAAGTTACGTTTCGCAAGCAATGTTTATGATGTGTGTAGTATTTTTTTTACTTGTTTTTGCAAAACATCCTGTTTTGATATTACATTCCTACCACAGGCCCTTGAAAATTAAAACATATTCAGAGAGAAACGTAAATACGGGACATCAGTCTGTTAACATTGTAAGTGCTTCCTCTTTTTTCTCAACCCCGCATGAACACTAATACTTATATTTCATAAATGTGTATATCTGATTGTTGTGTTACCTTCTATACCTTGTAAAATAAAACCCGCATTTTCTGATGAAACAAAGGTAAAGTTTCTGAGCAAACTCTGAATTTCTTCTCCTTCGACAGCAAAGATGGAGACACCTGGAAGACAAATAGGAATCTACCCTAAACAAACACTAACACAATACCCAGGGAGATATATCTTACGCTTCCCTTGAAGAAGCAAAACCATCTCTGAGCAAACAATTACTTGAAGGGAATAATCTGAATCAGCATTGAGGAAAAAGCAATGAATTCTTCCTCTTCAAGAATCTGTGAAATACCTTACTGTGTGTTTCCCAGTATTTTTCCTTGAGGTATAAATTACTCCTTCGCTTTCTGCCTGGAAAGGTGCCTTCCACAATTCTGCCTGCTTCTCGACAGAATTGTGGAAGGCACCTGAGCAACAGTCACATCCCCAGAATGAGGTGATCAAGCATTTTGTTTGGGTTTGACAAACCTCTATCAATTTTTAGATTCACCTGCAAGATGCTATGGAGTTTTTACATGAAGTTTTAGTCATGAAGTAGAACAGGTTTCATTACAAACAGTTTTAGTCATGAAGTAGAACAGGTGTCATTACTATTTTTTTTGTATTTAAGCAAGTTTCATATTTTCAGAATTACCTTGAACATAATCATATTAGGCTCGCGATAATCATGTTTTAAACCACACATTATTCTAGGGAGGTTTCGTGAAAAATTAAATGCGTGAGCAATACCACTCAAAGTACATATAGTCAAGAATATTTAGTTACAAAATGAAAACAAATTAGTAATCTTAAACAAAACAAAACAAAACAAAACTCATCCCAAACACCACCACTTATTATCACTGTGCTGGACTACCATTCCTAAGAATCCCACAGCATTTGGGTACTGAGATATATTTTCACATCTGGCCATAAGTTTTTCAAGTCAGGATGCCAGTAAGCGTAAGGGATGACAAGAGGAAATGACCTGTCAGTTGCCAGAAAAGAACTTTAAACCAACTCATACACTTGTTATGTTTATTATGACAAGTCTGTTATTCCTTTGGGTTTGAGGGATTTTTTTTTCCTGCCACCAAGCTACACATCTTATATTTTAATATTACTACACTCCATAATACAGTGTTCTTTAACTAGTAAGGGATTTCATTTCCTGAATGCAAACTAGATTGCAGAAGCTGTTAATAAGCAGAATAGAGAATTAGGTGTTTCATGTAGGCTATAAATTTAACAATGTGCATTTTTTTTCTCTTTTTGGCTCTTATCCAGTTACTCTTCTTTGTACATAAAGCCTTGGCCCCCAGCACACGAGTGAATTGTTGTAAAAACCACAAAATGTTCTGAAACCTCATAAAAAGAGAGAAAAGCAGCAACAATTAAAACACGTATTGAGCTATCTCCTGTGTGACTGTTTCTCATAAAAGTCAGTTTTAGTTCACTTCTAAAATGACTCAGTCGAGCACAAAATGACTGATCATTGCATTAAATGTTGTTCATAGCAGATATTTAAGCCAGCTAATCAAAGACAACCTATTCTACATTTTTATCAATATTCTATTTCATGATTAGCAAACAAGCTGTCAGCCTTGCTATGTTTTCTCACAGAAGTTAGCTTAATCCATGTAATTTTGATGAGAACAACAAAATTCTTAAGTGTAGTATTATGTTCTGTAAAACAAAGCTGCATAAGGCAGCATGGCAATTTTAACTTTGAACTGCCTGTTACAGGAGACAGTACACTTCAGACCGGAAAGCAATGAAGGGTATGCATCAATCTGTGCCGGGCAACTGTCAGTCAAATCACAGCATGCGACACGACCAAGTCTAACATGGTATAGAGCAAAGTCATGCGTGTACCTTACTCAGCTCAACGTAGTTAAAGGATGTTTTCAGATTTTTATATCTTTCCCTTTCCTTTTCTACATGGCACTTTACAAGAGATCTGAACTGGAACCCAAAGGAAGAGGACATGCTTCCCCAGCACATCTCCACTTCCTCACAAAACCTAGAGAAAAAAACAGCAACACGTATCTAGTGGTCTACACATGCTGTGCGTCAAGAAACGCAAAGGAACAAACACGTCCCTCTCCCTTTCTCTCCTTAAAAGGATCCAGACAAATTCTTTTTATTCCAGGCAGTTGAGGATTGTTAGAAATAAAACAACAGCTTTTTAAAACTCTGAACATACTAGGGAACACTTGGGAAGTGAAAAGCACCATATCCTTGAAGAATGAAAATACAATATCAAGCCAAAGCTCAGGAAGAAGGGGACATCATCAAGATGAGGCTGTCTATTTTAGCCTAGGTATAAGTAGTTTCTCTCATTTCTAACACAGAAACACCGAAATTCAGTTTTTGAAATCACAGAATCATAGAATCATTAAGGTTGGAAGAGACCTCCAAGACCATCGAGTCCAACCGTCAACCCAACACCACCATGCCCACTAAACCATGTCCCTAAGCGCCTCATCTACCCGTCTTTTAAACACTTCCAAGGATGGTGACTCCACCACTTCCCTGGGCAGCCTGTCCCAATGTTTAACCACTCTTTCAGTAAAGACATTTTTCCTCACGTCCAACCTAAACCTCCCCTGGTGCAACTGATTTAATGCTGATTTAATTCAAACTGTATCCACAGAATCTCACCTCTTCAGCTGCCGATTTGGGATTTTAGCACTGCAGAGCAGCCAAGTTTAGACGAGCAAGAGAACAAATGCTTTCAAGACTTCCTGTTCTGCTTGACTTACTCACTTGGAGAAAATTCAAACCAATAAAAGAGAACAAAAGGGTACTTTTTTTTCCCAGGCTATAGTTTCTCTGTTTGACTGATTCCTGACCATGCTATTAAGAAAATTTCCAAGCTTACCAGCAAATGCAATAAACATTAGACACAATACTACTGCAAGAAGTTGTTCTACAAACTTTCTGCCTTAAAGGTTTATCAATAGTCTCTGTGTTGGGGAAAGACTTTTACTTTTTTTAATTTCACATTCATTGGTGGAGAGTTGCTAAAAAAAGTAATTGGCCAGCAAATATTGCTTGTTAACAGTTTCACCTGCTTGTGTTTGTCGTTTCCTTGAATGTCAAGCTCACTCCTTAGCAGGCTACTGTCAGTCCTCGCTTTCAAACCATCCGCTAAAGGCATTAACCCTTTCCTAGTGCAAAACCCAGAATCATAGCCTATTTCGGCCGAGTCTTCAGAGTTGTCCATGCTTTAAGGAGCAGAATACAGCCGTTCCAGTCAGGTGCACTAACTGACTTGATCACGTACAATATTATCCATGCAACATATTTTACAGAAGCCTTCTCTAGTAGTTCTAGTAAGCTCTCTCTGCAAGAGCACACTCTTCTGTCAGGCTACTAGAATTTAGGAACAATAACAACAGCCTAGTGGCTAACCTGAAGCAGAGGCAATTTCCATACACTATTTGATATGCATGGAGTTCTGTAGATAACTTGTTAGGAATGAGGTGTTAATGGTCCTCCTCTATGGGAGTTGGAAGCAAATATGTTAACTGATCTCATTTAAATAAATGAATACTAAGCACTCAGATTAAATTTCTCTGTATAGTAAAATCACAAAAGAGGATGCCTGGTGCTACCACCTGAGACAAAGCGGTAAGAGAGAAGCGTGGAGCTAACAGGTGTAATTCCTACATTATTTCAAAGGTGCACACTGGAGACAAAACTATTGCAGAGAACTGGGAAGGACGGCTCTGCACCTCCTAAAGCAGCGCAGACTTCGAGCCCAGTGTAGAGTCCTTCCAGAAAAGTGAGAGGAGGAATGCTGCTTGTTTATTTTGTTCCTGCCGCTCTTCAAGGAAAGAGAAAACAATTTTTTTTTACAAATAAATGAATCAGAGTAAGAAAATGTCCCGACTTGCTGTCACTTTTCTCAGCCGAACAACCACCACCTTACACTTGAATTCGGCTCTGTTGGGCCAAGCAGACAGGAATATCCCTATCTGACGACTGATTTGAGCCCTAAGACCCTTCCAAGACCCAGTAACCTTGTGGTTGAGACTTTCAGCAGGTTCTTTATTGAAGGAAACAAATCTCCTTGCAGCAGCTACTCAGCTTAAAGAGCATTCAGGAATTCTCGTTTTCAGGCTAAAAAGTGACATTTGACAAGTTACTCCTCAGTGAAGCATAACTGGCAGGGTTAGTCGGTCAGTAGGGAGCTTGTTCCCTACTTGCACAGGGGAGAAGGTTTATGCTTCCTGAATGACAATCCTGTTAGTCTGACCAAGATGATCCCTTTCTTTAGGATGTAGTTCTACCCTAAAGAAAGTACCAGTAAAATACAGTACCTGATACACAGACATCTTGAGACACTGGGTAGATTAAACTGACCTAGAACTACGTGGTTTTGAAACCCTGTGTAATTCTTTAACACTATCAGTGAAACATGTGCAAGCTAAAATCCTTCCATGTGAAATTATTTCATTCATTTTTCTGATAAAAATAATTTCTTTTAGCATAATAGAGTTTTGCTAAATAAGCTCTAAGGAGCGGGCTAATTTCATTTTTGCAGAGGGTTTTTTTTTCTGGTACCGAAAAATATCACAGGCTGCCCTCACCATACTTTGCAATATTTTCTCTCATTTTTCCCTAGAAACCCACCACAGATACAGTCACTCACAGGGACACAGTATATACTGCTATTCCAGGCTAATGACATAGCTAGCATAATGGATCAGAGTATTGCAACATCAAATGGAAATTAATAGGAAGAGGGACATAACTGAGGTAACAATAACCTGTTGTGCATTAAACCAGCAACTGAAATTATTTATTTGTACTGTTTTATCTCCCTGATTATCATTAGCCTGAAAACTAGGACGCTTGTCACTGTATTAAAAGTCATCATTAAATATCAGCTTGCTTTTTTTAAACTAACACTGCCATATTAAACAAACAAGTTTTCCAAGTTTTAAGAACAAATGTAACATTTAACTTTGTAAGGACATAAAATGCGTTCAATTCTTTACTTTCCATCCAAATGGCTCCATGCATAATATTCATTAGATTGAATTAAAATGGCCATTTTGGATGCTAGGTCGACTGTGGCTACCTTTGAAGTTCTTCACGAAGAGTAAGAATTTCAGTTTTTGTCTGACTACCAGATAGACTTTTCACAACAGCTATATCAAGAAACAGACCTTGCAGTGTATCAGTGCTCTTGAGTGCGACGAGCATACATTCATAGAGCAGACTTAGAATAATTCAGAGATGCTGTTTCATGGGTTGCTCACAGATCTGCCAGAAGAACACTGGCAGATTTACCAGCAACATTTTAAGATGGCCCCAGCTGTCCCCCACCTCCTCGACCAGGCTGGCAGGATGCGAGTCTGCCCTACAGCTTCCCCAGTTCAGTCTAAGGAGCTAAGCCTCAACAGCTGATCAAGGTGGGTCCGCACTACAGTATCTGAGAACAATGGGAGAAGATGAGCTGAAGTTATTGTTGTTGAACAAATTATTGTTCCTCCCTCCACCTCACACAGGTAATACTGGCTGAGCCAGGAAGCTGAGGACAAGGATGTGTGATCCCAGCACTTGGCCTACTTCAGCTGACACCACAACTAGCTCTCTGGCAGCTCCTGCCTGCTCTTCATGAGCCTGGTAAGTATTCTCAACCAGGTGACAAAGTGCCAAGATCCACAGGAAGAAAACTGGGGGAAACCAAAAAGAATCTATCTACAAAGCTGAAGCTATTGCCATCAGAAAGCATTAAAGGTTAGTAAGTTTACAGGGTGATTTACAAGCTGTTCTGAGAAGAGAGGATATCTGAAATGCTTCACGTTCTCTCTTTCTTACAAGAAAAAAAGGCCCAAAGCTGAACAAATAAGAGAAAAGAAAATCTTGTGTGAATTTTTAATTAAAATTAGGGCAAGAAACATTCAGTGCAAAGCGACCTTTTCTTTGAACATTGTAACATAAAAGCTTCCTAGCAGCGTATCTATTTGGATCATGATAAGAAGTGATGCACTCAGCACTGAATAACACAGGTACCGAAAAAACCAGAAAGCTTGTACTCAAAGAAAAAGCCCCCTCCCCCCTAAATGTATTTTGCCCAAGCATCACTTCTAAAATACGCCTCTGGGGAGAAGTTTTTTAACCAATATCAGAATGCTGCAATTTTCTAGCAAACCTGTTGCCAAAAGAAAGAAAACATTTACATACCTAATACGTATTTATTCTCTTGTATACTCTCGTGTTGAGCTAAAGGATATGCAGAGGTGACCCTCTTCATTGCTGATACGAGGTTTGCTTGCAGTTAAAAATGAATTGGTGTGTACAAGGTTGATGAAGAATTATTACATTAAGTGATACGTGACACTGCACAGACTTACAGTAGCAAGGACAAGAACCATACTACAAAAGCTTTTAAAAAAGGAAAAAAACTCTCCCATTTTTCTGGCTTTAATAAGCTTATATTGCAGCTAAACTGCACAGATCAGGAGAGTTCTTTGTGTTATCAAAAAAATAGCAATATAGAGGAAACAGGGACTCTCTTAAGAAGCTAAGGTGAGAAGGGAACAGCTACCAGGCACAGTCCTTAGCTAAACAAACGCACGGTAAGAGAAAATGGTCATCTGCTCCCTCCTATCCACATAATCATGCAAAAACCATTTTGCATCCTTTTTTATCCATCTGTGATACTACAGAGCTATCTCAGACTTGAACTGCATAGTCCTTGGCTAAAGTTCTGTGATCTAGCAGTAGATCATCATCTCCTTTCACTAATGTATCATTTCAAAATGCTGTATCGTTCTTAACTCAAATACAGGAAGGATATAACAGAAGAGAAGATACCGCTTGCTGTTTGTGCACCTTGTGGTGACCTCACCTAGTACCCACATTTTGCACAACGCATAAGAACTGCATGAAAGTATATGCTAAGAAAATAAATCACGGAACTGAAAAAAGACTCATTTTTATAATAAGCAACATTTGGTTTTCCTAATTACATTCTTGGTTAATCTGGTCTTTCTGTTACATATCAGGTTTCAAAGGTCCTTGAATGATGATCAGAGACAAAACTTTTAAAGAGAAAAAATACCTGCATGCTTCCATCCAGTAGCAGAAAGGAAGGGACACACAATAAAAACTTCCATCATGGCTTTTAGAAAAGTTTATTCTAAACGTACCAAGGCCACCTAAATGTCACATCTGTCACAAACTGTTCAGGGTTTAGAATACTCCTAAGTTTCACAAGTAAGCTGGATTACAAGAGCAGTAACCCCTTTTTAAGTTTGTACTTCATGTAATAAGAGTATTCTCTGCAATCTGTTTTTGACCGAATTCCAAGTTTTCTGTTATAAGAGCCTTACACAGCCAAGTCATCTATTATCAGCATTCTTCTGACCCTTATTGCCCTTTTATCCTCAAGAACATTCACTAGAAATTCACGAATAATTTTATGACATTTAGGAGGTCATCTCAGCACCGAAGTGAAAGGTTTTTTAAGAGAGTAGTTGAAAGAAAACGATAATGGAAGGATTATCATAAAAGAAAGAACAGTGATTTCAATATCCAAGAGTATACAAACAATTCAGTCCCAACATCCTAAAATATTGAGACATAAGATATCAGGTTTGATGTTAAAGGAAATTGGATGAAAATATTTGGATGAAATGGGTGAAGAAATTCTAAGAAATAAGGCATTTCTGGGGAAATTGGGGGTGGAAGGAGGAAGACAGCATACTTTTTCCGCTAAGAAATAAGCTACTTTTTGTGAGGGACTTTCCCAGGGGAGTTTGTGAAGTTACCCTGTTGCAAGACCAAGGAAAGCAGCCATCTGCAAAACCTGTTTCTCTTGCACTCACCTCCCTTAGAGGCGGGTAGGTCTGGGTCTTCAGCCTGTGCTGACACCCCCCTGCACCCCTAATGCCACCTTCTCTTTTTCCAGACCTCTGCCTCACCTGGCTGACAAGGAGAAAAGATAGGAGTTCATATATAAACAGCAGATAATTCTTAGTTTATGAGAGTGATGCAATGCTGCAGCAGAGGTAGATGGAGATTTGTGCTAAAATACTGGGTTTCCTGGGTTATGGAGGTATAAGTGGGCCACCTGATTCTCTGTTTCATTTGCATCCCTTTAAATGATGCTGTCCCATGCTCTCTGCTTCAACACAGGACTAAAAATCTACTCAAAATGGCTGAGATAAAGAGAACGGTTCCTGCCTTCTCTCTCATGTTGATCTTGTATTAGTTCCTTATTCATTTATTCCCCTTTCTCTCGTTTAATCTGAAATAAAAGCAATTCTGAAAGGAAAAGTGTTTGCTCAGAGTAAACCTTGTATCAGAAACTTGGCCTGCTCAAGGGCTGAAAAGAAACGATGGCTCATAGGAAGTGAAAACAATAATAATTCATTTAATATGTGCTCCAGATCCTCTGCACAGTGCATTAATATGAGCCTTTTAAAATTCAAGCAATAATTTTGTATGTCTTTTCCTTTCTAGCCTGTGTGAATCATCACCCTCTCTTGGACTAAGAAGAGAAGGCAATATTATCCACACTTTATGGATGAAATACAGAAGATTAAGTGTCATGCCACAAATCAAACAAAAGTGTTCAGAAGAGCTCCCAAACCAAAGTCTGGTACTTTAACCATATGATAATTTTCCTCTGCTAGGTATTTAAATTTTACCCCAGTAGTTCAGGAGTTCCCATTAGCACAGAATTCATTCCAGCACCTGTCACCAATGAAAGTGAAAGAGATTAGAGTTTACGAAGAGGATCCCATCTGTCTCCTCATTATCATATCTTCCTCTTACTGAAGATGGGACACGGCTACAGAGCGCTGCCGAAGGAACTGAGAGT
>NW_008825073.1:1191742-1205646 GCF_000699105.1 Pygoscelis adeliae | reverse complement strand
CACATTGCAGAGCACACAGCAATTTTCAGAAAACAACAGAGGAAGCCTTTGTAGTTTCGCTTGGCTCTGCCTGACGTAGACACCAGTCTGGACCTTGGAGATAATAAATATGAAAGACTTGAGGGTGAAGACATCACAGGACGGGTTTCTGGAGAATTGCCATTCCGTCTTGGCATACATTCATTAGGTTTTAAACCAAGGTGACAGAAAGAATTAATCTGTATTTCTAATATTTTTGTAAATAATACTTCATTACTATTCCCATGCACTGAGTTTTATACTTTACAACTGATTTGCAGCTACTGACTTTGCTTTCCATGCTTGCATTGACACTGCAGATCTTTTAAGCTAACACACTTGCCCTCTCCTTAAGGGGACATGGGCTGATTTTACCCAGGTAACAATCGCTGGCGTATCAGAAAGTACCACACAAAATGTAGTATTTGAGAGGAATCATGAGAAAGCCGCACAGGGGAACCACAGGCCCTAGAATACATTGCAACATGTTGCTGAGAGGCTTTTCTCTGTATAGGTGTAATAATATCACAGCAAAGAGGATTATATAGCCCGCTTGCAGTGTTTCCTTGATACAATGGTAAAGGCTGTCAAGATGTGAAATATGAATCCTAAGATACTACTCTCTGTGCTTACACCTTGGAGTTAATTGAAAACCAAGTTAATAGATTTTCTTCAAATCTTACTTTGTTTTAGTATGATATTGTTCGGTTGTTGTGGTTTAACCCAGCAGGCAGCTAAACACCACAGAGCTGCTCGCTCACTCCCCCCCAGTGGGATGGGGGAGAGAATTGGGGGGGGGGGGGGGGGGGGGGAAGGTAAAACTTGTGGGTTGAGATAAAGACAATTTAATAGAACAGAAAACGGAAAATAATAATGCTAAAAGAGTATACGAAACAAGTGATGCACAGTGCAATTGCTCACCACGCGCTGACCGATGCCCAGCCAGTCCCCGAGCAGCAGACCCCCGGCCAGCTTTCCCCCAGTTTCTATGCTGAGCATGACGTCCCATGGTATGGAATGTCCCTTTGGCCAGTTTGGGGCAGCTCTCCTGTGTCCTCTCCCAACTTCTCGTGCCCCCCCAGCCTACTCGCTGGTGGGGTGGTGTGAGAAGCAGAAAAGGCCTTGACTCTGTGTAAGCACTGCTCAGCAATAACTAAAACATCGGTGCGTTATCAACATGATTCTCATCCTAAATCCAAAACACAGCACTGTACCAGCTGCTAGGAAGGAAATGAACTCTATCCCAGCCAAAACCAGGACAACGTACTACTCAAATAACGCTTAGCATGTTACATGTGGATGGAGGAGATGGTGCATCTGCATTTTCCACAGCGGACTACAGCAAGCAGGGATGTGCACTGTACATGTATGGGTGTACATAGACGTATTTACGCACCTTTCTACACACAGTACAGAACTACTAGAACTACATAGTTGGTATTTTGCCTTCTTCCAAGTCCTGTTCCCAATTTTAACCTGTGGATATTGATGGTATCTGTCCAGTAAACCCTACTGAATATCAGAACAGCTTCTTGAGTCAGTACAGGTAGGGTTGATACTATACAAATAGATAGCTTGTGTTTCTGCCAGAAAGGAATGTTCATTCCATTTAGTCCAGTTTTTGTTGATTTACATTGGTTATTAACATGTTTCTAATGAGATCCTTGGAATGCCTGGCCATGAAAAACAAAATCTTCATAACCTTAGTTTGGCAACATCTTTATCTGTCCTGGGTTTATGCTTCTTGAGTATGAAGTCCAAGTCTTGGCATTCTGAAGACTGCTGTATTCTGATCTTTTGCTGGTCAGTCCAGCATCCACCTAGATGCTCCTAGGTGGAAGATGTGACAAACTAAATTTAATCTCCTAAACCAGAAGATGACCTACTCCCAAATAAATGTTGAGGAGGTCCTGATTACTAAAAATGATCTTCTGGACAGCTAAAAACTGTATTTTCTGCCTCGTATGAGCCTTGATATTCCACCTTTATATCAGAGGAATAGGATGAGGACATTGAACGCCAAGGATTTTGGAAATGGAAAGCCTATATGAACACACACTCCATTGAAGCTAATTTAAAAACTCCTACTGACTTCACTGGGGCTAAAGTTTCATCTTTCATCTCGGAATATTCAACAAATGCGTGTGATAACTCATCCCAGCTTATCCCAACAAGGGCTTTCCTGAACAGGACCCAGGTGTGCCCGAAGCATGCTAGCAACAGCTTAGCTGCTTAGTGTAGGAGGCATGTGATCTACTTCAATCAATCAATGAGCTATAGATCAATATGACAGGAAGGTTCAGTGTTAAAAACCTAAATAATGACTGCTTTCTGAAAAGTCTGTTTCAACTTTAAGTCTCAGTTGCCCATCTCTGCTGAATCTGCAATATAGAGCATAAAGCAATGAAAAGGAAAAAAAAAAAAGAATAAATAATTGGTAGCAAGATGAAAAGCAAACAGAAGATCCTACATCTCATGCTCAGGAAAAAGCAGTAATGCAGTAAGTAAAGTAAAGTAAATGCAGCAAAAGTATGTTTTTATTTCACAACTTAGTTTTAATATCTGAAAATGCATTTAATAATTCTCACCTGATTTAAACATTCTGATAGAAAATTAATGTCCTGATTATGTAAGTGGTCACGCCACTGATCACTTCCATGATGAAGAAATAACATCAGTGTACGTAAACACTCAGCCATGGGAGTTAATTTTGTATTCTAAGCAAAAGTTATTTTTAACTGCTGATTCATAGACTTTATATGAAAAGGTGATCAAAATAATGCTCAGAACTTCAAAATCACAGTGGTATAATCTATGCAGTTAAAGTCTAGGATTCAGAAAAGTTTTATGTTGTCTTCATAACCTGTAAGCCTGTACTGCAATCCTTTGCATATTATGAATTACCAAAGTAAGCTTTTAAAACTTAACAGCAGTCTAGCAAGTGGCAGGCAAAGTAAATTTTATTCTTTCATAATATTCAGGCTTCAAACTTTGAGGTATTTTGATTTATTGTTGCTATTTTTATTACAAGATTTTAAGGTCAGAGAAGACTATTATCTCATCTGATCTAGCTTCCTGTCTATCACCAGTCATTAGCTCTCACATCTCAGCCAGATCTCTCTATGAAGAGCTCTAAGAGGGAGCATTACAGTTCTCACAAAAATGTGAGTGACTGAGCTGCCAAATATGCCAGAAGCTCCTACAGTCAAAGAAGCCTGACGAAGTGATGTGCCTGCAGATGAACTCACAAATGCCAGATAAGCCTTGCCGTTACAGGAAGGGACTAAAGTTTAAACTTGCTATTAATCTGGAAAAATGCTTCACCGTCCTCACCTTTCTTTGAGTTTTGTGCGTGTTCACAAGCGTTCTAAATACAAATAAGATTTATATGCAGAGCTACGTAAGTTGTCTGCTTAAAGAGCACATTTGTGTTTTAACAGGCAGACACACACACGCCCCCCCCAGTCCTTTGAGATTTAACACGGTATCTCAGGAATCTAGCAGAGTAGTACAAAACCCTCATCTTGATTACACCATTCTGATAATGAAAGCAAGTGAAGTTCCTGTTGGCAACAGGGAGCCCAGGAAAAAGTCAAGTAGAAATCTCAAGTCTACTTCTAGTGAAGTCATGAGATTATAGCATGGTAGGAGACTGAAGGCTCCGACGCACGCTCACTAAGCAAACAGCTGTGGCAATGTAAAGCTGTACTTCCCCCAGCTGTTCATTATCTCTTGGCCAGATGTTACCATCCCCGTAGCGGAAAATGAAACACGTGACATCACCTTCTCTCTTTCAGCACTATCTGGTATTTTAGCACAAAGTTACTCTGACTGTCAACTTGTATGAACGATGAATGAAACACAGACCCCAATTTCCCATGCTAATTCACATTAGTATCACTACATTTGCTGCAGCTCCACTGTCAGATCACTGAATCCAGTTGCGTTTACAGTAGCAGAGTCTTTTCTCTTCTAAGCTCAGCCACACACAGGTGGCTGTGGGTAGCGATTTTCTACCTGTAAGAGAGCTAACTGCCAACTGTGTTAAAACCAGAGCTCACAAACGTGATTTTGGTAGATTTCTCTGAAAATCCCAGTCTGTCTGGCTGTACTTAAACTGGTGTGCACTACATGTCTTCCCTGCGTAGAGACAGCTCTCACTGCTCAGTTAATCTGTTTCAATCCACTTTTGTGTCTATGCTAGGGTTTAAGTGAGGTGAGCGGACAACCGAAGCTTTCTTGTAGCATAATACTGCTTTGCTACTTGTTATGACCTCTGAGGGTCTTTGCGCTCTGAATTACAACAGTAAAACTTCTCTCTGCTCCAACTAATGAAAGGGCCTATGTAAAGATAACACAAGACCGGTGTTATGTGAACTTTTACAGAAGTTAGTTGTTTTAATATCAGTCTCCATGGACAGCAGGCATTAAATATTTCAAGATCAAAGAGTTCTTTTTAATCTAGTAATTAATCATCTTCTCAGCATATTCACAAATAACAAGCATAGTTAAAATCTTAATGCCAAGGTATTACAAAATAGGCCTGCATATATCCCTTACTGCTCTTGCAACACAATCTCAGTCTTTGAAATTGCTTGATCCAAAGACTTAGTGATACTGATACTGGTATTACTGTGATACATCCTCCAGCCTAATTAATGCAGATTTCTGGTCCATGATATTCTACTTTTTTCTTGACTATTCAGTACTTATCAGCAGCAGCAAAATCAAAATCTTATGCTATTAGCTGAAAGAAGACAAATAGATCTTACCGGCTATATATTTCATTGTTTGTGGCAGTAAATTCTGCCTCCTCTTAAGGAGTTTGTTAACCTCAATAAAAGTTTAGACGACCTCTAAAAGGATTCAACAGAGAACTAAATGCCAAAGCCGAGCATTAGGGTACAGCACGTCAAGAACCATCCAAGGCTGAGAGGAAACTTTAGTCTTGTACTCCTGCCCAGGCGCAATAACAGAGTGCCGCCGATTTGGAAGTGTGTTACAGACCAAGCTGCAGGACAGATTAGTATCTGGAGTTCATACAGGACCACATAGATGAATGCTGGTAGAAGGGGGCTTGGTGAAAGTAACACCATGACGTGCAACAAGAGATTTAGGAACAAAGAATTTACATGCGTGTGTATAAAAAGTAAGGACAACCAAACAAACTGTATTAAAAGTGCAGTTTAGTAGATGGGACTGAGGCAGTCAGTAATGGCTTCTGTTCCAAGAGAATACATTTCAGATTTATTCATTCTTAGAAAGGGTACCATGCCGTAAGTGTTTGGGACTTAGCTTGCATTTACCAGCTGGCTTAACCAAACATTAATGAAGATTCTCCTCCCTCAGAAGGCATGAAGCTTTTCGTGGATTGCATGGTACAAGAGAAGAATAAACAATATATATCATCGAAACAATCACAGCTGGAGCTGTTACAAATTCAGAGTGAAAATAATTGCTTTTAGTTATAAATAGGCAAGATGTCTTCATCTGCCGTGTTCAGTGAATACATACACATACCAACACGCAGAGCATACTCACCAGTGAATGACACTGCACATAAGACATAGATAGGACGGCTGAGAGTGGAGAAGAAAAGTACTGTCTGTCCCAGGCATATTGGAAGATGAAACCAGAAGAGGACTGCAAGAAATATCTTGCTGTATACACCCACAGGCAATTGTTCCAGTATATCACTTTAACACAGAAAATGTCAGCAACATTTGAAGTTTTCCAGATCACCCCAGAAAATTGCTTAAAAGATATCCTGATACGAAGAATGACAACATCTTCGTTGCTGGCAGAAGTGGTGCTGAATATTTGTTATCTAGTTTTGAGTGGAGATATTAGAATTCCATTTTTCACCTGACCTTAATTTTTGCTGTTATTAAAGTATTTTTTAATAGACAAATAAAGAGATAATAAGAAAAATTTCCAGTCACTTAGCATTATTTTTTAATTCTTTTTGCCACGTACAATCTTGCCCAATGCATTTCACTGTGAGAAGGACTTGAAGATTCTGAGGCAAGGGGTTCTCAAGTAAGACAAAGTACATAATTTTCTGAGAGAAGAACTAGGCTATACCATACGTAAAGCTGAGATTCCTGCCACAGCAAACAAGATTGCAGCAACTGAACATGCACTAGTTCCTCAACAATTCTCTAAATATGTCCATAATTCTATTAAATTATAATTGTAGGATTCACTAAAGTATTTTAAACCTTTTTAGAGTAACATCAACAACAAGACTTTCAGAACCTGTAAGAGTTATTTAACTTTTTGTAGCCTTTCAGTCATTTTTATCCCATCTGCTATCCATGCAACCGCTGTGCTGTTGGACACACATATAAAAACACTACACTCCTGGGAATGGCTGCCACAGAAAAGGTTCCACACACATAGACCCAATGGCTACACATATAGTATTAAATTTAACAGCACAAAGGAATAAACAATTACTGGGACTGAAATTCAATTGCCTATACTATGAAATTGCTAAAATAGTTCTGGTAGAGTTATAAATAAATCCTGTATCAGAATTTAGCTCAGACCATGGACTATTCCCAGTAGATATTCTGACTTTTTTGAATCTGTTCTGGAAGCTCCGTGAACTTGGTATTATGAACACAGTCTGTTCCGTGGCTCTGATTTATTAGTATAGCTACAGCCTATCAGTCTATAAAATAGGGTAGCAGGGGTGGGGTAATCAATCATAGTAAATGAACATTCACAATGCTAGACATGCATGTATACATTTTACTTTACTGTGCACAGACTTGCTGAACGGGACACGGTATATTCAAAGTTAGCATGTACCAGCCGTCAATTGTCCCAGTATGAAGAGCTGTTGTACAGTTGTACAAAGAAGCAGCAAAATCGATTTAATGGAACAAGGAAATGTGAGGCTATCACAGAGGAACAATATTTTGCAACAGCAAGAGAGCTGGAAAAACTGTACGCAGCCTTGGATGCATTGAAATGGTCAGCATGGATAGGTCTGGTTAATGCAAACTATTAATAAAATGTAGTCATATGCCATCCTCCGTTACTTTCTGCTTTTTAAGGGAAAAAAACTTCCAGCTCTGGAATAAAGTGGTAATTTCCTGACTGGAAGTTTTAAGAATACAAAGCTCACTCTTGCTGAGCCAAGTAGTCTCTTTACAAAAAGAATCACACGTTAACATCCTGCAGTACCTCTGCAGCATATTCTTCTAATCAACCTTTCATTCCAGTACACTCAACTTTTCTCAACCCCACGTACAGAGAAATAACTTCTGTGTACATTCTGGCTCAGATTGCTTTTTCTTCCCACCTTCACCATTGTTTGCCAGGGTCAAACATAATTGGGTGAGGAAGAAGCCCTTGCAACCACGAATGGAATAAGAAGTCAGTAAGAAGCATTATTCCTATACGTACAGCATCTCTTATACTCCAGGAAAAAAATCAGGAAACAAACTAACCATCATATTTTTAGTTCAGAATGTATGTGAGGTAGGGGCATATGCTTGGAAGCCTTTTGAAAAACTTAATTAAAACCGTCATATAAAAATATACTTGACAACTAAATCAGCATTAAAATAGTTTCTAGAAGATAAATAATTTACAGATTTTCTCAGTTAACAATCTGTTTTCTGGAAATAAACTTCACAGTTTACTATAAAATGATCAAAGAGGGATTAGGTAGCTATTCAATTTACTGGAAAAATGTTACACCATATCAATGAGATTGAGAAAATGACTAAGGAGCTGAATATGTAGAGAAGATGTAATGAATCTAAACAGTGATAGAAATTCACTGGGTATGGAGTCATTAATGTTAATTTTATGAATATTAAAATCACCAAGGGGAACAAATTTGCTGGCACTAAAGCTGATAATGGCTAAACAGTCCAAAAGATTTCACTTCTAAAAAGTTTAACAGATACATTTTCAACTCCGGAGATTCTTTGCAACATATGATATAGAAAACATGAAATACACAAGGTTCTTTCACCTTCTACAGATTTGTCTACATGCTAGGAATAACTTCAGTGGCCACCCAGTCTCCTTTGACAGCTAAGTAATACAAAGACAAGAGGATAAAATACAGACTAATGTCTTTCAATTGGATGGGCTACTGAGATCGCATGGCTTGGTGCTCGTTGAAAGCAAAGGGGATTCCAAAACCTGCAGTGGAAAATTCAGCTGCCAGTGGAAATGTCTTTGCGGCATTTCACGATTTTTCTCTAATCTTGTGCTGGTTGCCAGCATTACAGCTCTCCCTATTCTTTGGGCAGAGGACATGGTAGGATCATTTTATGAGATACGGTCTTCATCTTTACATAGAACGTCTGAAATGTTGTGTATGGCACACAAGCAAAAAAAACCCAAACCAACAAACTTTGAATAAAAGAAAGCTTTTGCAGTGGAAGTGAGGATACACAGAATAATAACGTTTGGTTTTACATGATTGTAGTTTACTACGAAAAATTCTGTGCAGTATCTAACGTTGCCTCAGGACACGATCTTATTACTAACCTTATTTGATCCCTCCTGGCCATTCCAGGAAGAAGTGAAACAGCAAAACGGTGCGTGTGAATATGCTACATGTACAGAAACACAAAATGGGATTTGAGAGAACACGGCTAACTCTGCCCTGAAACAGCTGGGTGAAGTTCACATTTGAAAGAATTAAGAATCTCTCCTTTTTATTCCAGAAAACTTAGTGTTATTCTCTGATCTCTTCTGCCTGGTTTATTGTTCTCCATTTTCTGCATCTTGAAACATAAAAACAGCAGGCTATTTTGTGTGCTCACAGTTCGTAATAGGCCTTTTACATCTTAGGTTTCAATACTACTTCGGAAGATCTTTTTAATATGAGTCTTCTTTTCTTTTTGAATGTGGATCTCAACAATAATTTATCAGTTACAATACCTCACATTTGGAAAATTATGTTTTTATCTCCAATTGTCTCTAGTTTCTTTAGGAAGAATGTAATTTCCAGGTGATCACCAAAATCTTGCTTGCCATCGTAAGGGAAATTTGCTTCTTGATTATGAAAGTAGAAATGCAGCTATACCAAATTTATTAATATATATTCAAGGTGTGCTTGGCAACCCGCCTTACACTGAGAAAATGATTACATTAGAATCTCAGAGGTCATAAAAAACAAATTTCCAACTCTAAGCTGCAAGCTGAAAATGAAATAAGCAAAACCTAGAAATACAGAACCAGAAAATATTACATATCCACACCAATACATACTTAAGAATGCGTGAATCGTGAATCTTTTCTGCCTAACTTTGAAATGAGGACTGGGAAACAATATGATTAGAACCAGCCTCAGCAACAGCAAATTTATACCTACTAATGAAAATGGACATTCCAAAAAATGCCACTCTCCTCTCCTGCTATTTCATGCTGGACACTACAGTAACATTTCCAGGCAATTTACTTATTTCATATTCTGTTGCAACAGCTGCCATCACCTGTGATCTGAAAATACTACAGGATTGAAGAATCTGACGTCTCATCACAAGTCAAAACTTTTTAATACAGTTTGCACATGAATGGTTGTGAACCAGTTCCCTAATATTTGCCTGACATTCCGATTTATGAACCTGATTCTCTGGAGCAATGTATTTCCAGTTTCCATAATCCGTTTCTCCCCACCAGCTCTAATCACCCTTTTTCTCTCTTCCCAAAGAATTCTTTGGTGTGTCCATTTACTATCATTAGCAAGCAAGCAAGCAAGCAAATTATTGCTATTATTACTTCCTGAATTGAGATATTTGGAAATTGTTTTTGAAGTTCTATTTCATGCTTTTTTAAAGTCATCATCACTTAGAAACAGTAAGAAACATACTGAAATTGAAAGGAACACCCACTGAAGTGTACTGTAACACCCTGAAAGTTTCTTGTTGAAACTTAAATATTCTAAATTTATGCCACTAGAGTGTCTGCCTGCTTTCATTTTCCCACATCTTCTACTTGAAGACAGATGTGGGAACAGAATAATTAGTTTCTATTGTAATGAACTGTAAAATTTATAGTAGATTATTAAATTGAGAAGCATAGAACAATATTATCATTAAGGATTTATAGGTTATAAAATTCAAATTATATATATTTCATAAATTCTCTCTGATCTTCATAGCTATTATGACTTTCCCAAATATCCTTCCTGTTTCTTATTTCCATCTGGCATACTCTCACAGTGTCAGAGAACCTTAAAAATGTTGCAGAGTTAATGAAAACAGAAGAGGTTTTTACATGGTTCACCAGTAACAGGTATGCTCTCTTCGGTTAAGCAGCATGTTTTCCTGTGGTGTGCTGTGTGGTTGCATGTGAGAACTACAACTCAGAAATAAACACCTGTCCTGGCTACAGTCTGTGTTTAAAAAACCCTACTTAGAATATGTTCTTTACAGTAATCAAAAGAACAATCACCTTTTAGCACAGTACAGCATATTATTTTAGCCTAGAGAGAAGTAAGCACATCTTTCAGAGTGCTATTAGTTCACACTCACTCTCCTGGATCAGCTTGCTGACAGGTACATTTTAGAAGTGGAATTTAGCTTAGTCCCCCTTTTCGACCCTAACCCTTCCCCACTCTTTGTCCTCTCGTAACATAAACAGCATAATGGTTCCTTCCCAAAAGCTTTGCTGCTGGCAATACTGACACCTTGCTGAGAGCAGGCAGCAAGTATCGTTAGCCAGTGATCTTCCAAATTGACATTTTTCTTTTTCAACTATCTCTACTATATATCTTCTTGATAGAAAACTACCATATGAAGTGCCTCTGAAGTAAAGAAATTCACTTCAGAGGTTTTGGAGATTTTTCTCCCTATTTTTTCTTAAATTCATGGCTCTAAAAAACACTGACAGTTTTGATGGAAGAGGTTGCTGCCAGCAAGAAAACAGATGCAAAATTGAGGAAAACGTGTGAAATGTTGAGAAGAGTAAATCAGCGCTTCAATGTCAGAGTCACTATTTCATTATTCAGATGCAGTAGGCTGAGCAAAAAAGATGAAACATGTCAAAAGTAAGAACGAGGTTAGTACTGAAGTTCACTGAGAAACCTTAGCGTCGAAGGCTTCTGCTTTGTAATATTTATAATTACTCTCCAAAATCCTTGTGCTTTTCTCACTCATATCATTTTCGATCAACATGCCTAAGTTTATCACTGCAGTACTTGTTTCACTTCACTGTAATTTCACCAAACTCAACAGGATTTCACCTCTGTAAAGCTAAAGCTATACTGTAATGAATCAAGCCCAACACAATAACTTACTTAAAAGTACAGAACAGATAATACTGAGAGAATGTAACATGTGTGGGAAAGTTGGAGGAAATTAAATTCCTTTTAGAAAAACGTCTAAAATATCTTACCTGCAGCAGGACTGGATTTACTGCCTGTAATTTAGACCCCATCGGGCTGAATGTGGATACAGATGTCCCATTATCAGTTTTGGAGGAGAGGATATGTATTCCTACGTTTATTCCTGTCCATCTTTTTAAATTACCAGCATTACCATTAGTTCTGCTTCTTGACAGAAGTAACCTGCAGAAGACCAAATAATGGCTAACCTGAGCACCAAACTGCTACCAACAATACCGCACTATCCCGCAAAGTGAAGCCAAACCCTAATTCCGGGATTCGTCATTGCTGCCTGAACTCACCGCCACCACAATCACGCTGTATCAGGGCTAGGTTTGTTTTAATTTAATTTATTTTAATCCAATATTCTTCACTTTACCATTTCCAGCAAGTAATTCTTCAGAGGGAAGAAAAGACAGAGTAAGCTATAATCTACCTGATCCATTACAAGGTCAGTTCATACCCTAAAATGTTACCTTCCTTGTTTGTTGTCTTATTTTGTTGTCTTAAAGATGGATAAACCCTCATCACTGTAACCCCCTAAAGAAGTAGGTTCATTTTGTTTTGTGAGGGTGGTAACAAAGTTACTTCAAAACACTTTGCAAGTTCACCTCAGTTTTTCTAAGTGTTTACACTGGAACACAAACACAAATTCTTTTACAAAAATCACAAAACATTTCATTTTAATCTTTCCAAATTACGTTGTTACTACATCTTATCCAAATCATCTTTTCATGTCCAACTTCACTATTGTTTTTAAAAAAACCCTAACAATAAAAATATCTAAAAAGCAAAATTGATTTGGTAACAAACGTCAAGATTTTTGTTTTTAACATGCTAGAAAACAGAAAAGATAATAATCAGTTATTTACCTATTCAACAGCCTTAACCTTTCTTATACGTTGTGGACTACTTGCAGAAACACTTCAATCGACTGAGTCTGTCCCACATTTTCCAGAAAAGCCTCAGATTCAGCAAGTTGCTTTTACAGATCTGCTTGGGATTCTCAGAAATATTCATCAGTATCCAGCCTCAGATAAGCAGCAGACACTTTAAAAGGCAATATTCTCTGTGCCTGGCTACTTCAGTTTTGTATGATCAAAAGGAACAATAGGATTATGAAGAGCTAGCCCGGAGATGATCTTGCTACTTACTAAACGTAATAGCCGTTAACGACTGATTTCTACCCACACGTTTTTCTTAAATAAGGCTTCTCATTAGTGTCAAGTATCATCATTTGTAATTTTTGTAACATTTTTATATGTTTTGCTTCTTATCCAACCAACACATCGAAGGAGAAAGCCTATAGCATCGTTTTTGAATGATGTCTTCTCTAGATCTTAGTGGCAAGTCTTCACTAATCGATAAATTTCATCTATAAAACTAAATGCATTTCCAAGTATCTGTCACGTGAAGAGTTGAGACAGCAACTAGAATGCACATTCTGAAAGTCCTTTTAACTACTTTTCCTTCCCAAATAAGCCTTGGTTATCCTGCAAGATTTTCAGCCTGATAGTAATCTCTCAATCTCACAGGGGAACACACTGCTTATTTCTTGTGAATTAATATTTTATAGCTTATATTGTGCATTACAATTTTCCAGTCCTCACTCTAGACGAAAGAGGTACATTTATCATTTCCAAGAACAATAGTTTTTATTCAGATTGTGCAGGGAAGAACCAGAGCCATCCTAAAATGAGCAAATGACTAGTGCACAGGGGAAGGGAAGATGAAGGCAGGCTTACAAGAAATACAAAAAAGACATTTTTAAAACTTTTTTTCTTTCCCCTTGATCAATTTCTTTTCTCAAGGTGCTTTTTAACAACGAGGCAGGACAGTGTACTTGGCTCTGTCAAACCCAACATTCCCTCAACATCATTTGAAGAAATAATGATTTTCTACAGGAGAAAATCCTGTAGAAAGGATTCGACAGATAGCCCAGCAGATACATTTTTCAAGTGGGACAGACAGTCCTGCAGTTTTATACCGATTTTTGGAAAGCAGTTTTATACCATGAAAAACAGAGATACTACAGTTCAGATTAAAATTCCACCTCTTGCCCTGGGCAGATGAAAGTAGCAAGGTTTTGGAAAGAAAAACAAAAAGCAAAAAAACCTAGAAATGAGCAAAATCCAGGCTGGAAGGCTTGAACAGAAATGATAACAACCAAAAAGATGTTAGAAAACCTTCATACGCAGGCTATATCCTTTTCTATTCAAAGTCTTTCTGCTGCCTAGGAGTCCCAGATGATGCCCCTTATTTCACCTGAAGCCCTGGCTAGCAAACTGGAAGGAGGCAAGTGCTTTAACAGCAGTACCTGTGTCCCCAGAGTTCCCTACCAGGGAAGAAAACACCTCCCTTCCTCCTAACCCTCTGTGCAGCTCTTCTCCTGGCATATTTTTTCCAAGGCATCATCACAAGAGAAGGCAGACTACCACCCTGCACTCCCTCCTTGGCAGCTCTTGGAGGGCGTGGGTGAATTTACTCAGGGTGAAATTCAAAGGCAGGCAGTTTACTTTGTTAGTGC
>NW_008825073.1:1179976-1191718 GCF_000699105.1 Pygoscelis adeliae | reverse complement strand
CAGCTTTAAAGAATAATATTCCCTTCTACTAAAATCAAAAGCACAAATGAATTAAACAGAATTTCTCACTCAAGCAAGGCAGATTGTCAAAGCTGGATTTCATACTACTCCTTTTAAGCCCAGTGAAGGTGTTTCACACGCTTGTATCGGCTCTGGCAATGTGCACAGCTGTGTGTGAAACACAGCTTGTCCCCAAAGGTGAGGAGAAGCCACACTGCTGTGCAGCGGCAAAAGCCGGGCAAGTTTTTTCCCCTGCCCACAAAGCGACACCATTCCCTGCCTGCAGGCAGAGCTCAGCCCGTCTCTCAGGCCAAGGGAGGTGGAGGGAAATGAAGGCAAATAACAAGCACTGCTTTGCAGAAGTAGAGTGCTCCAGCTGCTCTCTTCTGGATGGTTGTCCTCCCTCACCCCGACTCATGACTTTGTATTTCCCACCAAACAGAGCAGACTTCCATAAAGTCAAACTGCAACTATGCATTGCATTAACTATGCATAAGGACTGGCTTTGGGGCTCATTCTGGGTAAGATGTGTGTACAAAAATACTTCTAGCAGATTTCTTTGCAGTAGCTAGTAAACAACACCACCCCAAAGTTTTTATTTATGTCAAATTTAAGGTATATTAAAATACGCAAAGCTTCAGGGGTTAGTCACACTGGCATAAGCCAATACCAGCACACATACCCGCAGAAAACACAAAAGGGTTAAGGAACATTTTTTCCCCTTGACCAAGCAGTTCTGAAAGCTGTTCTAGAGATGCTGTATCCCTACATTTGCATAAAGATGTTGACAAATCTGTCCTATATTTTCATTTATTCTTGGAGTGATTTTTCTTTAATATATGACCAGAATAAACATTGTGTGGAAAGCTGTAGTGTGTTTTGATTGTCTGTAGATGCTGGAAATAATTTAACAAGCACCCTCATGATGTTTCTTGCTGTAGGCAAAACATTCGTTTTCTTCTGCTTAAAAGTAATGATTTTTTTATTATTTCCTTTTTACAACAATTTAGGAAAATACTAAAAAGAATACTTCTAGTATAATCTTTCATGAAACAGCCAATGCCACAAAATTCACTCCAGATCTCATTCTATTAAAATCAAGCTATGATTGGCCACCATGGATTGCAAGTTCTAATAAACGTTAAAAAAATCTATTGAGATTTTGACTATTACAAAAGTCTTCAATGCGTAAAATTCTAAATATGTAAAAGATTCCCACTTACACTATGCTGTCTTAATACTTAATTAATATTTTTGCTCTAATTAACAGTTACTGAGTACCCAATTCATGATTCTTTTCTTTCATCTCATATTCCCTTTTCCTCCCTGTGTTTGCAGTTATCAAACACGTATTTGGAATATTAACTTTCTGAACACTTTGATAAAAGAATATTATAAGCTATGTTTTGCCCAACATAACCCCCCGAAAGTCACAGCTTCATAGTGAAATTACCCATCTATATTTTCAATGTAATAAAGAGCTTCTGTGCTCTGAAGCTCTAAAGGATTAGCAACCCAAAGAAGGCTAAAAGAGCAGCTTAGCTATGCAAGCTGAATATACAGAACCCTGTTAAGGGACAGCCCACGTTATCCCCAAGAGTTGCTTGTCTTCTTGGACACAACAAAATCAAAATTTTTTTTGAAACACTGCCTTACACACACTCCTGTCCTTATTAAAACAAACATATATTCACAGTATTAGGAACACTGTAATTGAAAGTCCTGGTCTGACTGTTCCAGAGGTGTAAATCAGTAAAACCACTGAACTGACAGGAACTATTCAGTACTAAAGTAAAATCCTGATGGCAAATGGGCCAATGTAAATCTGTGATAATAACAGTGATTTCTATGGCTCGTATTTGTTCTTATTATTTTCACTTTAAAAATACATTTTGCTTTCATTGACATCTGTTTATATCTGTTTACATTCTTTTTATTGACGAGGGAGGAATATTGGTTATACAGGGGAATGGAATTGAACAGTTTGGACTTTGAGTTCTGCTCCAGTTCCAGCATTTCTCCACAGCCTGTGCCCTGATCCCCATGCACGGTGTTTCTGAGGTCATATTCCTTCACTGGAGTCAGACTGTTTTCTAGAGCAAGGGAATAGTAGTTTGGTCCAAGACAAGTAGTTCCCAGTGACCCTCCCCTGTACAGAATGAGCACATAAAGGACAGTCCGAGTAAATGAATTCAGCTGGACCAGTGCCATCGTTGTGGAAGGACGGCAAGACAGCAAGAACATTGCAGTCCAAGCAAACGGCCCATAATTTTGTTGTTAGTAGCAGAATAAAACACAAACAAGGAATTTTACTGTAGTTCCCAAGTTATTTGTGGCTGAGATGCACCTGAAAAGTTGGCAATTAGTAAGAAAATGTGCTCTTTACAAGGCTCTTAAAAGTCCCATTAGGTCTGTATTTACTTAGGATTTTCTCTAACTCCCTTATTGGAAACCAAGCAGCAGTAGTTTCAGAAAAAGTAGTAAGAGAATAAATGCCTGTTTTCCAGTCTAGTGCAACAAGAAGAAGTGGCTGAATTCCTGAGTGCCCAAATTAAAACTGGACAAACCTAGCGCCATGGATTCCGGGTTCAACCACAGAATACATTTCCGGAATAAATTCATTACCACATTCATTCCAAATAGATATTAACTGCAGACAGTACAATCGAGGAAGACTTGAATTGCTTCAAAATCTTCAGACTACGAAAGAATCGATAGATATCAATGCCCCACTCTGTGTGGTTCACTGCAGTGATGCAGAAGCAATAGATTTAAGCCTGTACAATTTCAAAAAAGCATGCATAGATTCAGCCATACAGCTCTCATTGATGTAAAACCATAAAGTCACCTAGAAGTATTCAAAAAAGCAGGACTATAACTTCAGACCAAAGCAGAGTAATCCTGTTTTCAAAGTTCCTTGATAACAGCTGCAGTCTTTTGAATTTGCCTTGAGTTTCGGTTTGAAGATCTACAAAAAGATATCTATCTCTAAAGGACTCTGCTCAAGAAATGTCAAATGTAAACAGACTTTGAAGGAGTTAAACAACTGTTTCCAGAGCAGCAATGATCAATTTTAAGCTTATTTGTTGTTTTAGTTTGATGTAACAACACAGAAAGGAGACCTCAACACAAAGCAATAACATGCAGTGATGTGGTAAGTTGCAGTGCGATTAGATATTGCTGGATACCAATATTAATTCTGGGGTAATGCATGTACATACGTTACTTTGCAGCTGACTTCATTTTAATATGTATAGAGTGTATGTTCTGACATAGATCTGTGTGTCATAACAGGATCCCATCCCTGTCTGACATGACTGATGTGCAACCCTTGAGATGACTGCTATCTTTCCCCACAAACAGGTGGTATACAGGTAGTCGGTGTGAAAGAGGTATCTTCTGTTAGAGGGAACGAAGGGGAAAAAAATAATAAACTGAAAGGAGCTGCTTTTATTTAAAAAGCAGCAGGACAGGGAAAAATAGTTCTTTAAAGAAGACCCTTTCATCTCACAGTGCAGGCTTAGAAGATAAAAATGCTTCCCAATTTTCATATATGAATATCTAAATTCAATCTACAGACAGAAGTTGAAACAAGGGTGGCCTGGTTTCCAAATATACCAAACGCTTTCAATTCTGATGGTCTCTCTTATTTTTTATATCATGCTGGCTTTTAAGGTATCTCTGCAATGCATATTGCAAGCTCATGCAAGTTCGTTGTATGCAATGTCCAAAGCAGGCAATGTGAGCCAGCTGCCGGCAGGGTGCTGGCTAAACAATGGCTGCTACACCCAAAATATTAAACAGGACTCAGTGTTGTACTAACCGCACGGAGAACTGAATTGTCTCTTTCAGGTCAGCTAAGTCATAAAATTCAGAATGGTGCCCTATATACTCCTGTATGTTGCTCAGGTGCCTCGCTGATTAAAGATGAGATTGTAGCATTTTATTTAAATAATTGATTTAGACGAAAAAATTCAGGAAACTACAATGGAAAATTGTTGTCCTTAAATGCAACCTAATGTGAACTGAAGGCTATTTAATAACTATGAATGCTTTATGTTGATTTTTTTTTTTAAAAAGACAAAATACATTCTACCCCCCACACGTGTGCGTGCACGTGCACACATGCACACACATTCTCAGATTCAGGTGTCTGAAGTATAATTTGATGGAAATTTTGAGCTCTTAACCCAAACACTGTGAAAGCCACAAACCTTTGAACACAGTTAAATCATCCAGGAATTTTCTGAAATTGCTCACGGTCTTCTGATCACACTCACATCTGACATGTTGATAAGAAGACTCCACATACA
The DNA here is from genome assembly GCF_000699105.1 of Pygoscelis adeliae. NCBI lineage: Eukaryota > Metazoa > Chordata > Aves > Sphenisciformes > Spheniscidae > Pygoscelis > Pygoscelis adeliae. The sequence continues at coordinate 1,187,405 of NW_008825073.1, read as the reverse complement.
CTAGAGGAAAAAACCACAGGAAAGGTTCTACCACTTCTTTCTCTATCCCTCCCGTTGAAACTGTTTCTCTTACCGAAAGGAGGAGAGAGAGGATGGAGACCGAATAGAGAACGATTATACAGATGTTCACGTAGGGAGGGAGTTACGGGTCTGTGTGTTTAGCACAGCAGGACTTGGGGTAAAAAGTACCACCAAAGTGGGATCCAGGACTGGGGACTGGGACAACCCCTACCAAGCAAGTGCTCTGATCACAACACTATAAAAATACAGCTTCTGTACCTGGTAACCCCTTTGGGCCCATGGCTACCAGACACCCAAAACCCCTTACTACTATGAGATGGCCTACCACTGCTTTTGTTCACCAGAAAGGATGTCTGGGGAAATGAGGAGATCCTGTCGCCTAAGTGGCATCGCTGTTGTTCCCACTTCTCTTGGGTCCAGTGACCAACTGTCTGTACAAAGAGGAAGGCATCAGGGTGAAAACCCCTGTCTGGTGGGTAGCAGGTACCCCACAGGGAAAGTAAATTTGAAACACCTTTATCTTTTGCCTAGCAGGATTCATATCCTGGTGAAACTTCTAGATTACAAAGGTGTTGCAACTGAAGTGCCAAGGTAACAGTAAACACCAGGGGACGCATTTTACGTACGCTTAACAAATCCAGTTCAGAGGAAATAATGAACATTTACTTCATGAATCCCATTAACACTTAAGCGTGAGATATGCTAAGCAACTTAGCACTGTCAGAGCAGAGATACTGGGACTGTCCTGAAGCCAAGTTTTTAACACTAGGATACATTAATTTAGAAAAATGATTTATTAACACGCCGATTCTAGCCATCCAGTGGGTTAGGCGGAATGCAAACTGACTCAGAATGAACGATTGCTGGGAAGTATAGAATTTTTTCTTATTTTCCCATTTGAAGCAGCCATATGGCATCCTAAATGTTTCCCAAGTGTCCTGAAACCATTACATTCTGCTAACAAGTTGACAGCCATGAGCACTGCCAGAATTGCTCTCCTCCACCCCTCATTATTCCCACTTATAACCTACCAACCATAAGTACTTGTTCTCTAGGATAACTGCTTCAACCAGAATTCACTATTAACTGTGGCCACACCGTAATGAATGGCTCTAATACTAACAGAAATTAGAAAATAAAAAACCCAGAGTGGGTACGGAGGATCACTTGGCAACCTCTTATGCTTCAAATTCAAGTTAAGGAATCATGACCGAACTACTATCGCTCACATCACTGCAGAAAAAAAAAGTTTAAAAACCCTCTGAACATCTGTTTGCCAACCTCTGTTTGGCACTGGCATCACCAGTGACCTAAGAAATGGAAATAACCATCTCCAACTGTTGGCAACTTTTTCTCCCTAACAAAAATAATATCTGTCCTGAAGCTGAGCCTCAGATAATCAAGACAATTAGACAATCAAGTTTGTCTAATTGTCAACAATATTTCTATATTGTTAAGCCATCTCAAAATCAAGAATTAAGAAAAACCACAGTATGTGCTGCTTAAAAAAAGCTTAAAATGCTCCACATGATGACTGCTATAAAAAGAAAATCACTGTGTAGTAAATCAGAAATATTGTTACAGCCTGTTCATCTCAAATAGGAAGTAAAAGCTTCCCTTCTTAAAAAAAAAATTAAAGAAATTAATCTCATTTCCAAAACAAGATTTTTTGTGCATATATTATTTCAAACAAGACAGACATCAATTCTCAACTCCTTGTCTTCCATTAAAGTATGTCAAAGGGCTCTTCCTCTGGGCTAATCCAATTCCTCATTGCAAGCAGATCTTCAAGAAGAAGAAAAAAACCACCAACCCTTTTTTGTTGTTATTGTTGCCTTAAAAAAAAAATACACTGACCTAAGGGTGAAGACCACTATTAAGCTGGGTATTTTACAAGAAGCCCAGTGTACAGAAGAAAACCTCCTGCTCCATTGCCTGAACTTGCTGTCTCTGAGATATTGCCTCAAAGCAGCCCCGGCAACACCCACCTCCTGTTCCTGATCCAGAACAGGACACAGCCTGCAGCGAGCCAGGACCTCCTGCTCACACAGATGTTTTTTGAACTCTTTATCAGCTCCACTGTCACCACCCCTTCTTTCCACCCCAACACACTTTGTTAGTTACCACGTATTATTCCCATTCTCAACTAAACTGTAGTTATGGGTTATACTAACACTAAAATCTTTATCCAGCAGAGAGGGCTCAACTGGCCACCAACAGGGCGTTAACTTAGACCCAATGTCAGTAAAATTTACCAATATCCATCTCATCAAAAGGCTGACCAACACTCTTCCCAAGCATGAAAAATACAGTCCATGTCAGCAAACCTACCAAGCTCACTATGTATTAACAAAGTCAGCCATGGTTATTATGGCATTACAATATTCTTTACACCAAGTGAAGAACACCAAGTACAATTCTTTCAAATTAAATCTTCCAAGTTCATATAAAAGACTACTGCCAAAGCAAAAAGCAGATTTGTTTTTCAGCTGACGAATGATAATTATTAGACATTCTGAACTAGATCTATAACGTCAAACCTTCCTTCTGAGAAATTTTAAAGATCTTTCCCAATGTTTCTGAGACGCATTTATGGATAGTATATGACTTTTCAAAGAAACTGCACCTCAGAATTTTGTTTCTATTGCAAGAAATAAGATTTCAACTCTCTGTTTAGTTTCAATAGGCATACTGAAGGTCAATATGGTCTGCATATTTAGCCCTCTAGAGAAGGCAAAAAGTGAAAAGGCAAGTAAATCATCTTAAAAATACAAAAGCCCAGCCATAAAAATCTATTGTTTATCTTTTGCAGTGATGGTATTTTACTTTCCAAATAAAAATCCCAGTTCTCCAATGAACCCACTTATTGAAGTAACACTGTACTACACTGTTCTAATTTCAGGTATTTGAAACAATGATACCATGAAATGATCTGAAGTATTGTTGTCGCATAAATCTCCAAGCAATTTGTGTGTCCTTAATGTTCAAGCCTAAAATTGTTTCATTCTTTAGCTGACAGCGCACATTGTAAAAGTTGCAGTTTATCACTTTTCTTTCATTCTTCTTCAGCAGTTACATTACCACATCCTTTTTTATTACTATCGCAGGATGTCACTATGTAAGTGACATCGTAAGGGGAGAACAAGGATTTGCCAGGAATAGTCAGAATTGCTCTGCGGTGCTACAGAGCTCTGCATTTCAGAGAAAAGGGGACAGTCTTGCCTTTTAGCATGCTGAACATGTGCGCTATCAAATCTATTGCCTGTCACCATAGTCCCTTGGACTGGATAAATTATATCCCACAGTTGGGTAGTACAAAGGTAATTCTGTTGCCATATGTTGTGCCAAAGAGCTCATGCCGTGACAGGGTGCATTATAGATTATGCTTTCCCATGTGAGGCCCATTTTCTCCTTCATCTGTGAGGGATAAACCTTGCCTCCTTTAAGATTTTAAACTATCCAAAATAAAATAGCACCTCCAACAAGCTGGAGATGCAAATTCCGCTTAAAAAAAAGAAAAAAAAAAAAAAGCAGCAGAGAAAGCCCAATGATTTTTCAGATTTTGGAAACTGCTTGTATTGTCCCAGTACACACCCAGAACTCACTACGCATCAACCCCACGGGAATTCCAGCCCCAGCTCTAAGTTAATAAGTCAGAAAAAATGGAGTCAAGAACACTGCCATCAGCTTCACACATTTTCTTTATCAGACGTTCTGCAGTATTTTTGAGTTTCTTTGGTTGGTTGATTTAAAATGCTGGCATTGGCAGCAGCTCACACATAAAGAAAAGAAATATCATGAGAGTAGAAAGAAAATAGGTAGAGCCCCCCAGAGCATGTTTAAGAAATTTTGCTTGTCTGTTCAATTTATTACTGGATTTCGTTATTTAGCAGAAGTGAATTGAAGTGGTTGATAATATGCCACAAATTATTTCAGCCATCAGCATCCAGCTCAGTTCAGGAATAATCAAAAGTCATTGCTACATGACTAGAGTTGGGCATCGGAGAGAAAGGAGGTCTGTTTGAAGACTTGATCCTGGTAAGGAAATGACCACAGCATGTAAGTCAACTCAGTGAACACATGGGCTTCATCTCATAGTGCAAAAATGAAGATAACTACATTTTAGGCATAACTACAAAATATAATACGCAAGAAGAAAGAATGGACAGTAAGTACCTAATATCTCACATGAGAAAAACTACTCCTGAAGGTAAAAGGCCGAGGCAGTGAATGCACATACAATCAAACACTTCTCATGTTCTTCAAGAGTTAAACAAGATACGTTCCCTAATACATAGTCATATGTGCTTATAGCTCATTTGCTACAGTAATTTTTTTTTAAAAACTCTTGGTAGAGAAAGAGACATTCAGAAAGGGTTTTGCATAACAACAGCCTTTGGAATGCAAAGGCTTGCTATGCAAGAACATTTGGGGTCAAAAGGTAAGAAAAATCTTTACTGGAAATCTGTTCAAGTGTATAGAGTCATGTTCACATCAGCTCCTCTTCCACCCACGCATCAAGAAAGAGACTGAGGTATGATTTCAAGGAACGATGCAGGAGTATGGAAGCCAGCACACAACACAATCATCCGAAATGCCGCTTGCAGAACCAGGAGTCAAGGAACACACATCTTGCTCATGAAAAGCAAGCCTAGGCCTGATAGAACGCCGGCTCCCACTGTGACTTTCTTCTCTTACTTTTTTAAACAATGAGTTTAGGTATTTGTTATGCCAGTAGGCAGTCTGTAATCTTCACCCCAATTTCAAGGTTACTGGAACATACTCCTTTTGATTTAAGGCCTTTTGCCTTCAGCTAAAATAGAGCTCACTCTAATTATCTTCATTATAACATCCATAATTCGGGGCTCCCATGGGCACTAAGGGTGTAACGAGGATGGCATAAATTTTTACATCCACTGACCTCTAAATTAGTGCGAGCTTATTTCACTGGAAAAGGGTACAAAGTAAAATAAATTCTTTGCTTTCCACTCGCTTTACAAATGTGTGGATGAAACTTTGTGGGTAGGTACGTGAGTCTATGTCATCTGCATTCCTGTTTCTCAGTGCTACGTATAGCTCATGGTCCAGATGCTGCACACATTCAAGGCTGTTTATGTGCTACTTTCACGGCCCAGTTGCCATAAAGCCCGGAGAGGTTTATGGCCACATTAAAGAACATTCTCATATCAAGTCATCCAACTGCTTCGTCACTATATAATAGCTCCTGGACACCACCTCCCCCTGTAAACTGTATAGGAGGTACTCATATACAACCAGAAGGACCAAAAGCATCAAGTGGTCTTTTGCCATACGAAAACATTGTGAAACCTTCCTCAGCTTTGTGGGTCTCCGTTTGCCCTAGGGTTCCCAAAAGAAAAGAGTAATGTGAGAACGGAAAGAGTATTCAAGGTGGGGGGAAGAGAGAAGAATTATTGTTTCTCTTCAGCTGTGAGAAATTTAAGTGAAAGAATAAACACTGTCCCTAGACGTGTGTTTTTTTCTCATAAAGGTACCCCAAGTTGTATGGATTCAGTGACCATAGTGAATAGTGATGGCAATGGCAGTATGGAGAATATCTCGAGATGAAAAAGAAGAACAACTCACATTATGTTCAGTAAACATTAAATCTATGATAGATCAACATATGCATATCAGCTGACCACCTGTTCAGTTATTTAATAGGAATATTTACTATCTAGAACCTGGACAGAGGTTATTACATTTATTTCACATATTCCATCAAGACCTGTCAGACCACCTAGTGTTAAGAAAACGCTATAAGTGAAATCTGATCGGATTTGTTATTTCAGTATTTCTCTTTTTTGCTTTAGCATGCCCCACTAGTTGGCAATTACTTCCTACTATACAATCTATTAAATATTCATGTCAGATATTATTTGCATAGAGCAGCTTTTCTCTGATAAAAAATATGTTATTCGTTCACTGCTTAGAAGATTGACCTAAGGTCCCTATTTTAAACACACAGTTATATTGATTGTGAAAATACAGTAGGAAAATTATGTAGTTTATATGCATGCATTATTTCGACTGAGTCATCCTGAAGCTTATAATTTAAGCCTCACTGTTTCAGGTAAAATGAAATTGCTTCACTAAGTAGGGCTGCTTTGATTTCAGCTTTGCTCCAAGCTTTGCCAGGCAAGCAGAAAATCTTCATAGTATAAAAGGTCTCGTTCATATAGAATGTATAGTCATGCATTGATAAAATCGTATGCATTCAAAACACACCATGTCTTTGTCCAAATATTGTTTTACAAAACCCTTTTTTTATCTTATGTAAATAATCCCATATCCTATATTAATGGAAGATCATCAAAAATGAACAATGAATTTAGACTTCCAAAGCACTGCTGTGACTACTGCATTATACATAGCAGAGGACAAAGAAAACTAAGGAGCTTCCTTCAAAGAGGAATAAAATCCCCAAACCAAACCAAACCAAAAGAACCCCAAGCAACAACAGAAAGATAAGCTAACTGAATTTAAACTAAAAAGAAATTTACTTCTCATGAGTGTGTCCCCGTGAGGAAGAAACTCTGAAATACCCCATTTTTTAAAACCTTATCTGCATTTTACTTTTCTGCCCCTCTCACTAGACAGGAACAGTTTAAGAGCATAAACGGGGAAAAAAAGAAAAGAAAAAGAGAGAGGGAGAGAAAAGAATGGACACATTCTTGGCCTGCCTTCCTCTTTTGTCAGCATTTTGCTATTTTCTTACATCCAGCCACCTGCTAGTCTTTCCCAGGTCCTCTCCACCCCTTGTATCTCTTGCCTCCTTGACTCTCACTCAAGTCTGTTCTATTTTCTCCCCATTTCAGCCTTTCGTTTCAAAAGAACATCATCTCTAGTATGGTTATACATCACAAAAAAATCAGAACAATGAGGACAATTACAGTTCGACACTTAGAGGAATGACATTATCCTGGCAGTGTTGCTTGCTATGACAAGAAATCCATGTCACGATGAAGCCTGTTCACCTTCTAAGTCCCACAGCTCAAAGTAGATTTTAGGTTGTGTATGAGCCTTTTGTTGCTGTCTATGTGCAGATAAACTGCAATCACTCTGCAATGCCATTTCATTTCAGGACTTACAGGTCACACTATTGCAGATGCAATTAAAATGCTGAGCTAAGCAATGTGTTTGAAGAATGGACTCCCTTCTAAAACTTTGGAATAGGCCTAATAGGATTCACGCTTGTCCAGAATAAAAAGTCCAGGGTATGGTATTCTCCTAAATCGTAAAGCCAAGAAAAAAGTTCTCTGAAGACAGCTGAAGTTGGTATCCTGGGGTATACAGTATTCTACATGTTAGCCTGATGAGTACCCTTCTGTATTTTACCTGATGTCCTCATTTAGTTCTGTACAGAAAATGAAAACTTTAACCTCTAGTG